>NC_000079.6:65188142-65513767 GCF_000001635.26 Mus musculus
AATAAGGAATGGAGATAAACATCACACAGCACAGCCCAAGAGAAAAACCACTGTGTTCCTGAGAATGGCTGGATGATAAGCCAGTACCAACCAAAGTTACTACTATTTCTGTCACAACATGACCATGGCATACATCATGAAAGAGAAGGAAGGAAGGAACTCATGGGCGGAGAGAATGCTCTACTCTACCCGGAACTCTCAATGGGGAACTCCAGCAAGGCTGTGTCATGAACTCCCTCCCCAGTTATTTCTGCTAGATGATCCAAAGCACCTTGCTTACTCATGCTACTTGCAGATATTATCTAGATACTATCTATCTGCTGTTCTTTCTTCTTTTACTTAGGGCCCAAAATGTATACCCTGTTCCTCATCTCAGATCAGGAGATCAGGATTTCCTCTGACTGCTTCAGAGAGGTTTCCTGAGTCAATTTGTGCTGGATGTATTCAAGTCTCTAATATGATGTCTCCTTTAGTTTTCTTTCTCACTGGGCTATCATAGACTCTTCAGATGATGTTTTTGATCTGAGAATAATTTGCTAGATATTTGTGGCTACTTTCTGCTACTTACTTATTTTTTTTCTTTCTTTCTGCACAGCACAATAAACTTAATCATTGAAAAACAAAAGTATAGTTATCATAGATCCATACAGAATAAAAGTGTACATATCAAGAACTAGTCCTTCATATTCATTCCCACCCCCTTTCTGTCAATAGCCACAAAACAGGTACCACTATCCTTCCCTCTAATACCATAACCCTGTCTATCATTGAATTGTATATGTGAAGCACATGACACCCTTTTTGAATCAAATTCGTGCCACCAACAATATCTGAGATACGTCTAGCCAATAGCCATGGATTTCTTAACCAGCCTATAGTCAGTCAGAATTTCAACTTTTCAGGGGTATGAACACCTGGTATGAATGATTTAGGAAGCAGCCATCTTTCAGCAAATGGAGTCATGTAACCATAGACTTTACACTTACCAGTGAGAATTCTGAGTTCTAAGGTAAGTCAGAAGCCATAAAGTCTGAACTGAAGCCATGGTTTCCAAAGTGGATGTACCCATCTAGAAATTAACTTTCACTTTCCATAAACAGTTCAATTTTAAGTAAAATTTAAATTAGACTTACTTGTTTTCATTTCATGTGGGAGTTTTTTGCCTGCATGTGTCTGTTACCACATATAAAACTCGTGCCTGTAGATATCAGAAGTTATAACTTCCTCTGGGACTAGAGTTACAGACAGTTGGGGCTTAGGATTGAACTGTGGTCCTCTGGGAGAGCAACAAATTGTCGTAACAATCCAGTGTTTTAAATTATTATCAATTGCATTCATGTATGTATTTACATTGTGTGTTCATGTTCAGGTATATATGCTATAGCATGCAAAACACAAATGTGCTGAATGTAGAACAAAAGAGAACAACTTGTGGAAGTTGGTTCTTTCCTTTCTCCATGTGGGTCTTTGGATAGAACTCAGGTAGTGGAGTTGGCAGAAAGTGCCTTAATCCACTGATCCATCTCATTGACCAGCTGGGATTGGTTCCTAAAGTGAGGAAGTCTGTATATGAACAGTAGAAAAATAGGACACAAGGACACAAATTAAAAACTGTTGTCCTGTGATGGTTTTAATGTCAACTTGATACAATCTAAAGTCACAAAGAAAGGGAGTCTCAATGACTAGTTCTCTATACGGGGAAGACCTGTGAACATGTTTATGGGCAATTTCTTAAGTTAACTGAGTAAGTCAGTCCTGCCCACTGTGAAGGGCACCATTCCTCAGGAAACAGGGCCATGATCTATATATGAATGGGGAAAGTCAGTTGAGCACTAGCATGTGTGCATCAATACAATGCTCTTTGCTTTTGGTAGTAGTGCATGTGATGGGGCTGTTTCCATTGTTTTTGCTCCCCTGACTTCCCACAGCAATAGCCTATAAGCTGAAATTTTGAATCCAGTAAATGATTTATATGTTTCTATTATTGCTAAGTTCAGAGCACTTTTGTCATAGCAAGATGGATCAAAATTAAGATGTCTCCTTTGAGGGGAGTCAGTAATCTAGGAAAACACAATGACTTACATAAGTTTTTCTATGTTGCACTCTGCCTGGTTCAAGATATCACACAACAGTTTCACCTCATTGTGGGACAGAAATGAGCAGCTGAGGTCCAAGTATTGCAAACTGGAATTCTGAATCAACTCAAAGAGCACGTGGTTATCACCAAAGGACACATTATTTGCCCTGCAGAACAAGAAAAGTTATCCATCAATTTCCATCCAGCTCAAGCTCTTGTCTTTGGCAAAATCCTCTATCCCATACTGACCACATAGCTCTAATTTTGTAGCCCCCAGTACCAGCTCGCTGGTTCTCAAGCTGGGTAATTTTTCTCTTCCATGTAGAACTCTGAGAAACATATTGAGGCAAGGTTGGCCATCACATGAGGAAGCTACTGGCATTTAGAAAGCAGAGCCCTGCACGTGCTTTCATCATCATAAACTTCATGGGCCATACCTCAATGAAGAATGGTCAGCAGTAGACATTAGAAGTGTCAAGACAGAAAGATTCCACTTTAGACTATATCAGCCTTCATCTATGCAGTTAGCTGAGAGATGTTGGGAAGGCTAGTCTGTTAATTCGTTGATATGACTAAATCAAAGTCTACTTTTAACTTACACAAGTTTGTTAAGGGTGAAGCTGGGGTACTTCAGAGATTCATATAAAACTCGAATGGCTGGCTCATTGAAATTAGTGTCTTTTATTCGGAGTTCCTGAATGTCTTTACTCCTTACAAACACAGAGCACATATTATTCCAACAGATAAGTAGCTCTTCCCTGTTACAGAGGAGAAAGGAATATATTGCATTGTTAGAAAGTTAATTCAAGGGGATGGAGGGATGGCTCAGTGGTTAAGACCTTTTACTCTTTTTGAAGAAGACCCAAGGCCAGTTTCCAGCACTAACGTGGTGGTTCACAAACATCTGTAACACCAATTTCCGGGTTATTTGACACCTCTTCCATCCACCATAGGTACTGTATGCACATCATGTACATGTACACATGTAGGCAAAAACATTCATACCCACAAAATATTAATAAACAGATGATAAAACCTGCTGGAGCTTTCAAATTCTACTCTTTTACAAAAAGTTAAGTCCAGACATTCACAGCACATAAATGTAGGAAACTGACTCCCATACTGAGTAAGGGTAGTGACCTAAGGTCATTTCATATTTGCAGTTCTTAGTTAGATATATGTCAAGGTCTGTGGGATTCTAGATGTTATAGTTTGAATGTAGAGATGCAGTTAATGTCTACTTGGAAAAGGACAGAGGATTCTGGGAATCCTATGCATTGGGGACCATGCATGTCTGGGGCTTTCACCTACCCTCCCAACTTCCACAACAGCATAAGATAACCCAGATAGCTTGGCAGTGTTGAAGTTGAAAAATCCTGCCTTACAGATAACCTTGGTAGTTTTAGAATGGAAAAAAATATGAGGCAGGGTTCTGGAGCTACTGAGTCAAAACCTAGAGCAAAGATCTCCCAGCTCAAGCTTCAGGTGCCACTACTTACTCAGTACGTATCTTGGATGATATGTGACTTCTCTGTCTACTTTCCTCAACTCTAGCAGGATGATCAAATTTGCCTTGTAACATTTCTTACTGTGTGTGTGCTACATCATGTGTGTGCAGGTCAAAGGAGAACTTGTAGGAATCACTTTTCCTACCTTGCAGTCTAAGTAATTGAACTTAGGTCATCATTCTTGAGGTCATGCGCCTTTTAGTTGCTAGGCCATCTTGGCAGTTCACCTTACATGTTTCTGAATACGAGTCAACTTAGAACATATTTTTGTGTGCATATAGTTGTGAGTGCATGTGCATATGTGTGCTTGCATGTGCTTGCATGTGCTTGCATGTGGAAACCATGTGTCTTGCCTCCTTAGTGCTGCGATTATAGTACATGGTGGTAGGCACAGCTGTTTGTTTGTTTGTTTGTTTGTAATGTGGATTCCAGGGATGAAACTGAACTTCTCATACTTCTGCAGCAACTAAGCTATCACCATATTCCCCATAACACTTAACCTTTATGAATTAGTTTGCAGTTAGGGGATCAAGAAAGAGCCCGAGTATGATGTTTGTATCTCAGAAGGGCAGAAAAAGCTCACATGACATAAACCATCACACGCTATCCTCACGGTATGGTGGGTCAATTATCATTGCTGTCTTGATAATAAGGCCACTATAACTAAGAAAAGGAAAGTCTCAAGGATAAATTCCAGGGTTCCTAAACTTAACTTATTCTAATGATGCGGAAAGATCAGAAGGTTAAGGCAGCCTTGGTTAAGAATGAATAGAAGGCTAAACCATGTCTCTAGACATGAGCTGGGGCTGTAGTTTCTAGTAAAGTGTGAGCCTAGTACATATGATGCCCTAGATTCTATTCTCAGAATTGAAAAAAAAAAAAAACTGTGTCAAGAGATCATAAATTAGCCAGGCGTGGTGGCGCACGCCTTTAATCCTAGCACTTGGGAGGCAGAGGCAGGCGGATTTCTGAGTTCGAGGCCAGCCTGGTCTACAAAGTGAGTTCCAGGACAGCCAGGCTATACAGAGAAACCCTGTCTCGAAAAAAAAAAACCAAAAAAAAAAAAGAGATCATAAATTATTATACACATGTACTTCTGTTGTTCAAATTTTTTTGAAACAGAATGTCACTCTTTAAACCAGACTAACCTGAAACCCACTTTTTCTCAGAAAACCTCTTGCTTCAGATTCCTGAGTGCTATGGTTACAAGCATGAGAAGCTCCCACCTGGCTCAGTTTGATTCCTTAGATACATTTATGTATTTTAGGCCTGCCCTGTACTTGCTATATGAACAAAGATGACCCTGAATTTCAGATTTGCCTCCATTAGCTACATGTACCACTTCACTCTGGTTTTATATGATGCTAGGGAACAAACCCAGGATGTGTGCACTATAGCAGGCAGTACTCTGTGAACTGAGCTACTTTCTGGGTCCTTGTCTATATGAACTGGTATATCACTGCTAATCAATAAATATGCAGAACTAATAACTAATAAAAAATAGCTAGGCAAGAAAGCACATGCCTTTAATTCCTGTACTTTGGAGACAGGCAGATGGATATTTGAATTCCAGGCTTGCCACAACAACATAATGAGATCCTGTCTCAAAACAATTAACAAAAATAAATATTAATAAGATCAAATAACATGTCTTTAAAAAAGTCAGTCTGGGGCTCAAGATGGCATCTATCAGACTGGAGACAGTTTGGTGGTTAATTTAAGAGTGATATTAAGAATTTGGATCCTAGAACCCACATCTGGCATTTAACTGTAGCTCCAGGGGTTCTGATGACTTATTCTGGCCACTGAGGCCATCTCCACCTGTATGCATACTAACCTGCAGCCACAAACCCATAAAATAAAAATGAGTCTTAAAAAAATAGAAACTGTTGTCAAAACAGGTGAATTTCTTGTTTTTCCTTTAAAAGTTCTATTTTGTTTTTAAATTTTTTAAACCATTTAATTGAAATAGAATTACATCACTTTCCCCCTTATATCCTTATTCTGTACCTCCAACATATATACATATATATGTGTGTGTGTACATGCATACACAATACAGACATATGTATACCCACACACACACAAACAACCTGTTGAGTCTGTTTTTGTTGTTTGTGTGGAAGTAGATTCTAGGCTGACCACTCACCATTGGATAACCAGTATGGATGAGTTTTGAATCTGTCTATATAAAGCATAAATACACAGGGACAGAATCAGAAAATTAGACTGAAAAAAAAGATAGTTAATGGACTTACATATAACTCTGGTCTCCTTCATTCAGGACATTTTCAGTTGAAAAGGATAGTTTCTTCAGTGTAGAACAGTGTTTCAAGCAATAAGCAGCAACAATAAAATCAGAATAATTCTTAGCCACAAAGTTAATCTGTTGCATACAATTCATTGCTTTTACTAGGAAGGCTTCATCTTCCATCTCAAACAGACAGGAAAACAATCTCATGCCGTCTATTTGTTCTTGAAGCTCTGCATTGCCACTTAAGGTTTCCAGGCACTGATATAACTTATGGTGTATGTTCTTGGACAACCGGTGGCCAAAAAATACCCCTAGCTTTTCTTGTTCTGATTTCTGTAAAAGACCAAAGATGAAACAGCCCAAAAAAATCCACTGTGTTTTTACTTTCTTTAAAAACATAAACAAGACTGTCTCTATATTTTTAACATCCTGGCTAGGGTGTTCCACATGCCTCTTTAGCATATAAAAGATGGCAGCACAGACCTCCTGAACAGATGGGTGGAGGAATATGTAAGAATTCTCAAATTCTCTGATCTTTCCAAGCATTCCAATGTCCAAAAGTGTGGGGATGTCAGAGTCAAAGATCCCATTTCTCCTGAGAGCCTCCTTGCCAAACACAAATGTGTCAGTCCACATGCCCTCAGCAGCTAGAGAACATAAGCCCTGCAGCTGGTCTTGGCTTTTCTTACTTGGATACTGGGCACTTTGGGGAATGAACAAACTGAAGATGTGAGTGGTATATAGGGAGGTGGTACGTCGGCAGAGGGAGACTGGGTCTCCTCCCTTCTCTATCTCCTCTTTTAGACAAGTAGCCACCATCCAGCAGAGCAGAGGGACCTGACATATAGTGAACAGCTGCTTGTTTTCTCTCACCAAACTGAAGGCCTCCTGGGCTCTCTTCCTATCTTGGAACAATCTGTGGAAATATATCTTCATACTCCTCTCATCAAATGCAGTTGCTGTCTTCACATCTGTGCACTGAATCCTGTCCTCCATTTTCTCAAAAGTCTCTGGGGTAGTGGAGAGGAGGAGAGAGGATTCAGGGAGCATCTTCCTCCTGAGCAAACTGCTCAGCAGTGTACTCACTGGCTGCTTCTCCATGCAGTCATCACACAGCTCTGATTCCTGTTTGGTTAAATCCCATTCCATCCCTTCCAAGCTGTCAATGATAAATAAGAGTTTCTCGGGTTGGGATAGGATCTCCTCTATAGGAGCCGAGGGGCTGGGCCACTCTCTGGAGATAAGTTCAGCAAGGCTGGCTGTCTTCAACTGCTTCACATCTTGACAGCAGAAGTAGAAAGCGTAAGAGAATTTGTTTTGAAACACCAGGCCTTTTGACCAGGCCAGCATTAAATTTTTCAACATCAGTGTCTTGCCAACTCCAGCCATGCCTTTCAGGAACACCATGTGTGGCTTCCTTTCAGTTCCCTTTGAGATGAGAAGGTTCTCAAAAGCATCATAGTCATTTTGAATGAAAGTCTCTTTAATGAAATCTTGAATACGGACGTTAAATTTTTTGGGACAATCATGGGTCAGTTTTTTCTTCAAATGATCTCGATATAAATTTGGGTTTCCTGAGTCGGTGAGTCCAAGTGGGGAAGAATCAACAACATATCAAAGTTAAATATTCACCTATATATTGTCTGATTTCAATAGTTTAATTCTCAAAATGTACCCTGAATTTTTTTAAATTTTTAATTATGTGATAGTGGGTGCCTATGGAAGTCAGAGGTGTTAAATACACCTAGAACAATTGTGTGTATGTGTATACACAAAAAAATAGATGCAAGAAAAGTCAAAAGAAGTCAACAGGTTGATTTTGTTACTAAAGAGAAAGAGTAGAAAATGGAATGAAGAGCCTAAGGATAATTAGAAACAAAATCCAGCCTAAAGCACAGAGGAAAGATTTTAAAAAAAGAAATATATACAAGACATTATATTAAGATCTAACACGTGAGGATCAAGAGATGGCTCAGTGGTGCAAAGCACACAGAAGACCTGGGTTTAGTTCCAAGCATCCCCATGGTAGCATCCACCTTCTGTAGTTCCAGTACCAGAAGATCTGAGGTCTTCTTCTGGCCTTCAAGGGCATGTAGCACATACATGCATGATGATATGCTCAAATACACATAATATAGCTTCTAACTGTTCTCATATATTTGATCATGGATTAAAGATTTAATTTCTGCAACTAGAATCCCAGAAGAAGGTGTCATAGAAAGAACAGCACAGAGACAATCTTGAAACAAATATAGACTGAAGAGTAAAGAATATTTTCTAACCACAAATCTAAGATTATCAATGAATCCCAAGCAGAGTAAGCTTAGGAAAAAATGAAACAAGAAAAGGTACATCTAGGCTTATCATAGTATGACAGTGGAATGTCAAAGACAAAGAAGTGAATTAAACCTTAAAGCATTCATGGTATCTTATACCAGGATAAATAAAAGTGTGACTTTAAAGATCATAGTGTTTATGAAAAGTGGCTTTTTTTGGGGGGGGGGTTGCGGTTTCTTTTTACGGTTTCTCTGTATCGCCTGGGTGTGCTGGAACTCACTCTGTAGACCAGGCTAGCCTTGAACTCAGAAATCCGCCTGTCTCTGCCTCCCAAGTGCTGGGATCAAAGGTGTGCGCCACCATGCCTAGCTGAAAAGCGGCTTTTCTGTTATAAGCTTTTGCTTGTTAAAGCAACAACAAAAACATAGCTGTTTCAAATACATACATGATATCTATGTGGGAGAATAAGTGGGGGAGGAGTACAATATACATGCATGTGGAAACCAGAGTTTCACATTGGGTGTCTTCTTCAGCTGCTCTCTGCTTTTAAAAAGTGAGTTATTGGAGAGAGGCAAGCAAAAGATCATAAGAAACAGAAGCCAATATAAGTGGAAGCCATCAGAACCCAGTTCTCCCACAACAAGCCCTGAATACACCAACACACCTGAAAATCAGGAAGCTAACCTAAAAACCTATCTCATGAAGATAATAGATTTCTTTAAGGAGGATATAAATAACTCACTGAAAGAAATACAGGAAAACACAGGTAAACAGGGAAAAGCCCTTAAAGAGGAAATAGCCCTTAAAGTAATACAGAAAAACACAACCATACAGGTGAAGGAATTGCATAAAGTGGTCCAAGAAAAAAAGTAGAAGGAGAAACAATAAAGAAAACACAAATAGAGGCAAACCTGGAAATAGAAAACCTCAAGCATTGCTACAGAGCAATAGTGATAAAAACTGCATGGTATTGGTACAGAGACAGACATGTTGATCAATGGAATAGATTTGAAGACACAGGAAATAAATTCACACACTTACTGACACTTGATCTTTGACAAAGATGCCAAAAATAAACAATGGAATAAGAAAGAATCTTCCATAAATGGTGCTAGTCTAACTGGCTGTCTGTTTTTAGGAGAATGAAAATAGACCCATATTTGTCACTTTGTACAAAGCTCAAGTCCAAATGGATCAAGGACTTCCACATAAAACCAGATACACTGAATCTAAGAGAAGAGAAAGTGGGAAAGAGCCTTGAACTCATTGGCACAGGGGGAAACTTCCTAAACAGAACTCCAATGGCTCATGCTCTAAGATCAAGAATTGATAAATGGGACCTCATGAAACTGGAAAGCTTCTGTAAGGCAAAGGACATAGTTGAAAAGACAAATCAGAAAACTACTAATTGAGAAATAATCTTCACTAACCCCACATCTGATAGAGGGCTAATATCTAAAATATATAATGAACTCAAAGAGATAATTACCAAAAAACCAAACAACCCAATCAAAATATGGGGTATAGAACTAAACCGAGAATTCACAACTGAGGAATCTGGAATGGCTGAGAAACACCGAAAGAAATGTTCAAAGTCCTTAGTGATTAGAGAAATGCAAATCAAAAGGAACCTGAGATTTTACCCTAACCAGTCAGAATGGCTAAGATCAAAACCTCAGGTGACAACACATGTTGGAGAGGATGTGGATAAAGAGGAACATTCCTCCATTGCTGGTGAGATGGCAAACTGGTACAACCACTCTGAAAATCAATCTGGAGTTTCCTCAGAAAATTGGAAATAGATCTACCTGAAGACCCAGCTATAACACTCTAGGGAATATAGCCAAAAGATGTCCCCAACCATGTCACAGAGGGACATGTTCCACCAAGTTCATAGCTGCCTTATTTGTGATAGCCAGAAGCTGGAAACAACCTAGATGTCTCCCGACAGAAGAATGGATAGAGAAAATGTGGTTCATTTATACAATGGAATACTACTCAGCTATTAAGAATGAGGACATCCAAGCCGGGCATGGTAGTGCAAGCCTTTAATCCCAGCACTCGGGAGGCAGAGGCAGGCAGATTTCTGAGTTCGAGGCCAGCCTGGTCTACATCGTGAGTTCCAGGACAGCCACGGCTACACAGAGAAACCCTGTCTCCAAAAAAAAAAAAAAAAAAAAAAAGTGAGTTATTATTTTTTTAAATTTTGGTGAATAGGTACTTTTGTCTACATGCATGTACGTATACCAGATGTGTATACTACCCTCAAAGGGTAAAAGGCGGCATGGATACCCTGAAACTGTAGTTACAGATTGCTTTGGACTACAATGTGTAGGTTCTGGAAAGTGAACAGAGGTTCTCTATAAGAGCAAGTGTTCTTAACCACTGAACAATCTTTCCCGCACCCCCTCCCCATCTAATTTTTTGAAACAAATTTTTTCAGCTAATTTAGAACATAACATGCCAAACTAACTGGCCAGGTTGCTACCATGCCTTTCTTTTGTGTTTGCTGAGACACAAAGTCAGATTATTGTTTACATAGCAAGTACCTTGCAAACTGAGCCATCTTCCTAGACCCCATAAATATGATTTATTGCCAGTGTTTTCTGTTGATGCTAGCCTAAACTCACAGTGCTACCATTTCACCCTAAAGTTAATTCTTCCACTTAGATTTGAAGGGAATATTATTAATGTCTTGGGCAAAAGTTTAGCCATCTAGGTTAGGGCATGATACACTCATACATTGAATACAAAGCCTAGATCTACCATGTCTACATGAAGCTGCCTCTTTCTTCAAGGAGAATAATGTGCCATGACACCTGTTGGCCCTATGGTAGATGCGCAAGAAAAAGGAGTTATCAAAACTATGACACAAATCTCACTCTCGTAAAGCAGCTTTGACCAACTCACCAACAATCGCTCCTGTTGCCCTCTCAGTGAGATCTTTCCTATTGATCTTCTGGAGGATTCTGAAGGTCATATCCCAGGCTTGATTCTCCCCACATTTCAGAAGTAAGTTGGCAAGATCTTCCCGAGATGCTTTCTTCACTTTGGTCGAAGATACCTGTTTCAGTTTCAATTCCAGAATCTCCTGTATGAGAAAGTCCTTAAACTTCATGAATTCCTTCTTATTTAGTTCTCTCAAATACCATATAAGGCCAAAATCTGAAATGAAAGATGCCATCTTGTCTTCAGGAAGATAGACACAGGATCTGTGGGAAAATCAGGCAAGCAGCTGAGTTGCAAAAAAGGGGGGTGGGGGAGAGGTGCAAATGGCTAAGTAGGTGGTAGAACTGAGCTGAAGTGTCTGCTTCACAAGTGTAAGGACACAAGCTGGGACCTCAGCATTCTTGTAAGAGGTAGGGTATGCTACCACACAACTTTCAGCCTCCAATATGTGCTACCTCCAAGTTGTGCTGGGGTAACGATGATGCAAAACTTGTGAAAGTGGCCAACCAGTGACTGGTTCAACTTGAGGCCCTCAGCATGAATGGGAACCCATGTCTTCCACTATGTTGATGACCAGGAGCCAGAGGCTGGTCATCACAGACATCAAGGATAGACCCAAACACAACTAGAAAAACAAAAAGTACAAACAAATAATAACAAAAAAAAACAGAAAAAGGAAAAAATTAAGAAGGAAAAAAAGAAAGAAGAAAAGAAAAAAGAAAAGGTTGATGAAATGACCCCTAAAGATTTTTCTGCTATTCTTATAGATTGCTGTGTGTCCTAATAGTCTTCAGAGGCATCATACAGCAACTGAGAGGGGCAGATGAAGAGACCACAGTCAAACAATATGTCAAGCCAGGGTAACCCCACAAGAGAGGGGAGGAAGGAGTGTAGAAGCCAGAAGGGTCAAGGACACCATGATAACACATTTCACAGAATCAACTAAGCAGGGGTCACAGAGGCCTCATAGAGACTGAGGGGACAACCATGGACCCTGCATGGAATTTTCACTGGTTCCTCTGCTTATATGTTATGGTTGTGTAGTTTTGGGTTCTTGTGGGATCCCAAATAGTGGGAGCAGGGCCTGTTTCTGACTCTTGTTCAAACTTGGGAAGATTTTTCCTCCTAGGGAGTTGCTTCATCCAGCCTGGATAGGAGGGTTGGTGCATAGTCTTATTGCAATTTGATATTCTGCTTTCAGTTGCTACCTCTGTGAAGCTTGCTCGCACTCTCTCTCTCTCTCACTCTCACTCTCCCTCTCTCTCCCTCTCTTTTGTTCTCTCCCTCTCTCCCCCTCTCTCTCCCTTTCTCTCTCTTTCTCCCTTCATTTATTAATTTTGAAGGACAAGGAGGGAGAAGTGGATCGAGGGGAGAGGGGAAGTGTGTGTGTTGGGAGGGACTTAGAGGAAGGTAGATAGGAGAAACTGAGGTCAAGATATATATAAAGAAACAAAAAGAGCAGGGTGTGATGGCACAGCCCTGGAATCCTAGCACTAGGGAAGGAGATTGCTGGGGCCTCAGACCACCTTGCCTAGCCAAATTTGATGAGTTCCTGGTTTACTGAGAAACTGTCTCCAAAATTAGGTAAAGAGTAAGTAACCAAGGAAGAAACCTGATTTCAATATCTGGCTTCCACAGAGACACCCCATTCCCTATCTCAATGCATACATTTGGTCACTAACTTATCACACAATACACTGTTCACTCTGGGTGTTAAATAAGGGCAGGGAGTTTTTCAGTATGGGCTCATTTTAACTCTCATCCCACCGAAAAGAATCATTAAAATAATAAAGCAATGGTTCTCAATGGTCTCAAAAATAAAACCATTTAATACAGTTTCTGATGATTTGGTGACCTCCAACCGTAATGTTACTTTCACAGCTTTTTCATAACTGCAATTTTGCTACTTTATGAATACAAATATAAATATCTGTGTATTCCTATGCTCTTAGCTGACCCCTGTGAAATAGTCATTGACCCCCCCCCAGTTGAAGGCCACTGCAATAACACTTGGAAAACAAAAAAGTGAGATGTACTACTCTAAAGAATGGAGCTGTTGTGATGGCTCAGCAGTTACCAACATTTGCTTCTTTTGCAAAAGACTCAGGTTTGATTTCCAGTACCTATACTGTGGGGCTCACAGCTGTCACTAACTTTAGCTCCAGGGGATCTGACACCCTCTTATGGTCTCTGCAGGCAGAGCACACATATAGTGCACCTACATACTCTCAGGCACAAGCAAACACATAAATAAATGTTGAAAGGATTACTGGTACTTGTAACTCAGCGATAACACATGCAATGCTAATACAGAACAGTATTTATGATGCTATTATGATAACAGTATTATGGTACATGATACTCTTCTGGCATAATACAGCTGTAATATAATCATGTAGTTGGGTCCAATGGCATGGCCTGGGATCCTAGCTATATCTGATGCTGAAGGCAGGAGAATTAAAATTTCAATGCTAGCCGGGCAATGGTGGCTCTGGAACATGGAAGCAGAGGCAAGTGAATTTCTGAGTTCGAGGCCAGCCTGGTCTACAGTGTGAATTCCGGGACAGCCAGGGCTATACAGAGAGACCCTGTCTCAAGAAACAAAAATAAATAAATTAATAAAAAATAAATAAAATTTCAATGCTGTCTACAAACATAGTGAGGTCAAGGCAAGCCCAGAAAACTTAGTGAAACCAGGTCTCAAAGTGGGGCAAGAGAGATTGCCCAGTGGTTAGGAGCACTGGCTGCTCTTCCAAAGAACCTAGCTTCATCTCCCAGCATCCACATGGTGGCTTCATCTCCTAGCATCCACATGGTGGCTTACAATGATGGTGGAGTTCAGCTCCAGGGTTAAGAGTACCTGCTGATCTTGCAGAAAACCTAAGTTTAGTTACCAGCACTTATATCAGATGGCTCACAGCCACCTGTAACTCCAGCTCCAGGGCATGTGATACCTTATTCTGGCCTATCTGGACACCAGGGATATATGTTGCTCATGGACAAAACACTCATACACAAGATAAATGAATAAATAAATATGATTTTTGAAGTATATAAAAACAAAATGTAAAAAAGAGGGCTGATTTCTGGATCAGTGGTAGAGTGCTTGTGTAGTGTATGCACTGCACTAGATTCAGTCTTCAGTAAAAACAAAACAATCAGATATGACAAAATCATCCAGAGGAAGGCTTAACATAATTATGATGTCCAAGAACACAGAAAGGACGACTCTCACCAGACATTAGATGTAGAAATATAATCATCCAGAAAATATGAAAATCTTACCTTATATCCACCTAACACATCTACAATCTAAAGGAAATAGACTTATCTGTAAGTAGTGGAAATGTACATAAAGGGCTGTCCTTTCAACAAATGGTACTAGAACAACAGTCTCTGTGTAAAATAAAATGAACTGGCTCCTGCAGAATGACACCTGAGGTTGCCTTCTGGTCCCCACACACACCTGTGCATTCACACTCACAAAAAGATGCTAAGCATTATTCATCATTAATATGAAAATGAAAATAGAGAGATATCCTCATATACCCATGGGAATGAGCAGGGACTGTGGATGTGGCTCAGATGGTACAATATTTGCCTAGCAAGCAGGCAGCTCTAGTTCTGTTCTAGCATCAAATGCAAATGAATGAATGAAGTAATATAAAACCTACTGTTGGTTGGACATAGGAATTCACATGCAAGTGAATACTGACTATTATGAGCAAGGCTCTAGTGCCAGAGACACTTGTAGGCATGTGTTAATCCTTATGTACATACAATAGACAAATACAATGAATCTACTAAAAATTACAAGTATACAATGCCTACTTTACTGAGATACAACTTCAACATAAATTGAGAAATCACATGCATGTGAATAAAGGAGAAGGGAGGAAAGGAGAAGGGAGAAAGGTACAAATCCAACTTGGCTTCACATCTGGCTTGTTCTGAAATTTATTACTTTGTTGAAGCCACACAAATATCCTGGTTTTGTCTTGGGTTGGGGAGGGAGAGAGGTGAGTCTGAAAAGAATTCTCCATGCAGCTGCCAGTGTGGTGTGAGGCTGTGTTTCTATCATTAGTGACAACACAACTGGATCAGACACTGTAGGAAGAGTGAAACTGTTAGAACCCAGACGAGACTTCTGCTCAGGCCACATACCTGAATAGCCCCTCTTTTCTCATGGTCATTGTAAGAAATAAATTGTGATCCATTTTCAGTGTGCTCTGAACTCAGAGATCAAAGAATCAAGGACTGAAAACAGGAGACCCTAGGCTCCCCTTTCCTCTAACAGGTGGCTGGCAGTTTGCAGAGTTGCAATGTTATGGGCAGTCTTCCTTATGAATGAAGCTAAGGCTTTGCTTTCTGAAATAATCTGATGGGGGAATTTGGTGAAGAATTTAAATACAGGAAGGAGAACTGTAAAAAGCTGTGTCTGGGACATAATCAACGGTCTAGCATGGATGGAAAAGGTGGTGATAAGGCCCCTCTCCTAACTGAGGAACTAATGGCACTTGATAGCTGCTGAGAACAATTCTTTAATGAGGAGGGCACACTCCTAGTAGTTGCCAGAGTTCAAATGGGTTATTATAAGCTGTGCATGTATATTAACTCGACTACACTTAGCTTGAAATCTCATAATGAATTTATATACACTAAGGGAAAAAACAACAAAGATGGAAACCAAAATCAGAACAAAATAATAATATGTGAAATAGAATAAGTGAGGGAGAATGAGAAAGGAGAGGAGAGAGAGAGGGAGAGAGGGGGGCTGACTGAGACTCAAAGTCAGGGAGATTCTTTGAGAACCCCAACAGGTGTAATTTTTAAAAAGTAAAATAAGGCAGGCAGTGGTGACACACAACTTTGATCCAAGTACTCTGGAGTCAGAGGCAAGAGGAGGAGATTCTCTGAGTTTGAGGTCAGCCTGGTCTACAGAGTAAGATCCAAGACAGCCAGGGCTACACAGAGAATTCTTGTCTCAAAAAGCCAGAAAAACAAAAACAAAACAAAAAAAAACAAAACAAAAACAAATGTCACCAGGTGGTGCATATGCCTTTAATTTCAGCACTCAGGAGGGCAGAAGCAGGTGTATCTCTGAGTTTAAATCAAGCCAGTGCTACATAAAGAAAAAAGAGGAAAAAAAGATGGAAAGAAAACCAAAAGGAGAATAACCAATGAATAAGAAGCATCAGCGGGGCTGGTGAGATGGCTCAGCAGGTAAGAGCACCCGACTGCTCTTCCGAAGGTCCAGAGTTCAAATCCCAGCAACCACATGGTGGCTCACAACCATCCGTAACAAGACCTGACTCCCTCCTCTGGTGTGTCTGAAGATAGCTAAAGTGTACTTATATATAATAATAAATAAATCTTAAAAAAAAAAAAAGAAGCATCAGCAAGCATCCAGAAACCTCACCACATATCCTACTGGTTTTAAAAGCAGGGACAGTCACAACTCTCAACCCATAAAATTGATGATTTTGTTTATATATGCAGGTTATTGGAAAAAGACATTCTTCACCTTCCATTTTTTCTTATTTAAAAGGTTTTTTTATTTCAGCATTGGGCACCAAACTCAGGACCTTAAGTAGGTTAGCCAAGTCTGCCTACCACTAAGCTAAACCTTCAACCACAAAGGGAAATGTTGAAGGCTAACTTTACCAGGTGAAACAAATTCCTCCCCAAGACTTCAGGTTCCAACATCTTCATCAGTAAGTTGGATCAAAACAAATTAATTTTGTCCCTCCAGAACTTATTTTACACATACCACACCCACACCTCTTACAGGAGCAGAGGATTCAGACTATGCATGAACACACACATTTGTGTCAGAACCCCAAGTGTTTGAGGCACATGTTGGAAGTGGTAACAAATATTTAACTACTCAACTCCAGTATCTGCCTTGATTATCACATTACAGTTTCCTGGTGTTCCAGTCTCCACATGGTTACCCTTAGAAAGATTAATTAAATCGACAGTCTCTTTTTTCCACCTTTGGAGGTATTAGAGTTCAGGACTTTGATATATTTGTTTCACTCAGGGTCTACAACTCAACACTCCAGCCAACTGTAAAGACAGTTTTTATTATTATCCAAGCAACCTTGCCCATGCATTTACCTAATAGCTAAGGGGAAAAATAATATGAGTCTTTAAAGGGAGAACTCAGGTGAAGAGCTTAGACTCAAATACTAGGTCCATACCTGCCTGCTTCTCTGTGTTGTTTATCAGCCTCACACCCACGAATATAAACATAAATATATAAATATATCTCTACCCTTTACAGTTTCAGATATCCAACCCTCACGATGCATACACATTATTTATTCTTTGTATCTGGGAGGCCTCAGGAGTATCTGCTCCTCTGAAGTCTGCAGCCCAGCTAACAATCTCTTGTGGTCAGTCTACTTACTTCAAAGTCGGGAAAAGCCAGATACAGTCGGAAGGATTGTCTATGGATCCAGCTGGAGCAAGTGTTGGATGATTTGGACAAGTAGTGATTTTTTTTCCTTTAAAAAAATTAAGAAGTAAAATAGTTAAATTACTGCTATAAGTCTTGGCTACCCAGCTAAAGTAAATCCAAATAACCACGGCAGAGGATACAAACTGGTTCTGGTGGGTCGAAAAAAGGGAAGACAAATGAAGGGCACACACCCCCTACTCAAATAACAAAGCAAATAAATGTATACAAGAGAAAAGAAGCAGAAGACAGACAAGATTTGCTGACTCACTGCCCTAGGTCTTCCAGGTCATACCTTAATATATGGCAACTGGAACGGGGGTAGAAAAAGTCTATGGTGCTATGTGATTGGCCAATGTGTCGTTCCCTCTCATTGGTCGAGCAGCGGGCGGCGGGGGGGGGGGCGGGGGGGTTGGTGAAAGATAGGAAGGATATGATTGATGTTAGAGGTTGGTGTGTGTGTCTCAGCCCTCAAGTCCTGGTATTCTACACATCGCTGATGTTGCAGTGAATCTGGATATAGGCTTCCTGATAAACTCCAGATAAGGGGATCTCCAAGGCTTCCGATTGCACGGATGCATCCCTTCATTCTCTTTGCCTGTGGTTATTCTTGTATGTGTGCCATAACTATCTCACATTTTAAAAGAGTGTATAAATAAGGGTAGGCAGTCTCTCTGTCTTTGTCCCCTAACCCCCATGAAGTCCAGGCTGACACTGAACTCGGGCTTGTCTTGTATCTGCCTCTTGAGTGCCAGGACTACAGGTGTGTACGACACCTGCGGCTAAATTTCAAGTTCTAACTATAATTACCAAGTCTATTCCCTTCCCAGGCTTAGGCTGCCCAAAGTCAACTGCTGCTTGAAAATATTAAGTGGGGGAGGTGCCAGCAGTGAGAAGACTCAGCTGATTGTACTTGACATCAAGCCTTGAAGACCTGAGTTCATGGTGGAAGGAGAAACTTACTCCTGGAAGTTGTCCTCTGATTCATTCACTCACATACACACAATTTATAGATGGATAAATAAATGCAATAAATGTCTTAAAAGTTAAGTGGTAAATACCAAAAATAAAGAACTCGATATTATTAAATAACTGTTACTGTGTATAATTAATGTTACTCTGCTTTATTATGTTATTAATCATATTTTAAGTTATAAGTTATTAATAATTTGCTATGCCTAATGTATTGATTAAACTTCTGTAGGTGAATATATGAAAAAATGTACAGGGATCTAATAAGGATCTGTTCTATCTTAGTCTCACACATCAACTGGACAGCTTCAAATGGACATACATGATCAATGTAAATACACTGTAAAAAAAAATATATATATATATATTGGGAAGATGGTCAAGTTTATATATTGACTTTGTATTGATCAAACTGGCCTTGTATCCTTTTTTTGGGGGGGGGGAATCATGGCTGGCTGGCTGTGGAACTCAACCAGGGTCCCTAAGCATGTCACACAACTGCTCCCTCACTAAACTAGAGCTCCACCCTGTCCACTGTCCAATGTGCTCTAGTGTTTTCCTTTTAGTGCCGCACCTTCAGCCAACCCCCACTCCCACCAAAAAAAAAAAAAAAGCTGCTGCTTCTGAACCCAAGAACCAGAGTTTGACCCTGGGGACTCTCTTTGTAAAAGGAGAGAACTGACTCTCCTGAGTTTTCCTCTGACCTCCACTCATAGACATGGAGACATGCATGCATGCATGCATGCGTGCGAGCATGCACACACACACACACTTAAAAAATCAAAGGTATCATCTTCAATGATCTTTTCTTTCATCATGGGTTTTTTGCTGCTTCAGTTTTGGACTGCTTTATTGTTTTCTGGTTTTTTCTATTTTATAAAGTCCTGGGAATACAGAGAGAGATTACATCTTTTGTATTTCCCTCCTTTGAGTCTACTGAGAAGACCATCATTTTTCTTTTGTGGTGCATGATGGGAGGAGTCACAGTCACAGTCACTAATGGTACTCAGAACACTTGACTGATTTCAGGAGACAGCTGCAGGTGGGAATAGGTCCTCAGTGATGGTTACAGATGCCAGGTGATTCTAGAATGCTGAATCCTGAGTTAAGGAGCTAGATCAGTGTTCTCAACCTTACTGCTGCTGCTGTCCTCTCACACAGTTGTTCATGTTGTGGTGACCCCCAACCATAAGATGATTTTCCTTCCTACTTCATAACTGCAATTTTCTATTTTTATGAATCATAATCTGATAGGCTGGATATCTGATACAGTGAAAGGTAGTTTGACCAACCACACACAAGGGGTCGAAAAACACTGGTCTAGGAAGTCCTCCTTCACCACTATAATCCCACACATTGCACATGTATCTATTTACTTTTAGGGAAGTTTATTTAATTTTTTATTTAATATTTAAGAGAGAGTAATTTTCTGGAGCCAGTTCTCTCCTTGCATGTGTTGATCCCAGGAATTGAATTCAGGTCATCAGACTTGATGGCAAGCACCTTTACCAAAGGAGCTAACTCGGTGGCCCTCCACAGCATCTCTGACATCTCTCAGATTTACACGGAACCTTGGCAAGTGGTGTCATATCTTATTTTTTAGTAGTTTATGGCATCTTTAGCTATATGAAATTGAAATTATGTGTGGAGAAGTTCATTGTCTTCTGTGCCCTCCAGATGTCTTCCTGTGAAGTCCTTGTCTGATGCCCTAGGAGTTCTGACATTATCATCTGGGTGTGGAGCATTTTTCAATCAGGAGAAGCTGTAAAAACCCACAATGAGCAAGATTTCTGGGGTGCCCAGTCTAGCTTAGAAATGTACAAGTGTGACAGTGTTTCTGTTGTTGTTTATTATGTTCACTGTGCGGAGTTGCTGTGGCCTTGGAGGCAACACTAAACAGAATCAGTAGGATGTATTTAAATATTTAATCATATACCAGTAATAACAACAATTAAAGTAATAAGAGGTCATGATTTCAAAAGGAATCAGAGGAAGAGGTATGTTAAATAGATTAAAGAGTAAAAATGAAGGGATGCAATTATATTTTGATTTAAAAAATAGTTAAGAGAATGTAAAGACAAAAGGGAAATTATTTGCAAATTAAATATGGTTTTCAATTAAAATTATATACAAATTATATCAAGTGTTCTCAAAGCCTAATTTTCAAAAACTCACACTTAAAACTAAGTAAAAATTTTACCAATGTGTAGTGGCATATTCCTTTAATGCCAAACATTTGGAAGACAGGGGAAGGCTGATTTCTATGAGTCCAAGGCCAGCCTAGTCTACATTCCATGTTCTAAGCCAGCTAGGGTTACATAGTAAGACCTGGTCTCAAAAATATTTTTTGAACAGATACTTTATCAAAAAAAGATACACAGATATAAGTCAAGCATATTAAAACATACCCAACATCATTAGAAAAATGAAAACCACAGTGCCACAGATTTCTGTATCTATCTCAGTAGATTGAATTCAAGAATCCCAGTAATGGGGTAGGGGAAATGACTAGGTATTAAAAAGTTGTTGCCAGCCAAGTGTGAAACCTCAGGACTCATGTAAAAGATGAGCTTGGGAGCCCAGGGCTGTATCCTCAGTAGTCCTACCCTGGTAATAATAGGAAAGACAAGAAAATTCCCAGAAGCTCATGGGCCAGCTACCCTGGCAGTTACAGAGCAACCGAAGAGGAGACCCAGTATCAAACAAGATGGAAGCAGGGACTTGAACCTGAGACCATCCTCTTATTTCCATGGGTTCAGTGTTCTCCTCTCTCTCTCTCTCTCTCTCTCTCTCTCTCTCTCTCTCTCTCTCTCTCTCTCTCTCTCTCTCATAAACTGATGCCATGACTACTCTATGATATGGTAAAGTGAAAGGTTTTGTTTTTTTTTTTTTTTTTTTTTACTGTATCTATGAGAGAACAGTCATAGACATCTGGAATATTCCAGGAATTAGAAAGAAAGAAGAAGATTGAACATGGCCAGCATGACCATGAGAGAAGTAGAAGCAGAGAGATAAAAGAACATAGAGGGAGAGTGCCAGAGAGCAGAGAGAGAGAAGAGGGAGACTGGGAAAGGGCAGAGTTGAAAGAGCAGGTTTGTATGGAGGATGAACAGCTGGAGAGAGAGGACCATGAGCTGGAGGAGTAAGGGAGGAAGTGAGAATAGCCAGGATGCCAGCATCCACTTTGAAATGTGTAACAGGTACTGGTGACGCTAATGGAGCCTGAAGGCCAGAATGCTCTTTGGTATGCTGACAGGCACCACTGGTGGCCATTTGTCCCTGCTGCATTTTGAAATTTGGAGAAGTGGAGTTTCTTTTGGACTTGACATATCTGTCTCTCTGTCTTGGTCTCTGTCTCTTTCCTTTTTTTAACTAAATAAAAAATTTTGAGGACTGCTGATATTTATGAGGGTGTGGAGAAATTTGCAATCTCACATATTTAAACAATATAGTCAATTTGAGTTCATAGCCTCTTAAAATTCAAGCATATTTCTACCCCCAAGATCAAGCAGTTCTATTTCTAGGTATTTAGAGATAAATAAAAGCATGTGTTGTCATGAAGACTAGTATACAATGATAACCAGCTTAAAGCTTCTACTGTGTTAGGTGTCCATACTACCCTTACATTGCTCTATCTCTCCTCTTCATCTACTTCTCCACTTAATCTTCCCATTCCAGTCCCCCATTAATCCATAACTGTCTATTCCATTTCCCGTTCCTAACCAGATCTAGCAGCAGTTCCCAGTCTCTTACTTCATACCAGATTTCTATAGTTCATCTGACTGTAGCCCATTGTTCATTGATTTAACAGCTAATATCTACATACAACTGAATACATACCATATTTGTCTTTCTGTCTGGGTTATCACCATCAGCATGATTTTTTTTTTTAGTACTACTCATTTACCTCTTAGTTTCATGACAGTATGTTTTTAAATTATTTTTTCCTATGTGCTGCCAGAGGAAGCCTCACTAATGACAACTGGACAAGATACCCATCTATGGGTATTTCAGAATAACATTAGGAATCATTGTGTTGCTGTTGCTATTTCATTATTAATCTTATCATTATTAGCTGTTTTGTTACACTAGCTCTCTGGGCAATTCTAGTCCCTGGTTCCTGGACATCCAGGCAGTATTGGCTGTGGGTTCCCTCACATGGCATGGACCTCAAATTAAGCCAAACATTAGTTGTCCAAACCCACAAATTCTGTGCTACCACTGGCCTATCACATTTTGAAGGATGTCACTTTTTCTTTAATGGTTGAATAAAACTTCATTGTGTAAATGCACCATTTTTTCTTTATCCATTCTTCTGTGGAGGGACATCTAGGTTGTTTCCAATTTCTGATATTATGAATAAAACAGCAATAAACTTTGTGGAGCAAGGGACTCAGGTGGGATGAAGCATTCTGTGGGTATATGCCCAAGAGCTGTATAGCTGGATCTTAAGATAGATCTATAATTATCTTACTGAGAAACTGCCACACTGATTTCCACCATGACTGTACAAGTTTGCATTTGACCAACAATGGATTAATGTTTCCTTACTCCACATCCTTGCCAGCATGAGCTGTCCCTAGTTTTCTTATTCTTACAGGTATAAGATGAAATCTTGAAGTAGTTTTGATTTTCATGTCTGTGATGGCTAAGAATGTTTAGCATTTAATTTTGTTTTTCTCAGCCATTTGAGATTCGTCATTTTGAGGAAATTGTTTACATATCTACCCCAGTTTTTAATTGTGTGTTTTCTTGATATCTAGATATTTGAGTTCTTTATATGTCTTGAATATTATTAGCCCTCTGTTGGATGTGTAGTATTTTTCCATTTGTGAGCTGCTGTGTTGTTCAACTGATTTTATCCTTTGCTGTACAGAGCTTTTCAGTTTCATGAGGTGCCATTCATTAATTGTTGATTTTAATGCCTGTGAAGACCGTGTTTTGTACAGAAAATCTTTCCCTGTGACAATGGATTCAAGGTTATTTCCCACTTTCTATTCTGTTAGGTTTAGTATATCAGTTTTTATGTTGAGGTTCTGCCTTCATATCAGGTTGAGTTTTGTACACTGTGATAAGTGTGCATCTATTTTCATTCTTCTATATGGAAACGTCTAGTCTGAACAGAACAATTTGTTAAAGGTGCTCCATTGTTTTCCCAGTGTATATTTCTGGGTTTGGGGGATTTTTGTTTGTTTGTTTGTTTGTTGAAAAACTAGGTGTCCATAGGTGTGTGGATCTATGTCTTGGGCTTCAATTTTATTACATTTGTCAATGTGTCTGTTTTTGTACCAGTATCATGCAGTTTTATTACTATATCTGTACTACCATAGGTGCTTAGAAAATGCTGTATTCTTTTGTGTTTTGGTGAAGTATTCTCTAAATATCTGCTAGATCCGTTTGTTTTATGACATCTGTTAGTTCCAGAATTTCTGTTTTGATTTTGTTGGGAAGACATGCCCATTATGAGAATGGGGTACTGGAGTCTCCCACTGACAGTGTGTGGTGCTCAGTATGTAACTTAAGGTGTAGTAGTATTTCTTATACAGACTAGGGTATCTTTGTGTATGGGGAATAGATATTAAGAATTTTAATGTCCTGCCAGGCAGTGGTGGCGCACGCCTTTAATCCCAGCACTTGGGAGGCAGAGGCAAGAGAGAGAGAGAGAGAGAGAGAGAGAGAGAGAGAGAGAGAGAGAGAGAGAGAGAGAGAGAGAGAGAGAGGAAGAAAGAAAGAAAGAAAGAAAGAAAGAAAGAAAGAAAGAAAGAAGGAAGGAAGGAAGGAAGGAAGGAAGGAAGGAAGGAAGGAAGGAAGGAAGGAAGGAAGGAAGGAAGGAAGGAAGGAAGGAAGGAAGGAAGGAAGGAAGGAAGGAAGGAAGGAAGGAAGGAAGGAAGGAAGGAAGGAAGGAAGGAAAGAAAGAAAGAAAGAAAGAAAGAAAGAAAGAAAGAAAGAAAGAAAGAAAGAAAGAAAGAAAGAAAGAAAGAAAGAAAGAAAGGAAAGAAAGAAAGAAAGAAAGAAAGAAAGAAAGAAAGAAAGAAAGAAAGAAAGAAAGAAAGAAAGAAAGAAAGAATTGTAATGTCTTCTTGGTGGAGTTTTCCTTAGATGAAAATCTAATGTCTTTACTTATCTGTTATGATTAGTTTTAAGTCTATATTTTTAGATATTAAAATGATTGCATCAGTTTGCTTCTTCGATCCATTTGGAATACTTTCACAATCCTTATAATCTGAGGCGATGACTATCCTCGATGTTGAGGTTTATTTTGTGTATGCAAGAGAAGACACACCCTGTTTTTCCACCCATTCTGTCAGTCTATGTCTTTTTATTGGGAAATTTAGAGCATTGAATTTGAGAGACATCACTAAGCAGTTTTGTTGATTTTTGTTATTTGCTCCGTGTGTGTTTGTGTGTGTGTGTGGGGGTGTCCCCACCTTTTACTTGTTGTCTGGTATTATTTATTCCCTGTTTTTTCTTAGATGTGTTTAACCACTTTAAGTTGGACTTTTCCTCCTAGACCTTCTGTAACGTTGGTTTTATAAATAGAAATAGTTTAAAATTGGTTTTCTCATGGGATGTTTTATTTTGTCCATCATTGCTGATTAAAATTTTGTTGATCACACTAATCTGGGATGGCATCTATGCTCTCTTAGAGTCTGAAGTACATCAATAAAGGCCCTTCTGGTTTTAGATTCTTCATTGTGAAGTCAGGTATAATTTTATTGTGTCTACTTTTATATGCTAATTGGTCTTTTCCCCTAGAAACTTTTAATATTCTTTTTTTGTTCTGTATGTTTAGTATTTTTAGGTCCAGTCCACTTGGTATTCTCTATGTTTCTTGCACCTTGATAGTCTTCTTTATCTTTAGGTTAGGAAAATCTTCTATGGTATTTTTAAAAAATATTTTCTTCTTCTTTAATTTGAGTTTCTT
This sequence comes from Mus musculus, assembly GCF_000001635.26. NCBI lineage: Eukaryota > Metazoa > Chordata > Mammalia > Rodentia > Muridae > Mus > Mus musculus. The sequence continues at coordinate 65,213,565 of NC_000079.6, forward strand.
TCCATCCTCTATTTCTATTATTTGTTAACTTGGACTTTTCATGAGCCCCAGATTTCCTGGATGTCTTGTTCTAGGATTTTCTTTAGATTTGGCACTTTCTTTGAAAGAGATATCTATTTTTTTATTGTGTCTTCAATGCCTGAGATTCTTTCTTCCATCACTCGTATTCTGTTGGTGTCACTTGCCTCACTGTCCATTGAGTCCTATTGACATTCTCTCCTAATATCATGTGTCCTTCCACAGGTCTTGCCCAAGCAAAACATCACGTGAGTCTGCATCACATGACACTACCAGAAATTGGCAGTTCACATCCTGAGTGGTATTATACACGTTTCATTATTTCTATTTAAATTTTAGACGAGATATACATTAGGAGTTGGTATATGTAAGCTTTGTGGTCATTACTGAAGTTGTATTCTTCTACATCCTGGTTAGCAAATGTCAGTATAGTATGGACATCTTGCACAATGTTTGTTTATATGGTCTGCCACTTTTCATGGTTCCCACTGCCCAGCCTTGTATTGTCTGAAATACTTCATTTTCTATGAAACTTGATGACTCTCCTTCCATCTTCTTTCATCATTATGTACATGCTGAGGTTTGAGTAGTCTCACAATAACATACATAGAAAGTGACTTTTAGATACAGTCTTTTGTTTGTTTGTTTGTTTTTCAAAACAGGGTTTCTCTGTATAGATCTGGCTATCCTGGAACTCACTTTGAAGACCAGGCTGGCCTCGAACTCAGAAATCCGCCTGCCTCTGCCTCCCAAGTTCTTGGATTAAAGGCGTGCGCCACCATGCCCGGCTTAGATGCAGTCTTTTTAAGTGGTCAGGACCAGCCTAAAAATTCTGACCTTAACAAATACCTTGTTTTAGTCTCTCATCGAATAAAGTTTTCTTCCTCCAGGCAAGGCTGCAAATCTTTGATATATGTATATAATGAAATATGAATATATATGTATACATATCCCCTTCATCTTCCCTCCATTCTTTCTTATATTTTTTTCTTTTTGATAACGCAGTAAGTCTAATTAGATTGCTCATGAAGGCATGAATGTACGATCATCCACTGGAGCCTTGGCACCTATAGTGTCTACAAACTCCAAAAGAAATGATACCCTCTCCCTCAGCAGCTATCAATTGCCAAAGAACATCATCGAGGGGATGGATCTGGAGAATATCCCCTCCATCTGAGCATGGAATTATTTCAGAAAAATCTGTTTTTACTGTACACAATTATATAAGCTCCTACGATGTTGTATGTGTACCGGGTGTAGGTAATTACCTTTGAAGACAAAAGAGGCCATTGGATTCCCTGGAACTGGTGTTATATGTGGATATGAGTTATTATTTGGGTGCTAAATAAATATCCATCTCATCATTTCCTATATATTGTTGTTTATCATACTCTAGTTGATACTATTGATGGAAATTTAAAGAATAGCATAAAACACATTTTTTCTTAAATATATCTAACATTTTAAAATTCCAGAATGGCACATCTAAGGCTTATATATTAAATTTATATTAATTACTGTTCTTTTAACTAATTTTTAAATTATTTTTCTATATCTTAGTGCTTGCCTGCATGTAAGTTCATACATCACATGTATGACAGGTATAAACAGAAGCGACATCAGAATTCTTTGAACAGCAGTTACAGATGTCCGTGAGCCAGCATAAGGGTGCTGGGAGTCAAATCCAGGCCCTCCTGGAGAGAAGCTAGTACTCTTAAGGAATGAGCCATCTCTTCAGCCTGCATATTAACTAGCTATTTATACTTGTGACAAAAATTCATGGAAGGTTTATTTTGGTTCATGCTTCTAGGGGTTTGGTACAATTTTCTTTGACCCAATGTGTTTTAGGAGAATATCAGGGCAGCAGGAGTTTCCTCAGCTCTTTACATAGATAGCAGATTGTAAGAAGGGACTGGACTCCAGGTATAACATCTAAAGTCACAGAACATTGTCCTGTTCAAGCTCTGAGGCAGATGCCTTTCCTCTATAGGCTAATACTTCTGCTCCAGCAACCCATGACCAAACATTAAAAATGTGTGCCTTTGGGTGATGATTAATCTTCTAATCACAATAGGATGGCATGTTATTTGATATGAACATGCTGGTAATTGTAATTTCTAATTTGTCCATTCACAAGTGATCAGTTTTATGATTAAAAATAGCATACATACATACACACACATACACACACACACACACTACTTAATAAAAAAGGAGAGCATGAATGTGAAAGAAAACCAGGAGGGGTAGATGGGAAGATTTGGAAGAAAAAAGGGGAAGAGGAAAATAGTTTAATTATATTAAAATCTCAAAAAAAAAAAAACCTTGAGTGAACTCATTACTTTTCACCAAATTGATTAATGCACTGGGATACAATTGGCAGAAAACCTAAACTGCCAAACATACTGAGTTGTGTGTCAGCTTGACACAATCTAGGGTCATCAGAGATGAAGGAGACTCAGTTGAGAAAATGCCTCCACAAGATTCTACTTTGAGGCATTTTCTCAACTAATGATCAAGGCCCAACTCATGGTGGGTGATTAGCCCAGGTCATTCCTGGGCTGGTAGTCCTAGTTTGTATAAGAAACAGGCTGGCAAGCCATGTGAAACAAGCCAGTAAGCAGCACCCCTCCTGGTCTCTGCATCAGCTCCTACTTGCAGGTTCCTGCCTTGTTTAACTTCCTATCCTGACTTCCTTTGGTTAAAAACAAAACAAAAACAAACAACAACAAAAACAGCAATCTATAAATGTAAGCTGAATACACCCTTTCCTCCCCAACTTGCTTTTTGGTTGTGATGTTTTATGTCAGTAACAGAAAGACAGCACATGAATAAAGTAGCCTCAGGAGAAGAAAGCTTACTTTTTAAAAAAATTAACCCTTTCTCCTAGAAATACTAAAACACATGATGCCTGACATTACACAAGCCCAAATTCTGAGAACCCAGAATACCGTTATCTTCCCTTGCACTCTTATTTTTACCTATAGAATTAAATATATTATGTACATATTATCTACTAATTATTATTTATAGTATTCCCCTTCACTTCTTACCATTTTATCTGAACATTTAATCTTATTATAGAAAACTAATGTTACTATATGCCACATTGCATCCTCCCAAGGATACCTGTTACACAACTTCTAATTGATCATAAATTCTGTCAGATGTCCTTACCTCCAGTTATCCTTGGATTGCCAAGGGACTAGTGTATCTATTATCTACAATAATCTTTCTTGTCTACCATACCTAGGAGCATTTGTGATCCTTTTCTTTTTGTTTTTGTTTTGTTTTGTTTTGTTTTTCCACCAAAATTATACTTTGAGTGGCTATTTCCTATGCATTGAAACATTTCCTTCAGTGTGTAGGAGGGAGACCCATAGTATCCAGAAGCCCACAACACTTGGAGGACTTGGGAAAGCTGGAACTTACAAGACTCACAAGAACCCTTTGTAAGCTCCTAGAAGCAACAAGCAATTTCTGGGACATAGATGACTATCTTAATGTAGCTGTGTGGAGAGCCTTTGAATGGCCAATATGACATTGGCCAAGGACAAGGAAATGGGCTTTGGGCAGGAATCTGACTTTAGGCCATTACAAAGAAGTAAGTTCAGGCAAGAATCTGACATTAGGTTATAACAAAGAAGTAAGTTCAGGCAGGAATCTGACATTAGGGCGTGACAAGGAAGTAAGTTCAGGCAAGAATCTGATTTTAAGGTGGAACAAAGAAGTAGGCTTCAGGTTCTATGCCCCAGTATAGGGGAATGTCTGGGCCAGGAAGTGGGAGTGGCTGGGTTGGGGAGCAGGGGGAAGGGGGTAGAAGATAGAGGATTTTTGGAGGGGAAAGTAGGAAAGGGATAACACTTAAAATGTAAATAAAGAAAATATCTAATAAAAAAAAGAAAAAACTGTAAAAAAAAATAGTAGGCTTCAGGCATGAATATGATTTTAGGCTAGGACAGGGAAGTAGGCTCAGACATCTTGATCATTCTGATAAGCCCTTAGAAGCAGTGATCATGGGACTTTGTTTATTGTCTTGTTTGTTCCTTGACTATTTGTATTTATTGTCTTGTTTATTCATCATTGTACTACTCGCCCTTAATGCTTACATGTAATTAAAATGGTATAAGCGGATTGGAAAAAAATGTGCCACAGTCTCAAAACTGGCTGGGGCCATGCTACAATGTTGTCTGTCTTTTTTCTTTTTAATCCTCACTCCTGCACTGGAGAACCTGTTGACTGACTGAGTGGGCTTCTGCAAATTTGGAAGACTACAATAGAGGTGAGATGCTATGACTCTGTCCATGCTGGGATGGGTCTTAGATGATGCAGCTGCATTCAGTAACTCATAGTCCAGAAGCTCTCACTCATACCCTTCAAGAGCTATCCGGGGACTGCCCCACCTGCGGATCCATCCTGTCTGCAGACACCAAACCCAACACTGTTGCTACATATGTGTAGCTGACCATGGGGGTTCAGCCCATGTATGGTCTTTGGCTGGTGGTTCCGACTGTGAGTCTCCATGGGCCCAGGTTTGTTGACCACATAGGCTTCTTGTGTCTTTGACCCTTCCAGCTTCTTGAATCCTTACTTGCCATTTTTTCCCCACAAGACTCCCTGAGTTCTACATATTGTTTGGCTCTCTGCTTCTGTTTCCATCAGTTGCTGCATAAAGCTTCTCATTTATGCTAGGCATAGTAGAATATCTTTAGTAGTGTCAGGGGTTGACTCTTTCCTGTAGAGAGCCATTCCAGACTTCCTGGTCAGCAGGATGTAAGTCTGCTCCAGGTAGTAAACAAGCCCATGTTTGGTGGATGGCCCACCCTTAATCCCTGATTGGCTGAGCAAGCCTGCCTGGTGAGGTGATGTGACCTGTGGTGATTGGTGGGGGCGTGGTTGTGGCTGGAGAGAAAAACACTTGTAACTAGAGAGGCTGGGGGATTTGAAGTAAGTAGCTGCCTGAGTAAACTGCATTAAGAAGAACCAGTGGTTGCATCTTTCTTGCTGGTCGAGTGGGACACGACACTTTCCCATAGGATGAGTTGGGCCAGACATTGTTTAGCCCATCCCTTTCAATCTATGATCCACCTTTATCTTTATGTTGTAGGCAGGATACATTTGGGATTGAAGGTTTTTGGTTGTTTGGTGTTTCCCTCCCTCCAATGGAAATCCTTCCTGGTTAGAGGAGGTAGCCACTTCAGGTTCCATATACCCCATGGCTAAGAATCTCAGGTAATCACCTATAGTCTTCTAAGTACCCCAGTTAAAATCATTGGTCCAATGTAGAGACTGCCATATCCAGGGATCCACCCCATAATCAGCATCCAAACGCTGACACCATTGCATACACTAGCAAGATTTTATTGAAAGGACCCAGATGTAGCTGTCTCTTGTGAGACTATGCCGGGGCCTAGCAAACACAGAAGTGGATGCTCACAGTCAGCTAATGGATGGATCACAGGGCTCCCAATGGAGGAGCTAGAGAAAGTACCCATGGAGCTAAAGGGATCTGCAACCCTATAGGTGGAACAACATTATGAACTAACCAGTACCCCGGAGCTCTTGACTCTAGCTGCATATGTATCAAAAGATGGCCTAGTCGGCCATCACTGGAAAGAGAGGCCCATTGGACACGCAAAATTTATATGCCCCAGTACAGGGGAACCCCAGGGCCAAAAAGGGGGAGTGGATGGGTAGGGGAGTGGGGGTGGGTGGGTATGGGGGACTTTTGATATAGCATTGGAAATGTAAATGAGCTAAATACCTAATAAAAAATTAAAAAAAAAATCATTGGTCCACCATCTAACCATTGATAAAAGCATCCCCTTGATTCATCATCAGTTTCTGATCCAGGCTGAATAGGTATTTCTTCCTGAATTCTCAAAAACAGCTATACCATTATCTATAGTCATCCCCACAAATTCCAAACTCATCAATAATTTGTAATCTATAAGAAGTCTGCTAGTAAAATTGACAATATAAGCTTTCTGCATAGTACAAATTAGTTTATGTGAATGGAAACTTCATTAAGTCAAGTGGTTAAATTATGAAATTATTTATGTATGTGGTAAATAAATTTAATTAAACATAAATTTTTAATTGAACTAAATTAAATAAAATTAAGAACTAAATTAAAATAAAGTAAAGTAAAGTAAAAATTAAACTAAATTCTCTTAGGAGAAACAAACTAAACATTTAAACACAGCACTCAACAATAACCAGAGTACTATTTAAATACCAGTGCTATCATGAAGACACAAATAACTTCCAGAACGTATAGTGGAAAAATACTACATATAGTCAATACAGATTCATGAGTAACATTGCAAGATTATTCAAATGTATTTGATTCATTTTTAAAAAATCATATAATGGGGAGAAACTGACACCCCAAATTACTGTGAGATGAGTTATTCTTTTACTCTGTTCTCAAAGACAATGTTTACTGTGTGCTCTACTGTGGAGTTGATGGTTACCAAGTGTCAGTCACCACTGAATTTGGATTTTAAAGATCTGGTGCTATGAAGTATCAGAACCACACTGGTGAAGAGTACCCAGATGTAGAGAAAATCTAACACACCTAAAATGAATTTACACAAAACAAGGTTGGTCAGGAGGCAAAAAATGAGTGTAAACCATGAAGAAAGGTCCATTTAAAAGCTTTTTAATTTATTAGGTTGTCTGTTTTCAACATTTAGGTTTTTGCATAAATAAAACACTGAGGGAGCTGGGCAGTGATGTGCTTGCCTTTAATCCCAGCACTTGGGAGGCAGAGGCAGGCAAATTTCTGAGTTCGAGGCCAGCCTGGTCTACAGAGTGAGTTCCAGGTCAGCCAGGGCTACACAGAGAAACCCTCTCAGAAAAACAAAACAAAACAAAAAAACAGAACAAAAAACAAAGAAAAACAAAACACTGAGGGAGCATCAGGGCTTACAGTACATACTGATCCTCAGTTTCATAGAGAAAATAAATCAATTTCCTGATATGTAGAAGGACATTGGATATAAAATTGCCCATTGTAAATGACTTTTGACTGAAAAATTTTATTTTCTAAAATAATTCAGAAGATACTAAAAGTAACATGAAAAGAGTGCAATAATATAAAAACAGCAAAAACACTGACAGAAATCTGGTTACAAAATCCTTTCCCCTTCCATCCTCTTCACTGCCTCTTAGAATTCTCTTTTCCTCTCCTCTCTTTTCTGCTCTTTCTCTATCCATACTTCATTTCCAGCATCATTTCTTCTCTCTCCTCTCCCCCTATCACCTCACTGCCTTTCCATTTCTCATTCTCTCCATACCCCTTCACTTCTTTCTTTACATCTTGTCCCTTCCACAATAATTTATTCTCTTTTTTATTTTCCTCCTGTCTTAGTCAGGGTTTTACTGCTGTGGACAGACACCATGACCAAGGCAAGTCTTATAAAAACAACATTTAATTGGGGCTGGCTTACAGGTTCAGACCTTCAGTCCATTATCATCAAGGTGGGAGCATGGCAGTATCCAGGCAGACATGGCACGGGCAGAGCTGAGAGTTCTACGTCTTCATCCAAAGGCTGCTAGTGGAAGACTGACTTCCAGGCAACTGGGGTGAGGGTCATAAGCCCACACACACAATGACACACCTACTCCAACCAGGTCACACCTATTCCAACCAGGCCACACCTCCAGATGGTGCCACTCCCTGGTCCAAGAATATACAAACCATGACACCTCCTCCTTTCCCATCTTCTTCTTTCACCTCTGCTTTTCGCCTCTTTTCCTCATCAGTGTTACAGTGACTCTTCTCAAAAGGTGCAGTTGCCTATTAGGTGCCCATATTCCCTTAACTGACCCTTCTCCATTATTCCTGAAGTAATCAGTATAGGCTACCTGACTCACCAGGCTAGTAATTTTGAGTAGAATAGTTTCTTTGGACTTTCGTCACTGTCTATTCGGCTTTATGAGGAGACGCTTAGTCACAAATCACCAGGAAAGTTCTCCCATAGCTGGGAGATTTTCTAATTTTTTGGAGTACAAGTTTTTAAACTATGTGTTTATGATGCTCTGGATTTTCTCATTGTCAGTTGTCAATGTCTTTTTCATTTCTGATTTTTAATCTGTATATTCGTTCTCTATCTTTAATTAGCTTGGATAAGGATTTGCCTATTTTGTTTATTTTTCTCAAATAATTAACTGTATGTTTTACTAATTTTTTGTATCATTCTCTTTCTTTCTATTTTATTGATTTCAGCTCTTGATTCAATAGTTTCTGTCTAGTCCTTTTACATGTGATTGCTTCTTTTTGTTCTAGAGATTTCAGGTATTCTATTAAGTAGCTAGAAAGAGATTTCTTTACTTTTTTCATGTATGCACTTAGTGTTATCATCAGTCCTCTTATTACAACTTACACTGCATGCCATAAGTTCCGATATGCTGTATGTTCATTTTCATTGAATTCTAGAATTCAATTTCATTATTATATGGTTTTTAACCTACAATATCTTTCTTTCTTTATTATTAGATATCTTCTTTATTTAAATTGCAAATGTTATCCTCTTTCCTGGTTTCCACTCTAAAACACGCTAACCCTCGCCACTCTCCCTGCTTACCAACCCACCCACTCCTGCTTCCTGTCCCTGGCATTCCCCCACACTAGGGCATAGAGCCTTCACAGGAGTAAGGGCCTCTCCTACCACTGATGACCAACTAGGTCATCCTCTGCTACAAATGTAGCTGGAGCCACGAGTCCCACCATGTGTTTTCTTTGGTTGGTGGTTTAGGCTTGGAGCTCTTGGGGGTACTGATTAGTTCATATTGTTGTTATTCCTCCTATAGGGCTGCAAACCCCTTCAGCTCTTTGGGTCCTTTCACCAGCTCCTTCATTTGGGACCATGTGCTCAGTCCACTGTGAGCATCCACTTCTGTATTTGTCAGGCACTGGTAGAGCCTCTCAGGAGACAGTTATCTCAGGCTCCTGTCAGCAAGCACTTATTGGCATTCACAAAAGTGTCTGGGTTTGGTGATTGTATATGAGATGGCTCCCAAGGAGGGACAGTTTCTGGATGGTCATTCCTTCAGTCTCTGCTACACACTTTGAATCTGTAACTCTTTCCAAGGGTTTTTGTTACCCCTTCTAAGGAGGATCGAATTATCTACAATTTGGTCTTCCTTCTTCTTGAGTATCATGTGGTTTGTGAATTGTATCTCAAGTATTCTGAACTTCTGAGCAAATACCCACTTATTAGTGAGTGCATTCCATGTGTGTTCTTTTGTGATTGGGTTACCTCACTCAGGATGATATCCTCCAGTTCCATCTGTTTGCCTAACAATTTCATGAATTCATTGCTTTTAATAGCTGAGTAGTACTCCCTTGTGTAAATGTACCACATTTTCTCTAGCCATTCTTCTGTTGAGGGACATCTGGGTTCTTTCCATTTCCTGGCTACGATAAATAAGGTTGCTATGAACATAGTGGAGTATGTGTCCTTATTAAAAGTTGGAGCATCTTCTAGGTACATGGCCTGGAGTGGTATTGCTGGGTCCTCGGGTAATACTATGTCCAATTTTCTGAGGAACCACCAAACTGATTTCCAGAGTGGTTGTACGTACCAGTGTGCAATCCCACCAGCAATGGAGGAGTGTTCCTCTTTCTCCACATCCTAGCCAGCATCTGCTGTCACCTGAGTTTTTTATCTTAGCCCCTCTGTCTGGTCTGAGGTGGACTCTCAGGGTTGTTTTGATTTACATTTCCCTGATGACTAAGGATGTTGAACATTTTTTTAGGTACTTCTTGGTCATTCAATATTCCTCAGTTGACAATTCTTTGATTAGCTCTGTACCCCATTTTTAATAGGGTTATTTGATATTCTGGAGTCCAGCATCTTAAGTTCTTTGTATATATTGGATGTTAGCCCTCTATTGGATGTAGAATTGGTAAAGATCTTTTCCCAATCTGTTAGTTGACGTTTTGTCCAATCGACAGTGTCCTTTGCCTTACAGAAGCTTTGCAATTTTATGAGGTCCCATTTGTCGATTCTTGATCTTACAGCATGTGGTATTGATTTTCTGTTCAGGAAATTTTCCCCTGTGCCCATGTGCTCACTCAAGGCTCTTCCCCACTTTCTCTTTTATTTGTGGGCATAAGATCTTCACCCTAGTTGCCTGGAAGTCAGTCTTCCACTAGCAGCCTTTGGATGAAGATGTAGAACTCTCAGCTCTGCCTGTGCCATGCCTGCCTGGACTCTGCCATGTTCCCACCTTGATGATAATGGACTGAACGTCTGAACCTGTAAGCCAGCCCCAATTAAATGTTGTTTTTATAAGACTTGCCTTGGTCATGGTGTCTGTCCACAGCAGTAAAACCCTAACTAAAACACTCCTACTGAGGTCAGACAAGGCAGCCAAGTTAGGGAAATAGTTTGGACAAACAGGCAACAGCTTAAGGGTCATCCCCCACTCCAATTGTTGGGGGACCCTCGTGAAGACTGAGTAGCACATAAACTACATATATGGTGGGGGCCTCAGTCCATCCTTTGTATGTGGCCTTCAAATATTGCCTTGAGTGTCAGAAGAGACTTTAGACATTGAACAGTGCAGGGTCTCCTACACACTATGAGGATCACTGTAGACTGAATGCATTTTCATCACAGGATGAACATGAGCCTATAGTGTCCAGGGTCTAAATGCAGTTGATTTTTTAAAAAAAAAGTTCTAGATAAGATGGAACTTGTGGAAGTTCTTGTAGGAGAAGCTTTTCAGATTCCTTTTGGGGAGATGATAGTGTGTATGAGTTAAAAATAATATTTCTTACTTTCTTGCTTTTTTGTTTGTTTGTTTGTTTCTCCAATACATTATATATTCATTATAACCCTGATCACTGTCCCAACTCTAGGTCCCTTGCCCTCACAGAGTCCCTCCTCCTAATCTCCTCTGTTTCACCTTTTAGAGGTGTGGGCCCATAAGTATCCCCACACCATGGTACGTCAAGTGTCTGGTGGGTGAAGTGCATCCTCTCCCACTGAGGCCAGACATGGCAGCTCAGTGAGAGAACAGATTCCAAAGATAGGGAGCAGCTTTTGTGTAGCTTTGTGGCTACAACTCTCTAGTGTATCCACTGTAGTGGGGTTCCAATTTTGCTTTAGTCATATCCTTCCAGAAATACTCAAGAATAATCTAAAAACCAAGGCACACAGACACAAATATAGCCGATAATCCACTGACACAAAAAGCAGCAATGACACATCTTAGCAGCCAGCCCTTCAACCCTTCAATTGGGGGTCCTGAGTTTCTTGGGGTTCAAGTCAATGCACCAAGATGTTATGCCCAAGTCACAGGAACCCCAAAGACCACCAAGGAGCCTATTTCAATGCAAACACATTAAGTTCTTTATTATGAGCTCTCTAACAAGGACTCTTTCAGCACTCAATCTTGCATCCGGTCCAAACAGAGAGACCAAGTCTAGGAGAGCTGGGTATTTAGTGCAGATACAGCAAGATTGGGGAATGTTCAGAAAGATCATCAAGTTAATATTTTAAAAACTGTAGGGCTGGTGAGATGGCTCAGTGGGTAAGAGCACCTGACTGCTCTTCCGAAGGTCCGAAGTTCAAATCCCAGCAACCACATGGTGGCTCACAGCCACCCGTAATGAGATCTGATGCCCTCTTCTGGAGTGTCTGAAGACAGCTACAGTGTATTTACATATAATAAATAAATAAGTAAATAAATAAATCTTTAAAAAAAAAACAAAACTGTATATCTGGTATAATCTGCAGAAACCAAATAAGGGGGCAAAACCATCTAACAACCATAATGGGTAGGCCAGCTTTTTTTCCTATAAGGTTATCTATAGGTAGCTTAACACTGCTGTTGTGCCTTGTCAGGCTGTTGAAGGTGGGGGGGGTTGTCACTGGATGTTTGCTCAAGTGGACTTTGTGCATTTTCAAAAACAGAAATTGGTAGGGTTTTACAAACTCATCTTTGTGTCTGAGCCCCTCATTATCAGGAAATACTCCTGTTCAGCTACAGGTCATGCCTGCAAATAGACTAGGTACTCTGCCCAAAAATCTAACCCACTATCTGTTACTTCAAACCCTAATATCAGTTGTCCTTGCCACTGGAACAAAATATCAGTGGAAATTTCCTTGACCCTGTGAATGCGTCCTATAGATACCACAGACAATCCCCACATACACTTTCTTTCCTGTGTCTCAGCCCCGACTTGGGCAGACACACACTGTTCAACCACATTCCATGCCTGAAAATACACAAGTTAAGCTTTATATAGATCTACTACACTATTTGTTATCCAAAATACAATTTTCACACTATCTCCTAGCATTGTACTAAACACCAGAGGCAGCTTAACCTTTCTCCTCACTATGTCTCCTTGTGGATTGCTAAGATCATCTATTTCTACCCTCCTCTTATCCCAGCCCTCTTCTCCCAGCTTTCAACAGTAGCAAGCATTCCCTCTTGAAAATACTCACCAAACAGGTCAACAAAAGTGGCAACACTCAGACAAATTCAGACAGCAAACTGTAACCCAGAAACAAAACTCCCACCCAAAGAAAACAAACCCCCAAACCAGTACCTAGACCAATAATCACCTCAAACTCAGAGGCCTAGACACCAGCTGACCCGTCCAGCAGGTCCAGTTATTCGAGGATCTCGAGGGGACCTCCTCCTAAGAACCAAATGGGGGGTAGAGAGAGACGAGGGTCTTGTACGAGTAACAACACGGAAACTGTTCTGAAGTTGTATCAAGACCCCCATGTATTGAGAAAGGTCCAAGGCTTAAATGCACAAGCAAAAGGGGAAGTACAGATAATTATCAGTGGGAAGGGCAATACAAGCAAAAGGAGAAGTACTTATGGGAAGGGGGGGCAATAGAAATTCTTTCTTTTGACAGCTACAAGGGGAAGCAGGAACTTGGTGGTGTCAGGGTGTGGTCAGGATGACCCAGGGCTGGAACATCCCGTAGTTCTTGGAATCCATGTGTCGGTGGCCCGCTTTTGACCCTCTTTTCTTCTTGGGGGGAGAGGCCCAATTCAGAGATCAGGACAATAGCGTTGCCTTAATGGCTCCCAACAACCAGCATAGGAATATAATGAATGACAGTCAGAAAAATATGTCAACAAGAAATCCAAGCTATCCTATCACAGAAGGTGCTGAGAAATTAAAACATTCAACAGATATGGTGCAGAAGAGGTTGTTTGGAAAAAGAGAGAGGAGTGAGAACCTGGGGAAGGGATAGAGGTACAAAAGAGGACCTGCAGACAGTCACACGGACAGGGAGCAGAGAGAGTCATGAGGGCAGAGAAAGAGAATAGAGAAAGGGAATGTGCAGAGAACAAAAACAGGAAACAAAAGTAGAGAGTTGACATAGCTGGTAGTCCATGTATATTATATAAAGCCACACCTGAAAACAGACACAGGTGATGAAAATAGGTAATGACTTACGCAGTTACTAAGTCCCTAAGAGCTGGCCATTGAGATTGCCTGTATACTGCCAACAACAATGGCAAGGTTCACCCAAAGAGCAGGAAAGGAAGAAAGAATATTAGGTGTTAAAGATGAATAGAAAAAATAATACACTGGTCAAAAAAATGTGGATTATAAAGTTTTCTGGCACTAAGCAACCAGAAATTCTACAACATATGAGAAAGCAAAAGCTACAAATTATTGGAATAGAAGAATATCAGCGCAAAGGTCTAGAAAAATATTTTCAATAAAATCATAAATGAAAATTTCCTAAACTAAAGAAGATGCCTATTAAGGTACAAGAAGCATCCAAAATATCAAATAGATGGAAAAGAAACGTCCTTTTGCCACATAATAATCAAGACGCTAAACATATAAGGTAAAGAAATATAAAAAACTACAATAGAAAAAAATTAACAAAAGCTAAACAAAACAAAAACAAGTAACGTATGGAAGCAGACCTATTAGCTTCATATCTGTCTTCTCAATGTCTACTAGAAAAGACAACAGTGTTTGGACCGTTTTGTGCTGCAGAGTCAAAGAAACCACCCATGTTTCTATAAGAAAGCAACTGGTCCAAATATTTTGGACAAATTCAGAATCAGCTATGATAATGAAGTTATTCAGAGGTCACTGCCTGAGACCTCACAGGTGGTCCCATCTGGGTGATGCTTCCCATGCAGCCCCAGAAAGGACCCACCACCCCAGCTCTCACTGTTCAGCTTCCTGCCCCTACCCATTGTGGGCAGTGATCCTGTGCTCACCATGTCTAAATTTCATAGCTTCCTGAGGTCCCCTCAATGCACCCAACAGCAGGTCTCAGAGCAGGACACAGAAAAATCATTCAAGCCTGCACAGCCACAGCGAACTTGCAGAAAGGCACCCAGAAGTTCCCGCCTCTTTGTCTGACTGGCAGGTCTGCCTGGAGGCCTAGATTGGCCAGTGAGTCTTACCCCTCCTTAAAGTTAAAGTGTACTTCTGGTCCAAGGTCAGACCTTTTCCTGATTTCAGGAGTGGTTTGCACTGCATTAGCATTTGTGCCTGTCCTCCAAGAGAAATCTCACTCCACTCAGCCCTGGGGGAGAAACCACCATTCCAGCTCAGGCTATTCAGCTGCCTGCTACTCAGCTCTGTGAGCCATGATCCTGTACCTATCAGGACCTGATTTCAGACCTTGCCTGAGCTTTTCTCACAGCACTTGCCTTCTTCCTGAAATCAAGGAAAATACATTGCATAACCCATTACTCAAGGTGCAGTGGAGGTATCAACTCTGACCCAGGAATGAATGGGTGCCCAGGCTATTAACAATAAAGAGGGATTTTAGGAAACAAGAATTTTGTTTTGTAGCTTTATGCTTGGCTCAGAGAAACTGCTGATTCCTTTCACCAGATGATATGTATCAAACAACCCAGGGAAAGAAGCTGGAATGAGATGACAAACACTGTGGTGCACTGTTGTTAGCCAGCACATCTTCCTCAGAAGCAAGGTGCAGAAAAAATAAGTTGCATTAGTACAGCTTCTCTAAACAAACATATCTCATCTCATAGAGAGAATGACTCTATGTATATACAAAGGGGATTTAATAGAATGTGTCACAGACAATGGTCCATCTAGTCCAATAAAGGCTATTGGGCAAGGGAAACTAAAAAAAAAAAAAATCAAGGTCAAGTTGAGTTCATGCTGCTAGATATCTCAGCTGATCTTCAGTACTAACCAGAATTCTGAAGAAATAAGGACTTAGTAATGCCAGTTAAAAAAAAAAACAAACAAACAAATCATCTTGTAAAATATGTAGGGCAAGTAGATAAAATGAAATTACTACCGGTTGCCAAAAGAATCTGTTGTCTATGTTAAAGGTAGATCTTAACATCTCAAAAGATCAAGATTAAGAAAGGGTTTCTCACCTCTAAAGGTATAGTTAAGAAATATCCCCCACAGTAAGCAGGGTTAGAGTTAGGGTTGGGGGATTAGAGGGTTACGATTAGGACTGGGACAAGTGTTGTTAGAGTTAGGGTGGTTAGGACATTAAGGAGTGAAGGTGAGGATAGGGCTAGAGGTTTAGGTTAAATTTCAGGGTTAGGCTCAGGGTTAAGGTTAAGGTGGCCATCATTATTCTTGATGGTTGCACTGAGTAAATATTATCTCTATTACACAAAGAAGAAACATCAGGGTTAGTGTTAGACTCAGAGTTAGGGCAAAGGATTTGTTGTGCAATGTGAAATTAGCTTCTCTCTTTTCTCTCACCTGCCTCCCTAGTCCTCTTTTTCATAATATCAACATCTTTCCTGCCACAACAAAAGTGCCAGGTGTGTTATCCAAGAACCTGGAATTCCATGATGGAAAATATCTTTACCTTACCATGGGACCCATAGATCAGAAAACCACTGCTGCTTTGGTTGTTCTAAGTTTAACCTGGGGATCCCCATAAGATGGAAGCAATCATGGGACTTGGTGCCCCTATTTGGTAATTATATCATAAATAAATATGATATGTCTTCACCACAGCTTTTGTTAATATAACCACATGGTACAAGATAAAATGGTGGCCAACATTATTCTTGATGGTCCCACTGAATCAATAGTACCCCAATTACACAAAGAAGAAATATCAGGCCTACAAGGAATTCATTTTATATTTTAATGTTTTGTTTTGGTCTTATTCTGATAGCTTCTACCTTACATATTTAATGACTTCTCATATTTAAAAGAACCTAAAAATTTTCCACCTATACGCCTCCAAAAATAGCACACTAACAAAGGAAGTAAGTACTTGGATATTCACAGAACCTAATAGATAATCAAAGGATAAGTTTTCAAGAGCCAGAGAGACAGCTGCCAGCAAATAACATTTATGCTACCCTATGCTGGGTCTCACTGTCAGTTATTTCTGTAGCTAATTTTCCTCTGAGGGGGGAAAAATGCTCTCAGTACTTTTTTTCCTGACTTATTGCTTTTTTTGGTATTTTTTATTAGATATTTTCTTCATTTACATTTCAAATGCTATTCCCAAATCCCCCTATACCCTCCCCCGACCCTGCTCCCCAACCCACTCACTCCCACTTTCTGGCCCTGGCATTCCCCTGTACTGGGGCATATGATCTTCGAAATACCAAGGGCCTCTCCTCCCATTGATGGCCAACTAGGCCATCCTCTGCTACATATGCAGCTAGAGACACAAGCTCTGGGGGGTACTGGTTGGTTCATATTGTTGTTCCTCCTATAGGGCTGCAGACCCCTTTAGCTCCTTGGGTACTTTTTCTAGTTCCTTCACTCTCAGTACTCTTATGCTCTAAATTTGTCTGGTTTACTTTCTGCCCAAACTAAAAATATGCTGACTAAAGAACTCTATGTGAACTTCTCACTTGACAATGAAAATTCTAAAAAAGGAATACCAGACAAGCAATAAACACAAAATCATAGCTTATGAAAATTTGGCCTTTTATTACTTATGTATAAAATATACACATGAGGTCATACTTTGTTATTCATATCATGTACATAATAGCAAATTGATTACAAGTGAGGTTAACCAGTTAATGAGGCCTAAGTTTACTTTATTCATAATAAATTGAACTTAAAATTAATATGAAAAAAGCAAATATAATTTTAATCAATGAATATAAAATGATAATTGGTGTAAATCTTTCTTTGGAATAGGTAACATAAGGGTATATATTTAAATATTAATGTCTATTTTTAAGGACATGATGTATGTAATCATACAATTCTGGTCACAATGTTATCTCATTGAACCCTATCCCAATTCTTGTACACAACATGGTCTCTATTCCTTAAGGTTCTAAGTTACTTTTAAAGAGTTTACCACTCCTAGAATAGGAGATGCTGTTATTCATGATGGACATTATCCTCACTTATATAATAATAACATATCTGTGCTTTTAAATATGATATATACATATTTGAAGTTTTATATGTATATAAACATATTAATAATTTAAAAGATATTTATATCCAATAAAGCCTCTTTAAAAACCAATAAATATATAATGATTAAAAAATTCAATACAGGGCTGTGTCTTATCATCTAATTTAAACAACATTTTTATATCTTCACCTCCGTTGAATTAAAATAATCACAGGAGGGCTTTTTAAATGTTACTAAACCTCTACCAAAAAAAGAGGACATAGCTGGTCAGTACTTGTAAAATTTGGAAGGGGGATAAATATTTAGGTAATGTGAATTTGTTTCCAGATGTACTGAGTAAAGCAATTTTAATGTGTCTGATCACAGGAAATCTACAATCTCATGAGAAATACTTTGTCAAATTTCTGGAGGTAAAACCAATAATTTCACTGTTATCCTAGAGTGAACTATGATAAGTTTGAAAGGTGCTGCTATTGAGAACTTAAAAAGAGGGGATATAAAATCAGGGACTAGACAAGGCTGCCCACTTTCTCCCTACCTTTTCAACATAGTACTTGAAGTATTAGCCAGAGCAATTCGACAACAAAAGGAGATCAAGGGGATACAAATTGAAAAAGAGGAAGTCAAAATATCACTTTTTGCAGATGATATGATAGTATATATAAGTGACCCTAAAAATTCTACCAGAGAACTCCTAAACCTGATAAACAGCTTCAGTGAAGTAGCTGGATATAAAATAAACTCAAACAAGTCAATGGCCTTTCTCTATACAAAGAATAAACAGGCTGAGAATGAAATTAGGGAAACAACACCCTTCTCAATAGTCACAAATAATATAAAATACCTTGGCGTGACTCTAACTAAAGAAGTGAAAGATCTGTATGATAAAAACTTCAAGTCTCTGAAGAAAGAAATCAAAGAAGATCTCAGAAGATGGAAAGATCTCCCATGCTCATAGATTGGAAGGAACAATATAGTAAAAATGGCTATCTTGCCAAAAGAAATCTACAGATTCAATGCAATCCCCATCAAAATTCCAACTCAATTCTTCAACGAATTAGAAGGAGCAATTTGCAAATTCATCTGGAATAACAAAAAACCTAGGATAGCAAAAAGTCTTCTCAAGGATAAAAGAACCTCTGGTGGAATCACCATGCCTGACCTAAAGCTGTACTACAGAGCAATTGTGATAAAAACTGCATGGTACTGGTATAGAGACAGACAAGTAGACCAATGGAATAGAATTGAAGACCTAGAAATGAACTCACACACCTATGGTCACTTGATCTTCGACAAGGGAGCTAAAACCATCCAGTGGAAGAAAGACAGCATTTTCAACAATTGGTGCTGGCACAACTGGTTGTTATCGTGTAGAAGAATGCGAATCGATCCATACTTATCTCCTTGTACTAAGGTCAAATCTAAGTGGATCAAGGAACTTCACATAAAACCAGAGACACTGAAACTTATAGAGGAGAAAGTGGGGAAAAGCCTTGAAGATATGGGCACAGGGGAAAAATTCCTGAACAGAACAGTAATGGCTTGTACTGTAAGATCGAGAATTGACAAATGGGACCTAATGAAACTCCAAAGTTTCTGCAAGGCAAAAGACACCGTCAGTAAGACAAAAAGACCACCAAAAGATTGGGAAAGGATCATTACCTATCCTAAATCAGATAGGGGACTAATATCCAACATATATAAAGAACTCAAGAAGGTGGACTTCAGAAAATCAAATAACCCCATTAAAAAATGGGGCTCAGAACTGAACAAAGAATTCTCACCTGAGGAATACCGAATGGCAGAGAAACACCTGAAAAAATGTTCAACATCCTTAATCATCAGGGAAATGCAAATCAAAACAACCCTGAGATTCCACCTCACACCAGTCAGAATGGCTAAGATCAAAAATTCAGGTGACAGCAGATGCTGGCGTGGATGTGGAGAAAGAGGAACACTCCTCCATTGTTGGTGGGATTGCAGGCTTGTACAACCACTCTGGAAATCAGTCTGGCGGTTCCTCAGAAAATTGGACATAGTACTACCGGAGGATCCAGCAATACCTCTCCTGGGCATATATCCAGAAGATGCCCCAACGGGTAAGAAGGACACATGCTCCACTATGTTCATAGCAGCCTTATTTATAATAGCCAGAAGCTGGAAAGAACCCAGATGCCCCTCAACAGAGGAATGGATACAGAAAATGTGGTACATCTACACAATGGAGTACTACTCAGCTATTAAAAAGAATGAATTTGTGAAATTCCTAGCCAAATGGATGGACCTGGAGGGCATCATCCTGAGTGAGGTAACACATTCACAAAGAAACTCACACAATATGTACTCACTGATAAGTGGATATTAGCCCCAAACCTAGGATACCCAAGATGTAAGATACAATTTGCTAAACACATGAAACTCAAGAAGAATGAAGACTGAAGTGTGGACACTATGCCCTCCTTAGAATCGGGAACAAAACACCCATGGAAGGAGTTACAGAGACAAAGTTTGGAGCTGAGATGAAAGGATGGACCATGTAGAGACTGCCATATCCAGGGATCCACCCCATAATCAGCATCCAAACGCTGACACCATTGCATACACTAGCAAGATTTTATGGAAAGGACCCAGATGTAGCTGTCTCTTGTGAGACTATGCCGGGGCCTAGCAAACACAGAAGTGGATGCTCACAGTCAGCTAATGGATGGATCACAGGGCTCCCAATGGAGGAGCTAGAGAAAGTAGCCAAGGAGCTAAAGGGATCTGCAACCCTATAGGTGGAACAACATTATGAACTAACCAGTACCCCGGAGCTCTTGACTCTAGCTGCATATGTATCAAAAGATGGCCTAGTCGGCCATCACTGGCAAGAGAGGCCCATTGGACTTGCAAACTTTATATGCCCCAGTACAGGGGAACGCCAGGGCCAAAAAGGGGGAGTGGGTGGGCAGGGGAGTGGGGGTGGGTGGGTATGGGGGACTTTTGATATAGCATTGGAAATGTAAATGAGCTAAATACCTAATAAAAAAATGGAAAAAAAAGAGGGGATATAACTTGCTTATTCCCCACCCCTGAATAAACATTCTCACAACAGATTGTGAATTTATGGGTTAAATCTATTGTATCTTATGGTATTAACATATATAAAAAGTTAGAAAGCTCTAAAGAGAGTAATGATTTTAACAAGAAGGTTTTATATAGAGATTATTTTCAGAATCTCTGTCATCTCTTTAGTTTTATTTTGGCCCCTTAGAAGGACTCTTCTCTGAGGCACCATAATTGCTGCTCTTTGTATATCTATCACTCCTTTGGTCACTTTAAAAATGTAGGAGGATCCATTGTACAAACACCAAAAAAGGCAGATATCTTCTCAAAAGTGACTACAGTGACAACCCACTCATATTCATCTTGCCACAGCATCACCAGTGATGGATTCATGAAAAGACAGAAGAATTTGTGAGAAACCTGAAGAATGGGAAAGGCAATGTAAGACACATTGCCATAAAACCATATCTACAACTTAGGTAAGGAAGGTAGTTCAGGAATTTGTGGTGCCCATGCAAACCAAAGGATCAGAATTTCATAAAATGGACCCTTGAAGAAAACCTAAGATGCTGATTGGAACTAATATTTTGTGTGAATTATGGACTATATGCAGATCCATTGAGCATGCTTGGGAATGAGACAATATGTTGTTCTTATCATCCTCTGTAGCTTTGATATATCTATTCCTTTAATATACCTTGGTCTATCACATCATGTAAACAAAGACTACAAAAATCCCCAGCACAAGCATCCTGAAGTGAATTCACACACACACACACACACACACACACAAACACAAAGCAAGAGACAGAATATAGACAAACATGCAACACATACAACAAACACACACACACACCACAGACACACACACAGAAACACACAACTAAAAGTTTGTACCACATCAGGATCTTCTCTTTATTCAGATACTTTATCTACTTTCTAATGAATCTGGCATGAGTTGTGCTCTAAACCACAATTTCAAATGATGTGCTTCCATTTTGTGTAAGTTAAAGAAGTTTATAGAGTAGGAGCAATTTGATTTACATCAGGATAGATATAGAAATTTTATGTTAACACCACAAAATTTAGGATATTTGAAAACCTTCACTATATAATACTCAAAGGGAGGACAGGCCAAAAAGAAATAAGAAAACAGGACCATAGAGAAGCCATCTGACAAGTGTCACTATTTGATGTTGGGAAAGGCCTATGTGCTGTTCTCACTGTATGTATTTAGTGATACACTGTGATCCAGGATGATCTCAAACTCATTGTATCCTGCCTGAAGATATTCTTCAGTGCTTTTTCTTTCTGCTCCAACTCCTGGGTGCTGGGGTTATAAGAATGGGCACTAAGTCTAATTTTACAGTACTGTGAATCAGACCAGGCCTTTACACACATTAAACAAAAACTCTACAAATTATCATTCCTATCAATATCATTTTAAATTAAATAAGAGTGCAGAGAAAAGAGTCCCCTGAGGAGCAGTGCACATAATAAAAACTACACTGGCAAGGAGGATGACAGAAAACACTTTTATGGAACATAACAATTAAAATAACATTTATTTAATAAGAAAAATTAATAATACATGGGTGTCCACTCTGCTGAATGTCTTTGCACTACATGCATACAATTTCCACAGAGGTGGGAAGCAGGCATCAGATTCTACCACAATTTGAGTTAAAGAGTTTTGTAGCTGTCACGTGAGGCCTCTGAGACGGTAACAAACGTTCTTATTGGAGAACACACCTCTTTTGCCCAGACTACACTTGACTCTTGTGCTTCCAACCAATTGTGCTGGATCACTCCCAGTCAAGAGAGAAAATTCTGGAAGCCTTTAGTGACAAGTACTTGAGGTAGGCATGCAAATTGTCTTATCCTGACATCCACGCAAGCCTTCTGTGAGTTTAGGATCCAGCCACAGTATCACCGATTGTCAGTTTGCACCAGATTTGTCACCTCTCATCTCAGAAATCAATACTTCCATGTTTGGGTTTTAATTAATTTCAGATGTAATAGAGTTAACAATCAAGATAGCAATCTCAACTATAAATCATGCCAACTTCACATACAATCATATCTTCTTATGTCATGGGTAATTTTCAAAGGAAGAAAAATTCTCATAATAATACCTAAATGTTATTATTCCAACAAAAATGAAAAACATTACATATTGGACCAGGTGATAATTATGCCTAAAATGATTGAACTATCCCTTGTACAAACACAGATACATAAAAATGTTATAATGTGTCATGGGAACATTTTTTCAGTGGCTCAACTTCTATTGTGATAACCGCTGATATTCTCTAAATTGATTTACTGAAATTGAGGAAAGAAAACACAACTATTTCTAGAAATATAACCTTAACAAAATATGACTTGAACACTCACATCACTTATAATCCCCATTTCTGCAATTAGTCATGTGGCCTTTGTTTATATTTATAACTACCTTCCCTTACTACTCATTCTGTTTTTTCCTCAACCTGGGTAATTACCTCAGCAAATCTGGCACTTTTCCTAAAGGAGCGATTCATAGCTTCATTTCTGATGGGTCTGTGCTCATTGTCATCCTGTCTGGATAAGGCTGCTGTAGGTTCCCATTACTTTTAATCAAAAAACATAGTATTATCAAGAGATACCATAAACCGCGTGGGCTGTAACCCACAGGTTGAGAATAGGTTGAGTGTCAGGTGCTCAACCTGGTCGAGTAGCGCAGCCCGGGTGAGCGTGGGGGGTGGGGGGAGCGAGGGGGGACCTGTGGGTGACCTGTGACCGGAGAGGGACTCAGGATCCCACAGTGACCTGTGACTTCTATGAGTGACCTGTGATGGCCCAGGGTGACTTGTGAATGTCCTGGATGAACTGTGATTCCATGGGCGACCTATGACCCCCAGAGTGACTCTGAATGACCCCGAGGATGGCCCTTGATGCTAAATGGATCTGCATGTGATCCTGTGACCCCTAATGACCTTGAGGGCAACCCTAGGATCCCATAGTTTATGCTGTGACTCCGCGGGCGACCCCTGACCCTGGGTGACTCTGTGACCCCGAATGACATCATGGGTGACCTTGCGTGTGACCCCGGGGTGACCACTACCTCCCCCAGGCCGGACCACACTGCGGTCCTAAAGCACTGCAAGCTTGTGGGCACATTCTTCAACATGTTCTCGGACTGGAAGAAGTACTAGGCTGAGGAGTTTGATTTCCTGGTGGCCCAGGAAGAAGAGGCGGTGAGGGGACTCATGGACTGATGGGCGAGCATGGGGGTGGGGCCGGATCAAGCCCCCTTGCCTACCCCACACAGCTGGGGGTTGCAGTCTTCTCACACCATGACCTATGATCTCTGACAAGTCCCATCCCAACTCCATCTATGTGTCCTGCCCATCAACGCATCAGCAATAGTCCCGCCCACTTTCCCTAAGCTCTGCCAGTCTAGCCCTGCCAGCAGCGCTAGGCCCCACCTCATGAGACACTCCCCTCATCCCAGCGCTCTTCCTCACCCTGACCCCTTCCCTCTCCCAGCCGGGCTCCTTTACCCAGGCGATCCCAAGTTCCAGCTGGAGCCAAGCATGCTGAGGGCCCTGCCCAGCTCTGTGGATCTGTAGGACTTCTGGGATGACTCCCTGGAGGCGCTGTGACCATGCGCGGAGCCATGTGCAGCTACATGAAGAGATATAGTTTATCTAGCACCACTTATTGACGGTGCTGTCTTTTTCCCACTGTGTACTTCTGGAATCCTCATAAAAAATCAGGCATCCATATATGTGGGTAAAATTATATGTGGGTATTCACTTAGATTCCATCGATCAATGCGTGCTTTTATGCTAATACCATGCAGTTCTTTTATTGATCGGGATTGTTTTAGCTGCCCAGGGTTTTGGTTATGCCATATAAAGTGGGAATTTCCTCTTAAAGTTTTTATACAATTTTGTTGGAATTTTGGTAGGGACTCTGTTGAATTTGTAGATTGGTTTTGATAGGATAGCTATTCTTGCTGGGTTAATTCTATTGATCCATGAACATGGGAGATTTTTACATCTTCTGATTTATTCTACAATTTCTTTCTTCAATGGTGCAATTTTTATCATGCAAGTGTTTCACTTGCTTTTTACAGTTACTCCAATTTATTTTATATTATTTGAGGTTATTGTGAAAGGTGTTGTTTGTCCAATTTTTTTTCAGTTCATTTGTGATTTTTATATATGTGGGCTAGTGAATTTTTTTTAAGTTAATCATGGATCTAACCCATTTCCTGGAAGTGTTTACACTTTATCAACTGTAAGAGTTTGATAATGGAATTTTTGTAGTCACTTTTGTATATCACCTGCCAATTAGGATACTTTGAGTTCTTCCTTTCCTAATTATATCCTCTTGATCTCTTTCAGTTGTCTTATTGTTCTAACAAGAACTTCAAGAACATGATTGACTAGATATGAAAGTAAGTGGACATCCTTGACTTGTTATTGATTTTAATGGAATTGTTTTGAGTTTTTCTTCATATAATTTCATGTTGGGTATAGGCTTGCTGTATATATCCTTTATTATGTTTAATTATGTCTCTTGTATGTCTGATATCCTAAGACTTTTATCATGATTTGTGTGTTGGATTTTTTTTAAGATTTATTTATTATATGTAAGTACACTGTAGCTGTCTTCATACATTCCAGAAGAGGACGTCAGATCTCATTACAGATGGTTGTGAGCCACCATGTGGTTGCTGGAATTTGACCTCAGGACCTTTGGAAGAGCAGTCAGTGCTCTTACCCGCTGAGCCGTCTCGCCAGCCCCCAGTGTTGGATTTTTTTGTCAAAGGCTTTATTGGTGTCTAAGATGATGATACTGTGGTTTATTATATGTTTGTTTCATGTCTATTTATATGGAGATTACATTCATTGATTTTTGAATATTAAACCACCCATGCATCTCTGGAATGCAGCCTACTCCAACATTGTGGGTGATCTTGTCTGTTCTTTAAGCGTATTTTATTTTGTGCTGTTGCTTTTATGTTCTTGAGGGATATTTTTGTAATTTTTTATTGAATATTTATATGCTCTGGGTACCAGGGTAATTGTGGTTTCATAAGATGAATTGGTAATATTTCTTCCATTTCAGTTTTTAGAATACTTTAAAATGTTTTTAGGATAGGGCTTTTTGAAAATCTGGTTGGTTGGATTCTCCACTAATACCATCCATCCTCTGGATGTTTTGGTTGAGTCTTTCAATGAATTCTATTTCACCAAGGGTTATATATATATATATATATATATATATATATATATATATATATATACTGTTTATCTGATCTTGATTCAACTTTAGTAAGTGGTATCTATAAAGGAAATTATCCATTTCTTTTAGAACATTTTTTTAAAAATTGTTTAGATATTTTATTTACATTTGAAATGTTATCCTTTCCTCATTTCCCCTCTGAAAACACCCCATCCCATCCCCCCACCCCCTGCTCACTAATACACCCACTCCTGCTTCCATGTCCTGGCATTCCCCTACACAGGGTCATAGATCCTTCACAGGACCAAGGGCCTCTTCTCTCATTGATGTCCCACAAGGCAATCCTTTGCTACATATGCAGCTGGAACCATGGAGATGTGTACTCTTTGGTTGGTGGTTTAGTCCCTGGGAGCTCTGGGGGTACTGGTTGGTATTGCTGTTCCTATGGGGCTATGTAAGACTCCGGAGAGCCTTAGCTTACTGGGGACCCCTTGAATGAACCACATGGAACCAGAAGAGACGATGTCCTTTGTTGTTCCAGGACACTGGGGTTGTCCCAGACCCAAAGGAGTGGCAGCAACCCCGAGCGCAGCTCCTTCAGTGAGGTTTTATATCATTTTCAGGGCAGCAGTCATTAGGCACAATGTAATTGGCAGAACAGTGTGACTTTTTAAAGTGATTGGTCTTTAGGGGATGATGTGGTAAGGACTTCCCTTGTCTGAAGGTGAGCTATGGGAGACACAGGTTGGTTCTGGCCCTGTGGTCAGAAGAATGTTAATTAGCCTCTCTCTCCCTTCTGTAGGGGCAAGTGTTCCATGACCTTCCCAAAGTTCCTGAGCTGTCAGCTGCAAACCCCTTCAGCTCCTTGGATCCTTTCTATAGCTCCTCCAATGGGGACTTCTATGCTCAGTCCAATGGATGGCTGTGAGCATCCACTTCTGTATTTGCCAGGCACTGGCAAAGCCTATCAGGAGACAGCTATATCAGGCTCCTGTCAGCAAGCACTTGGTTGGCATTGTAACTTTTTGCCTTGGTTTTCGGATTTTTCTTGAGTCTTCCTGGAAGGAGTTGACTCTTTAGTTGGAACTTGGAATCCTGGTACAGTGGGACCCCTGCCGAATTGTAACCACAGGGGCTTGGAAAATGTTCCAGAGCCTGGTATAGGGGACAGTGTGCCCCTGATATTAATTGCTGGGAAGGTTAGCCATCCCCCTCCCTCAGCTCCGTAATCACACTGTTTCTGTGCCTCAGCTCCTGCCCGCCCCACCTACCTCCTACTCAATTCTGAGCCAGATCCGGGCAAGCACTGGTGGAAGGGTGGGGAAGGTGTGGTGGTGACTGACTGGAACCGGGTCCTGCCCTCTGTCACAGTGATTGACAGGCGTGGTGACTGACAGGAGCCTGGTCCTGCCCTCTGTCACTGTGACTGACAGGGTTGAGTGACGAGAGCCAGGCCCCTGCCTCTGTTTCAGTGACTAAGATTTCCTGAGGGCGTGGGGAGGCTCAGCCAGCATCTTCACAGTGTGCAGGTGCTACTCAGCACCGTGCAACTCACCCAATGCGCATGCCAACTGGAAGATCGCACTATGTAGTTGCCTCAGTAGCATGGAAAACCCAGTGCGCATGTGTCCCGGTCCCCTCAGCGAGTGGGCACTAGTGCGCATGTCCAACCGCCTGGTTGTGGGACTGGCCTTTGAGTTTGGAAGTGCGCATGCGTACAAGTCTCTTCGTTTCCCCCTCAATCCCACCATCGCGAGCTCCTCGGGAGACTGCGAGGGCGACCTCGCGGCTACTCCCCTGGACTGGTGAGCCCGCTAGGGGTTGTTATGTGACGAAGCAAGTCCGTGCTGTCACCGGCCACCCAAGTCTCACGGTGGGCCTGCCCTCTTGTTTTTGTTGTTTCTGCTGCAGCTCCTGACAGTACCCTCACACGCCCTGTTCATCTGCGCGACCGCCTTGTTTTGGATGAAGCCAGTGACGCCATCACTGCTGGCCCGCATTCTTGACGGGGGCTGCCGAGACTGTTTCGAAACTTGACAGCAGCCACCTTGTTCACTCCTTGGCCCGGGTCCGTCAGCACCGCCTCTTTGTTGTCTTCCCGCCTGGTGACGCAATCGCTGCGCGCCCGCTTTTAGTACCCTGTGAACTGATCCCCTTTAGCCGAAAGCAACGCCGCCTGGTTATAGTCTCAGCCCTGTAAGTTATCGCTCAGCGTGGCCGTTTTGTTTTGGTCGCGGGGTTGTGACGCCATCACGCCGCGCCGGAATAGATCACTAGTACCAGAGCGCGGTTTTTAAGCCTCAGATCTTAGCGGTTGTTCCGGGGTCCGTGTGTTCGTCTGTGTGTCTGTGTGTCCGCGGACGTGTCCCGGGTCTTCGGGCCAGTCTGTTGGCCCATCCCGCACCTCCGTCGCCGCCATGCCGCCTGGGAAGCCGCTGCAGCCTCGGCTGCAGATTAAGATGTACCAGCTGTTCCTGTGCTGGATCCGCGATCCCAATACACACCGCGCTCTGCCGGACCGGCTGCGGCGCATCCAGGACGCGACCCCCGACCCTGCGACCTCTGACTCGATCACCCGTGACCCCGTAATACCCCACCCTGCGAGCCCCGACCCCAAGACCCTTGACCTCTCTAACCGTGAACCACTCGTGACTCCGAGTCTCCCGACCCCGCCACCCACGATGCCGCAACACCCCACCACTCGACCTCTGACCCTGCCCACGCGCTGTCCCTTGGCGCCCCCGCCTGCGCCCGACCAGCACGAGGCCGGAGGAGGACGACGACGACAACAGGACCTAGAGAGGTGAGTGACAATGTGGAAGCCTAGACGGGGGGGGGCGGGGGGTTGTGACGTCACAGGAGGACATCTGAGGTCATGGGAATCCCTAGCCGGTGGGTGGGGGAGGGACCAGGACGTGGAGTGGCCGAGGCTGTGAGAGGAGGAAGATAGGCGTATACCGGTACAGTCGGGGTCACAAGGCAATATAGATGTTGGGGTCACAGGTTAGGAGTTCACGTATGTTATCGGGGTCAAGTGTGAGGGCAGCTCCAAATAACAGGTCAAGGGTCACGTGGGATGTCAGAGGTTACCTCAGTGGACAGGGAGCACCGCGCCATCCCAGAGACACTCTGTGACCCCCCACTCCCACCCCGCCGAACTCGGACCCCCGCCCGGGCACGCGTGACCGTTCCTTGGGTGGTGACTGGAATGACCCTGCAGTGCTGTAGGCGCTGGTGGAGCTGGCCTGGGGTTGCAACTTCGTTTTTCTGTCCTGGTTCCGCAGGACTTCGGGCAGGCGCGGGGGTGGGTAGGGCGGAATCACGGGTGTCCCAGGGCTGTTTCGTGAATGCCACGTGTGGGCTCCGTGTCCCCGTTAGGGACCTGAGTGGCGATGGTTAGGGGGCGTGGCCACGGCGGACAGTGTGACCTCACAGGGTCACTGCCAGGAAGGAAGGGGGAGAGAGGTGCACCAACCCTGATAGCTGTGTTCCAACCAGCACACCTGAGAGTGACTCTAAAGAGACCTGAGGGGTCAAAAGCCTGGTCTTCGGGGTCATCTCTGAGCAGCTGCTTTGGCCTGAGTCTAAAAATGTTCCGGCTAATCTCCTTGCCAGGGGTGGGGGCTGGGGCGGGGCCGAAGCTGCTGCGGGGCAGGATGGGGCGGGGGTGAGAGTGACCAGAGGGGTCAAGAGTGGCCTGAATCTCTGCCTGTGACCCTGGCACCCCCTGCCCCTGCCCCATCCTTTGATGCTGCAGTTGTGCCTTTCCACTGTCCTCTCCATCCTGCTCCCTGCAGGTCCAGGCCTGCAGGGAGGAGCACCCCCCTCCTCTGCAGCATCCCTGCCTTGTATTTCTCCCCCTCCTCGCAGCCCCCTCTTCCCCCAGGGCACCCCCTCAACCCCCAGGCCCTGGCTGTTTATGATATCATCGCAAAAGGCTGACTGTAAAGATGAGTCATTGTTGTTCTTTGTGTCAGTGGCTTGTCTGTCAAATTTTTCTCTGTGTGTTTTGGTTTTTGGATTTTTCTTGAGTATTTGTGGAGGGAGATGACCAAAGCGAATGTGGAACACCACTGCAATGATACTCTGGAGAGTCATAGCCACAAAGGGCTTGGAAGATGTTCCAGAGTCTGGTATAGGGGACGGTGTGCCCGTGGTAGTAATTGCTCGGAAGGTTAGAGCAAATTTACAGCTGCCATCCTATCTATCTTCATTTTCTACTCTGTGCAAATGGAGGAATCTGCTGGGTGGCCTTTACCTCCCCCTTGTGGCTGTCTTTTATGTGTGTGACACTACTATTCTGTGACTGAGAGGAAGAGACTTTCCATCCCAATCAATTTAGTTACTCACCTTGGAGTTAAATCCTTACCAAGAGGACCAGGACCTACACTGCCCATGACGGAAAGCTCTTCAAGACAGCATCCAGGGCAAAATCAAGCTCTCCCTACCCTGTTTTACAGGTTGGAAAGGACAAAGACCTCATTTATCCCCCATGTGATTGACTCTGTTCCCAGGCCATATGTGACTCTGTAGTTTTGAACTTGGAGCTGTCAGTAGATAGAAAGTTCTTCATCCATTCCAACAAAGTTACCATATCTTCCTTAGACCAGCAGTCTTATTTCAAGGTCTGTTGGGCAATCTGCTCCTCTGTTTACCTTCCTGCTGTTTTAGCCATCTCTTTAGTTTCACTGGCCTAGGAACCCAGGGTTAAAGACAGCTCACCCCAGGGCAGCACAGGCTCTGAACTCCCCATTTCAGTGTATCCTTCCTTGCTCTGAGCTAGCTGCATTTCCCATTTTGTCCTGACTCAGCCCCAACTCCAACTCCCTCTTGTGGTGTCAGGACCTCCTGTAATGGTTAGCTCAGGTTTTGGGCTTTTACAAGTTCCTCATTTATTACTGTCTCTGTGTTATAATTGTCTTAAATTTTCAACATTTCAGAGCTACAGTCATTTGAAGGAGCCTTATAATTGAGGGTGTGCGCTCAGCAGAATGCCTGCTTTCTGTATCTATGAGAGAGAGTGTTGATGATTGATATGGGAAGGCTCTTCTACTGAGGGTGTCAATATTCCTATGCAAGTGGGTCTGGGCTAGATGAAGCTAGGTGGGAATGTGACAGTGACCAAGCAAGAAAGCAAGCCAGGAAACAGTGTTTGTCCTTCGTTTTTCGTTTTTTTCCCCTTCATTCTCTGCCTTTAGTTTCTATTTTAACTTTCCAGAATGATGGACTGTGATCTGACAGAACCATGTACAACAACCATTTATTACCTGAGATGATTTTACTCAGGATTCAATCACAGCAGCAGAGTAGCAAGTTAGAACATTAACAACCCAAAAAAATGGTATCAAAATGAGATTTTGTTGTTAGAATCTATGTTCTCTTTTGAAGGAGTGTGGAAAGTATCAGAAAATGAGATGGCAAAAGTCATAGAAAGCTGTACATGGAGCTTAATTGGTTGCTCTCATAGGACCTGGAAGATTGGAGTGTTGACAGTATTGCAGCCAGAGGAAGTTCAGGTTATAGTATGTCAGTGGAAAATAGACTTTGTGAGAAATTTAGCTAGAGGTCATTTGTGTGATATTTTGGCCAAAAATCTTTCCTACTCAGCTTTTTCCCTGAAATACTGAATAGGGCAAAAATCTAAAAATTATGTACTAATTTGTATATTTTTATTCTATTTACATGTATTTCTTCACTTTTCCCATTTATTTATTTATTCAATTTACATTCTAATCGCTATCCCCTCCCCATTCCATATTACACAGTCCCTCATACCTGACTCCTTTTTATCTTCCCAGGGAGGGTGGGAACCACTTGAGTATCCCTCAACCTTGGCATGTCAAATCTGCAGGTTAGGCACATCCTCTCCTACTGAGGTCAAACAAGGCAGCCAAGTTAGGGGAATAGTTTGGACAAACAGGCAACAGCTTAAGGGTCATCCCCCACTCCAATTGTTGGGGGACCCTCGTGAAGACTGAGTAGCACATAAACTACATATATGGTGGGGGCCTCAGTCCATCCTTTGTATGTGGCCTTCAAATATTGCCTTGAGTGTCAGAAGAGACTTTAGACATTGAACAGTGCAGGGTCTCCTACACACTATGAGGATCACTGTAGACTGAATGCATTTTCATCACAGGATGAACATGAGCCTATAGTGTCCAGGGTCTAAATGCAGTTGATTTTTTAAAAAAAAAGTTCTAGATAAGATGGAACTTGTGGAAGTTCTTGTAGGAGGAGCCTTTCCAGATTCGTTTTGGGGAGATGATAGTGTGTATGAGTTAAAAATAAAATTGCTTTCTTGCTTTTTTGTTTGTTTCTCTAATAAGTTATATATTCATTATAACCCTGATCACTGTCCCAACTCTAGGTCCCTTGCCCTCACAGAGTCCCTCCTCCCAATCTCCTCTGTTTCCCCTTTTAGAGGTGTGGGCCCATAAGTATCCCCACACTGTGGTATGTCACGTCTCTGGTAGATGAAGTGCATCCTCTCCCACTGAGGCCAGACATGGCAGCTCAGTGAGGGAACAGATTCCAAAGATAGGCAGCAGCTTTAAGGACAGCCTCTGCTCCAGTTGTTGGAGGACCCTCATGAAGAATGTACATCTGCTACTAATGTGCCAGGGGCCTTAGTCCAACCTGTGTATGCTGTTTGATTGGTGGTTCAGACTCTGAGTGTCCACACAGGTCCAGGAGAGTTGAGTCAGTTGGTCTTACTGTGGAGTTCCTATCTTCTTTAGGGCCTTCAATCCTTCCCCCAACTCTTCCATAAGAGTCTCCAAGATCTATTCAGTGTTTGATTGTGGTTCTCTGCATCTGTTTCAGTCAGCTACTGGGTTGAGCCTCTCAATAGACAGTTATGCAAGACTCCTGTGTGGAATATCACTAATTCTGTCATGGATTGGTGCTAGCCCATGGGAAGGGTCCCTAGTTGGGCGAGTTTTCATTGGCCATTCCCTCTGTCTTTGATCCGTCTTTGCCCCTGCATTTCTTTTAGACAGGACAGAGTTTTGTGTGTGTGTGTGTCTACTGTGTTGTGGATTAGTTTAATCCTTTGGCTTTCTTCTCATGCTCCCATATATTCACCATTTGAACTCTGTCCCTATATCACATAAGATACACAAGAGGTATTCACAAAAGTATAAACATTTGGGGCTGAAGAGTTTACTCAGTGGTTAAGGGTACTGACTGATCTTCCAGAGGTCCTGAGTTCAATTCCCAGCAACCACATAGTGGCTCGCAGCCATCTGTAATGGAATCTGATGCCCTCCTCTTGTGTGTCTGAAGACTCACCTACAGAAAATAAATAAATCTTTAAAAGTATAAACATTTGCGATTTAATGATAAGCTATTTTGGAAGCCTCGTTGTTTTATATTTTTACTTTATTCTTTTGTTTTTGTTTTTTTAAGACAAAATTTCTCTGTGGAGCCCTTTCTGTCCTGATAGTAGGTATAGAAACCATATAAGCTACCTGATATATTTTTGTCGAATAAGTATATGTTTTTGTGTAGCTCTTAATCCACATCTTTAATTTTAAAATTTGGCCACTTATATAGATGATACAATATTTCTCAGGATGGCATATGCTCATGTTCATACATCAGTACTACCTGAGGTTTCAGAGTCATTGGACTCTAGGTGTGTGACATTCTGCCTAACTCTTGTGTTTGTTCTGAAATTTTTAAATAGAAGCATTTTGCCTGTGTGCATGAATATGAATATCATGTGTGTATTCATCTTTAGTGTTTTTGGAAGACGGCCTCATAACTCCTGATCTTTTTTGTTTGTTTGTTTGGTTGGTTGGTTTGGTTTTTTTGGGGGTTTTTTGGGGGTTTTTTTTTTTTTTTGGTTTTTGGTTTTTTTTTGAGACAGGGTTTCTCTGTTGTAGCCCTGGCTGTCCTGGAACTCACTCTGTAGACCAGGCTGGCCTTGAACTCAGAAATCCTCCTGCCTCTGCCTCCCAAATGCTGGGATTAAAGGCGTACACCACCACGCCCGGCATAACTCCTGATCTTGAAGTAACAGTTTGTTGTTGGTCTCCACATAAATGCTAGAAATTGACCACCATTATGTGGAAGACCAGCAAGAGCTTTTCACTGTTGAGCTATTTCTCCGGCCCTATGTTGCTTATTTATGATCAACATTTATATTACTAGTATTTTCATCTCTCCATTTGTAACTGTTTAAACCTTATTTAAGTTCTTTTTTTAATTTCTCCTATTCAAAAGGTGCAAAAGCAACACAGGTGAACACTATATTTCAAGTTCCTTCTAAAATGACAGGATGATTAGATTATAACTCCTGTGTGAAGAAATCAGTGGAGGAAGCACCAGAAATATATGGATATATTGTGGAGGAAGTGTACATTTACTTTACAGTGATGTCAGTATCATGCTTTGTGTTGTACACATTTATGGGATATTTTAGGATTCAGTGACTTATGATGATGTGCATGTGAACTTCACTAAAGAAGAGTGGGATTTGCTGGATCCTTCCCAGATGAATCTCTACAAAGACGTGATGCTGGAGACCTACTGGAACCTCATTGCTATAGGTAGGACTGTGAATTTTCTCTTGCTTTTCAAAATAAGAGAACAAATGTTTCTTGGTTATTGATGAACTTCTGCCCTTTCAATTGAAAACAAGGAAGATTGATGTGAATAAATCAGGTTCATTGCTATGAGAATTCACAGGAACTTGAATTTTGTCTAATTTCCAATAGTCTCTCATTCGTTTTTTTGGTACTGTGTTTTAGGCTACAATTGGGAAGATCATCATATTGAAGAACAATGTCAAAGTTCTAAAAGTCATGAAAGGTAATTTTCTTTTTTGGGGGGGGTGGGGGGTTGTTTTTGGTTTGGTTTTTGGTTTTTGGTTTTTTGAGACAGGGTTTCTCTGTGTAGCCCTGGCTGTCCTGGAACTTACTTTGTACACTAGGCTGGCCTCAAACTCAGAAATCCGCCTGTCTCTGCCTCCCAAGTGCTGGGATTAAAGGCATGTGCCACCACCGCTCGGCATGAAAGGTAATTTTCATGTGCAAGCTGATACAACTATGCCTCTGAGGAAATTTTAATATGTTCTGGAAGCACTAAGGAAAAGCAAGAGTGTCAAATATCAGTCCTTTAAGTATAGCTATAATTATAATATTCTCACAAAACCATGTACCTCAATGTCAGTTATCTAATTTTTGTTTGCAAGGTATTCCTCTAAGAAAGAAGACAAGGAAATATGCCTTAAGAGATACCTTTATTTGATATGTAGCTCCATTAGAGCTATGCTGTAGAACTACTAATCTGTATAGTATCATAATATTTAGATGCTGCACATTGAATAGTGATAAATATATATCCAAAACCTTCTGATAAGCAAATAGTTCATTGTAAAGTTGGTGATACTCATATTCTTGTAGTGACATTGCTAAGTTTATTGGTCAGCTTATGAGTGTCAGGAATGTTTTCATGAAGAAACCTTAATCCATATACCACATGTCTACAAGAAACAAAAAGTCATATGGTGTGAATGCAATGTGGAAACCTTTCATTTATTCTTCTTCTCTTAATGGATGTATCAAGTGTCAGAAATGATAAAACCATGTGAGCATAAGGCTATTGAAAGGACCAATGTAACTGTTGTTCCATTTTTATTCAGATACATGAAATACATTATATAGAAATCTCATATAAAAAAAAGGATGTTATAAAATGATTTATCAGGGTATAATGAGTATGGTAAAACTTTCATATGTGCCGAATATCATTGCAGGAATGTAAGAAGTCATAGTGGAGAGAAACCCTATGAATGTAATAAGTGTGGTAAAGCCTTTGCAAGACCCATTTATCTCCAAAATCATAAAAGAACACATACTGGAGAGAAAGCTTATGAATGTAATCAATGTGATGAAGCCTTTGCAAGACCCAGTCAACTCCAAAGACATAAAAGAATGCATACTGCGGAGAAACCCTATGACTGTAATCAGTGTGGTAAAGCCTTTGCAAGACCCAGTCATCTCCAATATCATAAAAGCACACATACTGGAGATAAACCTTATGAATGTAATCAATGTGGTAAAGCCTTCGTATGGCACAGTCATCTCCAAATACATAAAAGAACACATAGTGGAGAAAAACCTTATGAATGTATTCTATGTGGTAAAGCCTTTGCAATACCCAGTCATCTCCAAAGACATAAAAGCATACATACTGGAGAGAAACCTTATGAATGTAATCAATGTGGTAAAGCCTTTTCACAGGGGAGTCATCTCCAATATCATAAAAGAACACATACCGGAGAGAAAGCTTATGAATGTAATCAATGTGGTAAAGCCTTTTCACAGGGGAGTCATCTCCAATATCAGAACACATACGGGAGAGAAAGCTTATGAATGTAATCAATGTGATGAAGCCTTTGCAAGACCCAGTCAACTCCAAAGACATAAAAGAATGCATACTGCGGAGAAACCCTATGAATGTAATCAGTGTGGTAAAGCCTATGCAGAAGAGAGAACACTCCAATATCATAAAAGAATACATACTGGAGAGAAACCTTATAATCAATGAGGTGAAGCCTTTGCAACACCCAGTCATCTCCAGTGTTATACAATAACACATATTGGAGAGAAACCTTATGAATATAATCAATGTGATGAAGCCTTTGCAAGACCCAGTCATCTCCAAAGACATAAAAGAACACATACTGGAGAGAAGCCTTATGAATGTATTCAATTTGATAAAGTCTTTTCATGGCACAGTACTCTCCAGTATCATAAAAGAGCACATACTGGGGAGAAACCTTAGGGATGGCATTAATGTGGTAAAGCCTGTTCACAAGGGAGAAGTCTCCAAAAATATAAAAGAACACATACTGGAGAGAAACCCTATGAATGTAATCTATGTGATAAAAGCCTTTGCACTAAGTTCTTGTCTCAAAAATCATAAAATAACCGTTTTTTGTGTTTGTTTGTTTGCTTTAATTTTAAGGCGTTTATTGTAGAAAGGCAGAGAGAGGGAGAGAGTGGGGAAGGAGAGGCCGGCCATGGCCATGTGGAGAGAGGGAGTGGGGAGAGGGGGAAGAAGAGGGCAAGAGAGAAGCAAGAGAATAAGAGCGTAAAAGAACCGTTATTGGAGAGAACCCTTATGAATGTAGTCAGTGTGCTAAAGCCTATGCGTAACCCACTAGTCTCCAAAACATAAAAGCGCCCATACTGGTAAGAAACCTCATGAATGTAATCAGTGTAGTAAAGACTTTTCACAACTTTGTAATCTCCATTATTATAAAAGAACACATACAGGAGAGAAACCTTATGAATGTAATCAGTGTTGAAAATCATTTGCCTATCACAGTTACCTGCAACCACATAAAAGATCACATACAAGAGAGAAACCGCATGAATATTAACAATATGGTAAAGCCTTTGCATGTGATAATTCTTTACACATACACAAGAGAAATCACACTGGACTGAACCCTTATTAATGTAATCAATGCGGTAATATGTTGGCAACTCACTGCCATGTGCAAGTACATAATAGAACACATTCAAGAGAGTAACCCTATGAGTGTAATCAGTTTATTAATCTGTTGCTTGTCACAATGATCTGTATACATAAAAGAACATATACTGTAGAGAAACTGCATGAATGTAATAAATGAGGTAAAGCCTTTCAGGACACAGTCATCTCTGAATACACAAAAGAACATGTGCAGGAGAGAAACCTTAAGAATGTAATCAATGTGATAGGGCCTTTGCATCTAACACTCATTTCTAAATACATTAATGATCACATAGTGGAGAGAAGCCCTATGATTGTAATGAATGGGTAAAGCCTCTGCATGTCACTGTACTTGCCAAATACTTGAAAGAACACACATTTTAGAGAAACCTTATGAGTGTAGTGAATGTGGAAAAGCCTTTGCATATTATAGTCTTCAAAGACAATAGAATACAAACTGGACAGAAATCTTGTGAATGTATGCATGGTGGAAAATCCTTTACATGCCACAGTAGACTCTGAATATATAAAAGGACACATACTAGAGCAAAACCTTTTGAATATAATCAATGTGGTAAAGCCTTTGCCTGTCCTAATCATATTTAAATGCATGAAAGAATTCATATAGTTATAAACTGGTTATTTGAATATGCTTGGCCCTAAGAAGTGGCACTATTAGGACATGTGCATTGTGGGAGTAGATGTTACTGTTTTGGAGTAAGTGAATTACTATGGTGGTGATCTTTGGGGTGCCAGCCAGGACAAACAGCCCTACAACTACTTGACTGGAAAGCAGTCTTTTCTTGGCTGCCTTCTCATGAACATGCGGAACTCTCAGCTCCTTCTCCAGCATTATGTCTGCCTGCATGCTGCCATGCTTCCTGGTATGATGGTGATGGACTAAACATTTGGAACTGTAAGCCAGGCCCAATTAAATATTTGCTATCATAGGAGTTGCCTTGGTCACAGTGTTTCTTAGCAATGGAAATTCTAAGGCAGAAGTTGGTACCCCAGACTTAACCATTGCTGTGACAGGCCTGATCATGTTTTTGTTTGGAGCAATGTGGATTTTTAGACCTTGGATTTGTACATGCATTAAGTGGAAGTTACTGGGCCATCCTAGTAGGAGTATGGATGGCATAGGTACTAGAGGGTGATTTGAACTCTGTATATGGTTTTTATGATGGTTTGCTGTGGAATGTTGCTGCTTTTTTTGCCCTTGTCTGAAGAGTGTCCTTGAAGCTAAGGTAAAGAGATTTATATAAATTGTGTTTACAAAGGAAGTCTCAGAAAATCCCAGCGTATCCTTTGGCCTGTGGTTACTCTCTATATGATTGTTTTGACCAAGCATAATAATCTTAGAAAGGAAAAATATAAAATGTAAGGTTCAAAGAAAAAAGGTTCACCAGGAAGTTGAATGAAACAAAATCCTGTGATCAAGGATATTAAATGGTATTACAGGAATGGTGATGTTAGGGCAACATTCCATCCAGTTGAAGTTACGGATCTGCAGTTGTACAAAGGTATCATGGTAGGCATTATTTTTAACCTGGTTATTGTTTTCACGTGGACATAAGGAGATAAAAGTATGTGTCAAATTAACAAGTTATGGATTGTGATTACTACTACTGGTTTTCAATGTAAGATCTAAAAGGAAAAACTTAGGTCTAGGCATAGTGGTACATGCCTTAAATCCCAAGAGATGAGAGTCAAGCATATTTTTGGTTCAAGTATTCCAGGTACAGAATAAGTTTCAAGTAAAGAAAAAAAAAAGTACACCTTTTATCTTTTATCCCAGCATGCAGGAGACAGAGCCATGCAGGTTTCTGAGTTCAAGGATAATCTACTGAACACGTTCCAGGAGCACCAAGCCTAGGCAGTGAAGTTGTTGAAAAATACAAAGTGGTGATAATGTAATAGAAGGGGTCATGTTCCAGCCCTAGAAAGCAGCAGAACTCAGCAGCATTGTCCATGTGGCTCTGTCTTTAGAGGCAAGAATAGAAGGGACTACTGAGATCATTGGTATTGACTAGCTGTAGCTAAGAAATTAGAGGTTATGAAGAAGAAACCAGCATCACTGAGGTGAAATCTTCTGGAAAGTGTTTCTGAGTGTCAAAGAAGATGTTTCTATGTTTAAGTATGGTTCCCATACACTATTTCATGTATTTCAACAATCACATGGGGGCCAGGCTGTGGAATGTGTTTGTTTAAATATGCTTGGCTAAGGGAGTGGCACTATTATCAAGTGTGACCTTGTTGGAGGAAGTGCATCACTTTGAGGGTGGGCCTTGAAATTCATCCCAGAGCTGAAGAGACCCTCTTAAAACCTCCCTGGAAGATAGGCTCTTCCTGGCTGCCTTTGGATCAAGATGCAGAACCCTCAGCTTCTTCTCCAGCTTCTTCTATCTGCCCTTCCATTCTTCCTGCTCTGATGAAAATGGACTAAACCGGGCTGGTGAGATGGCTCAGTGGTTAAGAGCTCCGACTGCTCTTCCGAAGGTCCAGAGTTCAAATCCCAGCAACCACATGGTGGCTCACAACCATCCGTAACAAGATCTGACTCCCTCTTCTGGTGTGTCTGAAGACAGCTACAGTGTACTTACATATAATAAATAAATCTTAAAAAAAAAAAAAAAAAGAAAATGGACTAAACCTCTGAAACTGTAAGCCAGTCCCAATTTAAATGGTTGCTTTTATAGGAGTTGCTGTGTTCATGGTGGCTCTTCATAGCAATTGAAACTAAGACAGAAACCCTGAGTGTATTTAATCTGACCAAGCCTTTGTACAATTCTGTAGTCTTCATTTTCATGAAAGAAAATGTCCTAGAGAGAATCCTTATGAATGGGTTTAGTATAATGAAGTCTTTGTACACCTCTAAAATCTTCATCATTATGAAACTATTCATACTGGAGGAAAATTCTATGAATATTAGCAGTGTGGTAAAGCCATTATGTTAAGGGGTCCACTGAGTTCCAACCCAATTCAAACACCAGCATAATGCAAATGATATATATTTTTTTTTTAAGTCAGCTTGCTACTGATCAATCAAGACCACAAAAATAAACTCAGAAGCTTAGCTGAATCACCCCACCCTTAGCCAGAAAGTGATATATATTCCAAACCTGAAAACCACAAACATCTATGCCAGGTTACAGCTACACTTCCCACCAATCAGGATTTCCTTCTGTTGTTACTCTATGTCAGGTGATACAGAATGTAGGTTTTCTGGTTTAGCCTATCACACCTATTGTCTTTGTAGTTAGGAATAGGCATTTTATTTTGAGGAATAAAACATCGATAGCAGAAATTATGGTTAGAAACAGTAGTTATGTTTTGGGGGAACAAAACTTAAATAATAAAAGCTGGCCAGGTATTGTTAAGTACACACTCCCCTGTGACCCGGGACTTGAACATAGTTTCAATCTATGGTTAAATGGAGGTTGATAACAAAAAGGTAGTGCTTAGGACAAGTTTCTTTTGCTTGTTCCGAACATTTAGATAGCATAGTCATCTTCAAATACATAACAACTCATAAACATAATGTGTTAAAGTTTTGCACTTTCTAGTATCTTTAAATAAGAGTAAACTCTAGTATGTAATCAATCTATTAGAGCCTTTGCATATCACAGTAGTCTTTGAGGACCTTCCATAATACTGAAAGTAATCTGTGACTACAAAGAATTTGGTAAGATCTTAGCCAACACACTTATATTGAGTTACTCAAGATTATTTATTATGTAGAAAGAAGTGGGACAAGTGTCAACAATCAATTCAAACAATATGTCTCTATTTTGTTTGTATTTTTTAGTTAATCATGTATCCAACAACTTTTCTGAAAGTGTTTATCAGCACAAGAATTGCCTTTGGAAAATGTTGGTTCACTTATGCATACTCTCATATCTGCAAATAAAGATGATTTTACTTCCTCCTTTCTAATTCATATAACTTTCATCCCCTTAAGTTTTACTACTCTAGCTAAACTTTTAGATAGTACTTTGAATAGATAAGAAGAGAATGGACCACCTTGTCTTGCTTATTAGTGGAATTAATTCGAATATCCCTCCATTTAATTTAATGTTGGCTATAGGCTTGCTGTAAAGTGACATTATTATGTTTAGGTATATCCCTTGTATCCTTATTCACTCCAAGAATTTTATCATAAAGTGGTTTGAAGATACGTCCAATGCACTTTCAGAGTTAAGTCAGCTCAGATGATTGACACAGGCCATTGGCTGTAGCCATGTGTGTCATGTAACCTTGATAGCAAGTCCATTAATTCACTGGCATTAGAGCTAGCTTCTTTGGAATTCCAGCTTATTCTAAAGATAAGCTGAGATATCCAGCCGTGAGGACTGAGAAACTACTGGATCCTTGGATTTTACCTTCATAGCTACTTATTGTTGAATTGGCTGGACCACCGCAGCCTCTAAGTCAT
Source organism: Mus musculus (assembly GCF_000001635.26). NCBI lineage: Eukaryota > Metazoa > Chordata > Mammalia > Rodentia > Muridae > Mus > Mus musculus. The sequence continues at coordinate 65,255,138 of NC_000079.6, forward strand.
TCTAAACAATATCCTTCATATAGAGAGAAGTTCATTCTAGCAGTTTGCTATTCTATAGAACTGACTAATACATTAGGCAAGTACAGAATATTCTTAGAGCAGCTTGGGCCTCACAACCATCTCAGCTCAGTTACAAATTCAAATTGGCCACATTCCCTTAACCCTTTGTTCAGGTGGTGCTTTGATTCTCTGCTTCTACAGCTATTTGAAAATAGCGTCAATAGCAAAAGTGTAAAGTATCTCAATTGGAACACACAGTAATACAGTTACATGAGGACATCAGACAGGTTCCAGATTAAGTGAGGAATGGAAAACCAGATGTCTCAGCTTCTGTAGGCCAAGACCTGGCACCCCACTCACATGAAGATGAGGTGATAGTAGATTTTACAGCACGAGTCTGGAGTCCTGCAAGGCTTCTTGTCCCACACATTGACTCTGATTCACTGTCAGTCTCGGAAATCAGATTTTTCTAGGGAGCTTCACAAGAACAAAGCACTGGAAGAAACACCCCTTCAGTGTGCTATGAGTTCTCCAGCAGTAAAAGAGCAGCGCTAACTAACTCTCCATTCTTAGCCTTGCAGAGACACACTCCCCACCAGGTGCATGTGAACACTGAGGCAGTTCTGGCCTCCCAACATTGCTTACCTGGTTGTTCCCCAGTCTCTTACCTTCACAACCAGGAGGGTGTTCTCAATTGCATATGCCATCTGATGGGACTAGTCTGCATTGCTTTCCTAGATGAGAGGTGACAAATCTGTTGCAAACTGACAATCAGTGATCACGTGGCTGAAAGGAGCCTTGCATGGATGTGTGACAGCCTAAGAGAATTAGCATGCCTACCTCATGTAACTGTCACTTCAGGTTTCCAGAATTTTCTCTCTTAGATTGGGAGCACACTTGGTTGGAAGGACAAAATTCAAGTGTAGTGTGGGCAGGAGAGATCTGTTCTCCATTAACATTTGTTGGCGTCTCAGAGGACTCTCAAGACAGCTAACAAACCTCTTTAACTTGATTTGTGGTGGAATCTGATGCCTGCTTCTGGCCTCAGTGGGAGCTGTAAGCATGTGGTGCAGAGATATTCAGCAGGCTGAATACCCATGTATTAATTTTTCTTTTTCAATAAATGTCATCATTTTAATTGTTATGTTCCATATAAGTATTTATTGTTATCTACCTTGCCAGTGTAGTTTTTATCATGTGCACTGATTCTCACGGGACTCTTTTCTCCTGCACTGTCATTTAATTTAAAAACATATTGATAGGAATGATAATTTGTAGAGTTTATATTTTATGTGTGCAGAGACCTGATCTGTTTCCCTATTAGACTTAGTGGCTCTCACCGGGAGTCTGTGTGACCAAGGAAGGTCGGGCACCAAGCCATGGACTCTCTGACCACATCATTGCAATCTGCACACTCTGACCCATCTGTCCACTCCTCGGGGATGACACCCACCCCCCTCTGCCTCAGGATGCCCGGTGGCCTTCCTGGCTTCTCTGCAGCTCTGGCGGGGGGTGACAAGGAGTGAAGAGTATGAGGCAGGGGGATGACCTGCAGCTACTGTCAGATGAGCACAGGGATGGCGCCTCTCCCATAGGTCTCCCCTCCCCTTCCAACACGTCCCATGGCCTGTCCCCTGCTCATTCTCTATCTCACTCACCTCACTTCCTCACAACTCAAGACCCCCTTCCCGGGGGGTGGTGCTGTCCACCGTGGGTGCCGCCCTCCCTTGTCCATGTCACCCAGAGAAGGCCCCGTGCGCTTCTCTCAAGTGGCTGTGGCTTGGATAAAGTCCTCCAGAAAACAAAAATCGATTTAAAAAAAAGAAGGAAAAAAAAAGCACCAGGGGGAGCCTGGTGTTTCTCCTTCCACAGACACCAGGCTGTCCCTTGTCGCTCATCACATAGCTCAGGCTGTCTCAGGACTATGACTGTGTAGCCTGGGATGTCCTGCTTCTCTCTCCAAGTAGTCCAGGCTCTCCACCGTCTTTGTGCTTGTAGCCCACAGAGCTGACCAGGAAGGATGGCCAGGATGCCATGCTGTGTCCAATGTCTACACTGCAGTCAATTTCTCCCTCCATCTGATAGAAGCCAGGTGGCAGCCATGGTGGGGGCACCATGGGGTGAAGGAGGAGCTCCTTCCCTCCTGCAGCCTTGGGCCAGGCGGGCAGATGAGACCTCACACAAGCATGGCAGCTCCCGTGGACCCTGTCCCCATCCCCGCCGGCCCGATGCCCAGCAGCACCGTCCATTCCATGGCCTCCAGGTCTCGCGGACCTCAGCTCTGCCCGGCGGGACCACCATGGTGCTAGGTTCCGTCCCCCGGAGGGACGCGGTGGCCTCCCCCTCCCCCCCCCCCGCCCCATGCAGACCTGAGGAGGGCTTGGCTGACCGCCAATCATTGGCGGAGTCCACAGCTCATCACGCACTGAGTTGGCGGAGCCGCCGCTTCCCCTGGACACAGACTTCCCCTTCTTGTCCCCTCAGATGGAGATGATGCCTAAAGGACGAATGGAAGCTCAGGGAATAGTAGTTCAGGGATAGCTCAGTGGTTAAGAGCGCCGACCACTCTACCTCGTTCAATTCCAGTAGCGGCATTATGGCTCAAAGCCATCTGTAATGATTTTTGGTGCCCTCTTCTGTTGTGTGTCTGAAGATGGCTACTGTGCACTCACAAAAGTAAAATAAGCAAATCTTTAAAAAAAAAAAAGAAAGAAAAAACTCAGACACCATTAAAGAATTATTCCTTTCGCTCCTATCTGATGATGATGTGTGTGTGTATATATATGTATATATATATGTGTGTATGTGTATATATACATATATACATATATACATATATACATATATACATATACATACACATACACATACACACACACACACACACACATATATATATATATATATATATATATATATTTCAATGGCCTCCGTGACGGTCGATGGTTAAATATTACATGGCCATTACTCGCTGTGGATTCAGCTGCGGTTCTTTCATGAGTCACACTTTCTCACTCGCGCGCGCGCGCGCACACACACACACACACACACACACACACACACACGGACCCACTGTGTACGGAAGGCGGTGTGACCCACGAGTCCAGGCATCAGCTGGACGCTTTGGGATCCTTCTAGTGTGCTGTTGCTAGGAAACCGACCTGTGGGGGGCTAGTGACGTCATCACTCAAGCCTACACTGCTCAGTTTCTAGCTGGCAGCATTCCAGCGTTGCTAAGAGATGAACCCTGTGTCCTGTCCTGCGTTGGCCCTGGAGGGGCAGCTCGTGACGCCTTCACTCCACGCCCGTCCCGCTCGGTCCCCGCGGGCAGCTGAGTCCAGACCCTGAAAGCCCTCTTCCTGCTCCTGAGCAGATCTGCCTTTCACCATAGGCCTCCTGGGAGGCCTGGCACAGGCACCGCCCAAGCACAGACCCCAGCCCTGCAGGAACCCCACCAGCTCTCCATCCCCTGATGTCACTCCCCACAGGAATCCCACTGGAAGAGTCCAGGCTGGACCGCGTCCCTTGGGACCCTGTGAGATGCACGCGCAGCCTCGGGCCCGGCTCCCTGGAAATGAGTGCCACTGCTCAGCGGGTTCTAGGGACCCAGGCCTGTGTCTCACAGGGACGAACTTGAGAGGGCAGGACTTAAATGCACCGAGATGCCCACACGCCCTTCCCCGACTCTACACACTGCAGGTCCAAAGAGCGCAGACTGGACCCGTCTTTCTGAGGGACGGGTTGCCCATCTGGATGGAGACCCGGCTGCTAGGGTACATGTCCGGTTGCGGCTATCCGCCCCCATCAGGGCTCCTCTGTGAAGCATCCCACTACCTCTCACAGCTCCACACGCCTCTGCCCGGGGACCTGCCCTGGTGGCAGCCAGCGCAGAGTGCTCTCTGAGAGGAACATGGCAGAGGTGCCAACTCCTCACAGCAGACCTACCCCGACGTCTAGAAACCGCTGTCCACCAAGGCGCCGCTGCTGAGAAAAGTCCTTCTGTTCCAAGCCTCGGAATTCGGGCCGGGACATCTCACAGGGGTCCACCCGAGTTGCCGAGGTTAGTTCTCTGTGTGTGGCCATGAGCACCGCGGTCCAGCAACCAGCCTTCCCGCCAGGCGCGACTCCGCCACTTGGCTTTTTGGGCCTGACGGACGTGGGTCCCCGGAGCGTCTGTGGGTGTGCTGATCCGCCGGGCGGTCATGAGCGAATCGGAGACAATCTCTTCCGTTACGGTGCTAGACACAGCCACGGACTACCGGGCGCCCGCCCACGGTGCCAAAGCATCAGGGGCAAGTATGAGCCTACAGGACAGCGGGAGCCGGGACAGGGTCCAAATCTCATCCATCCACGTCGGCCCTGCGCCCTTGACCTCAGGCCCTGTATAGCCTAAGAGTCCTTCCTTCCCTGTCGGCCTTCTCTCCGCCTGGAGGTCCTGCATATCTGTGTGCGTAGAAGGTCCCCTCTCCTTCTCCCCGCTGACTTGAGGCAGCAGGATAACTGTGAGTGAAGCCCTGTGCAGCCCCACGCTTCCTTCCCCCTCGGCCTTCTCTCCCCACTGATGGTCCCATATCTCTCTGTGTGCAGAGGGTCCCCGCACCTCCTCCCTGCAGACGTGCGCACACCCCATGGGGTCCCTATCCACCCCTCGCCTCTGCGCCCCACGTCCTCCGAGTGGCACATGGCAGGACAAGGCAGTGCCCTGAGGCCCGCGGACCCCACCCGGGCGTCTCTAGCAAGCCCACTGCCATGCTGGAACTCCAACGAGCTGATGCCCCAACTCCCGAAGGCTCCACAGGCCTAGTGTGGCTCTCACGGACCTGTGTCCGCTGCCGCCGCGGGTGTGACACCAAGTGGCTTGAGCGGCCTGAGGCCTCGCAAGAGGAGGCGACTACCCAGAGTCTGCGTGACCTGGGAAGGTCGGGTGCCAAGCACTGGACTCGCAGACCATGTCACTGCAATCTGCACGCTCTGAACCCCTCTGTCCACTCCTCAGGAATGACATCCCCTCTACCTCAGCCCTCAACCCACCCCCTACAGCCTTCCTCTTCCCTGGATGAGAAGGCAGCTTCTCTGAATCTTTGGCAGGGGGATGACCAAGAGTGTATGAGGCAGGGAGATGGCCAGGAGTGAGAGTAGGTCCTCATGGACAAAGGGGGCTGGGGAGAGGGCTCCATAGTTCAGATCCACCGCTGTTCTTCCAGGAGATGAAAAAATATAACATAAAAGCAAAATTCTAGGCCTTTAGGCCCAGCCTTGAGAATGTGACCTCTGTGACTCAATGTTCCAAGGTATGCTAATCATAAAACCAATAGCAACATTCCTCCACCCACCCGCTTTTCTGGGTTCAAGGAGTGTTCATTCAAAGAAAGTCACCCTGACCCACCCTGACCATTGCTGGAACCCACTATGCAAATGTGCTATTGTTAGGGGCTCTTAGAAACTGTCTTGAGAAATAAACCTGTACAATTACCAGGTATTCCTTGTGACTTTGCACTTCCTTGTGACTCTTAACTGGTAATTCTGGTATTTTCCAACAACGCCCTCCCCACCTCCTTGAGTTGTGGTTTCTTCCTTTAAATACCCCCTTACCCAGCTACTTGGGGCGCCATGGTCCTCTACCCCTGCATGGTGTATGACCGTGGGCCCGAGAGCGCTCTTGAATAAAAGTCCTCTTGCAGTTTGCAGCAAGACCGTTTCTTGTGAGTGATTTGGGATATCGCCTCTCCTGAGTCAGAACGTGGGGGAGTCCTCATGTTGTGGGTATTTCAGAGACACCAGTTTGGTTGCCAGCACCCGGGTCTGGGGGCTCAGAGCCACTTGTGACTCCACCTCCATAGGGGATCTGACTCCATCTCCTGTCTTCGGTGACACACGGTTGGTGTAGACTCACCAGATCCCATATTAACACATAAACATGAATTTTAAATCTTAAAAAAAATCCAGAAAATCCGCAGACAATCGTGACTCCAGATCTCTGATCTTTAAATCTCTAACCTCAGCCCCGCCCGTCCCCAGTCACAGAACATGAGGGAAAATGACCCAGTGAGTGTTTTAGGAATTGTGAGGGTTAAGGAGTTGAGGTAAGTGAAGCTGCTCTCTCAGGTGAAGAGGTGATGCAGGGGGATGACCTCCAGTGAAGACTGTGAGGCAGGGAGATGACCACAAGTGAAGTGTGTGAGAGAGGGGGATGACCATGTGTGAAGTGTGTGTGTGTGTTAGGAATTGTGAGGATTAAGGAGTTGAGGGAACCCAGGCTGCTCCCTTAGGTGACGTGGAAGCAGATCTGAGCATCTGTATCTCAGGGCCATGATCAGGACATCTTTTGCTGGGTGGGCAGCTTTGTCCCTGTGTCACCCAGAGCCGTCCACACCATCGGACATTGTTTTATTTTGCTCTTGAGATGCGTGGGGTGTAATAGTAAAACAGACAGAAGCCAAACCTGCTTCTCCACTGAAGCTGAAAGACTCCGAGAGGAGCCCCTCGCTCAGGCCTCAGGACAATAGCGGACACCCAAGAACTCACGACAGACGGAGCTTGTTGCAAACCACATGAGGCTTTATTGGGAAAGCCAGAGCTCTGGGGACGACTCATATCCCACGCAGGGGTAGAGGAGTCGTCCTCGAGGGGAAAGAGGTCCCAGTTTTTATAGGCCCTCAGGGGGGAAAGGAGAAGGGGGAGAATAGGGGATTTCCAGATCTAAACAATGTCTATTCTCAAGAAATGGGTATGGGAGGGGTACAAGGAAAGAGTCTAATGAAGGTGCAGCAATGGGCACACACCTGGTCAGAACATTGGCAGACACATAGGTTCGAGGAGTGGCCAGAGCATTGTGCACCTATATTTTTCTAAATCAGTGAAGCTAGTTCTGCTAACACTGATGTCTATCTTGCCAATTTCAGGGCTTCTGTGTCCTTTTACATTCTGCCAGGATCTTTCAAAACCTGATAGGAATTTAACTCCAGTGGACACTGGCTGCTGCTGCTGTGCAGAGTCCAGTCAGTCCCAGATCCCACAGTGAGTCTAGAAGATCTAGGCCGGGTAGTTCAATGGTGACAGACTTGGTCATCCTCTCTTTTGGAGAGCTTGGCTAAAGACCAGGCACCAGGGCCGGGAGATTAGGGTGAGTCAATGATGACCTCCAAAGCCTGAGGACCTGCGCCTGGAAACCCAGCCCTGGGGAGACAGGGACCGGCACATCCCTGGACCTTGCTGGTGCATCTTAATGGGCTAGCCCCGGCTCTCAGTGAATGGTCATATGGCAGTCATGGAATGGCTCTGTAAGCTGCTTCTCTCCTCTGCCTTTATGTGGTCTACAGGGATGTGATAAAGATCACCAGGCTTGTATCCTCAAAAACAAACAAACAAACAAACAAACAAACAAACAAGAAACAAAAACACACCCTAGCTGAGGTTAGCCCAGTCCTCTGATGAAACACTCCCAGGTCTGAATGGGGGGTTGGGACCTTTGGGGTCACAGAGACAGCCCTGGTTCTAGAGTCCAGGGTCACCCTGGTCCCCACATCTTGTGCTCCCAAGGTTCGCTCTCCTTGCCTCTCATGCAGACATAATTTCATAATTTTAAAATTTTAGCCCCAACTTTCAGGATCACAAGTCTGGCTTCAGTTTAGAAAATGTCTTTGCCCAAGTTCAAGTTCATGATAAGCTTCCAGCCTAGAGATAAGGATTTGTTTAATTCCCTAAAAGCTCCTTCCTTCCTCTTCCTATACAGGCAACCTAGCAACATTTTACATGACAAAGCCTTGCCCACCTTCCTGCCCTCAGCTCAGCTGGGGATTACCACCCCCCCACCCCCCCACCCCCACCCCCCCCCCACCCGTGATTTATGCCTCGGCCTGACCTGGGAGAACTTTCACAGATGGGACTGCTGTGTTTGTCTCATGAGTTTAGAACACCCAGGGCTTGAAATCAGACAACGCCCTGGCTTAGATTTAGAAAACCTTTTAAAAAATGGAGGGTGACTCTCAGTTCCTCCTATTCCACAGATGTCCCCTGTCGTTCACAGGGACCCACTATTGTGGAGTGAGTTCCTCAGACCCATGGTGGGTGGGGAGGTGGGGATGAAAAACAGTTGATGTTGCCTGCTGCAATCAGCTGAGGTGGATATTGGGTGCCATATGAGTGCCCAGGTGAGGCCAGGAGCCAGCTCTGCCTCTAAAGTGCCTGCTGCCATCAGCAGAGATGCACAGTAGGTGCCATCAGGGTCTATCTGCTCTGTTGGAAGCTATCAGCACCCATCTTAGGTCAGAAGCCATCAGCAGAGATACAGAGTAGATGCCACCATAGATAGCCTAGCTGCTCTGTTTTAAGTCACCAGCATGCATCTTAGGTCAGGAGCCATTAGCTCTGGGTTGTATGCACTTAGTGGGCTTCTCTCAGGAGGCACACAGTTAGTCCACAGACAAAGAGTTCCTCACAAACTTCATGGAGCAGACTCTTAAAGAGACAGGCACTGAGGTAAGCACTGGCAGCTGACTGACTGTTTTCTGTCTGTATGGACATCTGTCCTTGCTTTCCAGGAAAGAGAACATTAGATGTGGACATGTAAGAGAGAGCAAGGTGAGAAGGTGAGATACTAAAACCCGGTTCACAGAGAATGGAGGCCCAGGCCTGACCCTCACATTGTCTGCCATGGGGAACGCTCTGAGGACACTGGGGCAGGACAGAGAAGCCACAGGTACCCAGGAGATGACAGATCTCCTCCTCTTGAGGAGAGTGGGCTGACACAGCCTCCCTCAGAGTCTGAGAAACATGCTTATTCCTCGACCGAAAAGCCTGAGAAAAGTGGCTCAGGACAGGGCCATGGCGAATCAGAAGAGGAGAAATCAACTTCAGAGGAGGAATCTGACTCAGAAAATAAATTCATAAAACATTGTGAACATAAAGTGCCTACTGTGCGCATTTAAACAGGAGTCGGTCCACAGGACCCCTGAAAGAAACATGAAAAAACAGCACAGGAGCCTGCAGGCTCTGCTGCCAGTGTCCCCCGAGATCAGCCATGGGGTGAATTGTCAAGCTGTGTCCCTGTGAGTGTGGACAATGACAGAGAGGATGAAGATGACTCGTGGGAACCTCTGTCTTCTACACGGCTCACTCAGGACGCTTCACAGTCTGTAAAATCTCAGGAGCCTGTCTGAGCAGAGATGGATTCTCACTGGGGAGGGACAGAGATGAGGACGTGACTCAGACAGAGAGAGCTGAGAAGTCTGAGACACAGAGGAAGAGAGAGGTGACCTATGGGATGCTTATGGGTCAGGGTCGGGGATGGCTGGGAGGAATGGCTCCCCGGAATATAATATAAACTTAATAAATATATTCCTGTAGGCATGTGGGTGCAATTGAACATGGAATTCAGAGACCGTTGGTGCCTATGACCAGATTTACATGAAGTCGAGAGTTATCAAATTTCATTGCTTATAACTCAGGATTGTCTTTTGCAAGAGTAGCAGTTGGTATTAACCACAGAGCTATTACTTCAGTGCCTCATATTCTAAAATTTAGATGTCCTGAAAAGAAAATTGTGGTATACCCACTGTGGCCCATTCCATGTCTTCAGATATATGAAGTTGTTGACTCTGGGAAACAAGGAAAGTAGCTTTCTGTTTTTACTTTTATTCCAAAGCCTTGTGGAAAATTACAAATAATGAAAATCTCATACGCTGCACACTGATTTTTCCTATGGATTACTGGTTCTCCCACAGGGTTAGTAAATACCCTGGTTCCCCCTTAACTGGGCTCTCATGTCTGGCTTCAGTGGGAAAGGATGCACTTGACCCAGCAGAGACTTGGTGCACCATAGTGTGGAGATACCCAGGTCCTACATCCTCTCAGAGCAGAAACAGAAGAGATTGGGGGAAGGGACTCTGTGAGGGCAGGGGACCTAGAGTGGGGAGAGTGATCATGGTGATAATATATAAATTATTGGAGAAACAAAAAAAAGAGAGAGAGAGAGAAAGAAAGGAAATTTTTGAGTCTATACACACTATATTCTCCCCTAAAAGGTATCTGGAACGACTCCTCTTACAAGAGCTTCAATAAGCTCTTCAAAGAAAGCCAGACAGAAAAAAAAGCATTCAAAGACATAATCCTATCTAGAGGCTTTTTGTTTCAATCAACTGCATTCTGACCTTGGTCATAATAGGTCCATGCTCATCCTATGATGAAAATGCATTCTAACTTCAGTGATCCTATTAGTCTGTAGGAGCTCCTATACTGTTCAAATGTCTAAAGTCTCCTCTGACACTCAAGGCAATATCTTGAAAGCAACGACTTGTAAAATTAGAGAGCAAGTTTATCTTTCAAATATACAATGGCACAGAATGCCCCTTCCCATTCCAATAGATAGGAATGTGCACATAGAGAAGATTGGGCCATGGCAAGAAGCAAAGCATGGTAAACACCAGACCCTGTAGCTTTGTTTCAGACACATTGGACTTCTTTTTATAAAGGCTTAGATGGCCCTATTCTTGTGACTTCTCATACATCTCTCAGTTTGGGTACTTCTTCTCTCCCTGCATGCATATCTTCATGGCAGATTTCTCAATGCATTAGGTATCTCAACACCCTGTGGTTGCAAAATGCAACTTAAACATCATCCTCACAACTTCAATGCAATGAACTCTCACAGAGTCTTCCCTGGGACTCTGACCCTGCCAAAAGATGGCTGCAGTAGTGCTAAACTGAAAACATGAAGAAGTCATGACTGAAATTTTCATCTTTCAGTTCCCAGAAGCAGCACAATATGGATGATTCTGTCAAGTTTGACTTCTAAGTTGCTGGACCCTGCCTCATTTGGACCACATTTGCAGCAGGTTTCATTTAAAGTTTCTTCGTGGGTCTAAGAAGCACTTTCCCTACTACTTCCATTAATTTACGACTTAGCAGGAGGAAGTGTTGCACTTAGGGTACCTTCTTAGACATATACCCACAAGGGCATGTGCTCCACTATGTTCATAGCCTTTTTATTTATAACAGCTAGAAACTGGAAACAATGCAGATGTCCCTCAACTGAAATAAGGGTACAGAAAATGTGGCTCATTTACAAAATTGGAATGCTATTCACCTATTAAAAACAAGGTCATTATGATATTTGCAGGCAAATGGATACAACTAGAAACTATCACCCCGAGTGACGTATCCCAGACCCAAAAGGACATTCATGTTTGTACTCACTTACAATTGAATATTAACCATAAAGTACAGAATATCCACATTACACTCCATAGACCCAGGGAAACTAAACAAGAAGGAAGACCCAAATGAGCATGGTTGAATCTCATTCAAAAGGGGGAATAAAACAGTCAGAGGAGGCAGATGGAGGAAAGAGGACTGGATGGGAGAGTGGATAAGTAAGGGGAAGGTGGTTGGGGAGTCAGGAAAAGGTTTGTTGAGACACAGAGAGGGTCCGAGGGCCAGGAAAATGAATTGAAATCTGCAGCTGGCAGAAGTGGGGGAGGGGGCATCTTTGACATATGCCAGAGACCATGAATGGGAGGGCAACAACGAGTCTATGGGGGTGATATTAGCGGAGATGCATAGCAGTGACCATGAAGAGTCCACATCCTGGAGCAAGGCAGGACCCCCCAGTGGAGACTTAAGGACACCAACTGAACCAAAAATCTTTCCACTCAATATTTGACCTATGAGAAATGCAAGCACAAAGATGGAGCAGAGACTGAGGAAATGGCCAAACTATACCCTGCCCAACTTGAGACCCATCCCACAGGCAAGCACCAATCCCTGACATTACTGAGGATACTTTGTTATACTTGCAGACAGTAGCTTAGCATTATTGTCCTCTGAGAGTCTCCATCCAGCACCTGATTGAAGCAGATGCAGATACCCACAGCCTAACATTGGACAGGGCTCAGGGAGTCTTTTGGAAGACTTTAGGAAAGGATTGAGGGCCTCCAAAGGAACAGGAAGTCCATAAGAAGACCATCAGAGTCAAATAACCTGGACCCTAGGAGACTCTGAGTCTGAGCCACCAACCAAAGAGTATACAAAGGATGGACTGAGCTGAGCAGTGGTGGCGCACGCCTTTAATCCCAGCACTTGGGAGGCAGAATCCCAGCCTGGTCTACAGAATGAGTTCCAGGACAGCCAGGGCTACACAGAGAAACCCTGTCTTGAAAAAACCACAAGAGAGAGAGGGCGGGCGGCGGGGGGGAGGATGGACCGAGGCCCCAGCCCTGTATGTAGTGCATGTGCTATTCAGTCTTCATGTGGGTCCCCTAACAACTGGAGCAGAGGATATCCCTTAAGATTTTGCCTGTCAGTTCAACATGTTCCTATAACTTGGCTGCCTTGTCTGACCTCTGTAGGAGAGGATGTGCCTAACCCTGCAGAAACTTGATATGCCATGGTTTTGAGATACACAAGTGGTTCCCACACTCCCTGGGGAAACAAAAAGGCATCAGAGATGAAGGATTGTGTAAGGTGGAATGAGGAGGGGTTAGCAATTGAAATGTAAATTAAATAAATAAATGTGAAAAATGAACAAATATGTATAAATAGAATAAAAATATAGAAAGCAGCCCATTTTTAAATTTTGCTCTACTCAATATCTCAGGGCAAAACCTGAGTAAGAAAGATTTTTGGCCAAAATATCACACAAACGACCTCTAGCTAAATTCTTCAGAGTCTATTTTCCACGGAAATATTATGACCTCAACTTCCTCTGGCTGCAATACTGTCAACACTCCAATCTTCCAGGTCCTATGAGAACAACTGATTAAGCTCTATGTACAGCTTTGACTTTTGCCATCTCAATTTCTGATATTTTCCACATTCCTTCAAAAGAGAACATGAATTCTGTCCAGCAGTAAAATTACCTTTTTCTTTTAAAAAGAGATTTATTTATTTTATGTATGGCGGGTGAGCAGGGTACAGGGACAGAGAGGGTCCTGAGCAGCACTGAGTACAACAGTAAAGAATATTCTGGAGACTGTATTGGAGGATAGCTCATTTGTTAGGAGGGGGAGGGGATATTTATACCCTAAGGAGAATGGACAGTCAAGCATTGGCTGGGGCAAGAACATTGAAGGTGCACCCTTTGCATACTCCAGTACAGCCAGGGGTCAGGAGAAAGAACCTTATAAGGTCATACACAAAGGAAGTCAAGCCCTGAATGTTTCAGGTCCAGCACTCAGATAAAAGGCAACCAGCCCTCATTATCCTGGAGACACATGAGTTTATTAGTTGCTACAAGCACCAGGACAATTTGTGCCTAGGAAGCCAGGTTGCTGGGATTTGTTGGTGCCAGAGGGAGGAGGCAGGAAGTGGGGGAGGGGCAGCCAAAATCTTGTCACTCTCAGGATGAGAAAATCCAGTGTTTGGGGCATGCTTTGACCCCTTCTCAGCTCCAGGCCAACCCTGCATCTCTTCAGAGTGTATACTTTGAGAGCAGAGAAGTCATACTATACTAGGTTGAGTTAATATAATTGTAAAATGGTCTTTACACAAGGAACATCCCTTTGGACCTCAAGACTCTCAAGAGATAGACTTTCTAAGTGTGCTAAGTGTGGAAGAGTCTTTCCCAGAAAAGATTCCTCACAGTACATTTCAGAAGTCATATAGGAGAAAAATGACAGAAGTGTGTTCTTTGATATGTTGTCCTCGTTACATCAAAGGCTTTCTACCACACTCGGCCTTCAGGAGACAAACACCAGAGAATTCATACTGAGAGAACTGTAGTGTGTAAGCCTCTATGTATACTTGCTGCACACTCTGGGTATTCAATGTAAGAGGATTCACACTGGAGAACTCTCCATGGGGAAAGTTAATTTTGTGATCTTTCAACAGCAGCTTTACCTTTTTTTTTTTTTTTAGACAAGGTCTCATGTATGCCAAGCTGGTTTCAAGCTCACTATGTAGCATTGAACTGCTCACCTTCCTACCTCTGCCTCCTGAGTGCTGGGATTGAAGATAATAATTTTAAAGACACGCTTTTTATTTTAAACCAGGAAATTCAAATATGTTAGAGAAATATCATTACATATAATAAATATGGAAGTAGAGTAGAAATTAAATTTTATTTGCCATTAGAGATAAACTATAAAGATGGGGAAAGTTGCTCTCTTGTTCTCTTACACCTGTTTCCTGCTTGCTTCTCTCCCTATGGTCATGGCTGGCTTCTACTTCCCTACTCTGTCCCTCTCGCTGCCTTTCTCTGCCTCTACTACCCTTTTAACTCTCCTCTCCATGCCCTGAATAAACTTTATTCTATGCTAAAAACAAACAAACAAACAAACAAAACAGATGGGGAAAGTTGAAAAGATTTTTGGGCCATAAACAAATAAATTACCTAAATTCATGAAGACTGTCAACATGGCTTCCTTAGGTCACAGACAAGCAGTTCTTTACTAAAAGCCTCCTTATTTTGTCTCAAAAAAAAAAAACCAACTAGCCAGGCATGGTGGCGCACGCCTTTAATCCCAGCACTTGGGAGGCAGAGGCAGACGGATTTCTGAGTTCGAGGCCAGCCTGGTCTACAAAGTGAGTTCCAGGACAGCCAGGGCTATACAGAGAAACCCTGTCTCGAAAAAAAACAAAAAAACCCAAACAAACAAAAAAACAAACAAAACAAAAAAAACACCAACTAATGGGACTCAGGGTCTGATGATTGTCTGACAAAAATTATTGCAATGGATAATCAATGCAAATGCTATCAACAACAACATATCTTGCTTCATCATAGATAATAAAAAACCATCAACCTTGAAGATTCAGAAAGATCATACATCCCTTAGCATATTCTTCAGGATCAATGTATATATGACTTTAAAACATTTGAAGAAGGCTCAGGTTATAGCATCAATTTCTGCTGCATATTCTGTTTTCATTACAAACAACTCAGAGTATAATAACTTATCAATGTGTTTGTTGTCAGTAGCATTTCACTATTTATTTAGGGGTGCAACTTCTTAGTTCTAATAGCAAACCAACATCTAGGCAGAATTAAAGACATACCATTGTCTTGAAGTGTTCAGATGCCAAGAATAATGATAAGTTCAAACCAAAGCCCTTACAGAAAAATGGAGAGTAGACACAGCACTAGTTTCTGTTCAGAAATCCTAAGTATTTGAGGAAAGATTCCTTCCAGTAACAAAAGGACAGCAGTTTTAGAATATTATCCTCTTCACAGATAGCATTCATACATGAGAGTAAACATTTTCAAACTGGCAAAGATTTGAAAACTATCCCTTTCAAGGAGAAATTCCCCAAGACAACATAACAGTAATAACTCATAATTATATGTGAACCACATCCTAAAAGACATGTATCAGGGGTGTTCTCTATAGATATTTTAGTCCTAAGGAGGTAAAACCTGCAAGAACTTCAGTAGCCCTTCAATACTACAGGGCAAAATGTGATACAGATACACAGTGAAATACTCAGAAGTTAGTGAACTACTGATATAGTAACTAGCATAAACTTAAAAACACTGTGGAGTGCAAAGCCAGATGTAAGAAAATGAAAAACTTTTTAGTGGGGGGAAAAATCAAGATAGTAGTTACCTTTATACTGTACAGGGTGTTTGGAAGTTGTACAGTTGTGATATATATAATGGACACATACATATCTCTATATATTAAATCCATTGAGGGAGTTTGTAAGGATGACTCAGCAAATAATAGTACTTGCTACTCTTGAAGATGACCTGTGTTAATTTTCTTTTTTTTTTAAAGATTTATTTATTTATTATATGTAAGTACACTGTAGCTGCCCTCAGACACTCCAGGAGAGGGAGTCAGATCTCCTTATGGATGGTTGTGAGCCACCATGTGGTTGCTGGGATTTGAACTCCTGACCTTCGGAAGAGCAGTCGGGTGCTCTTACCCACTGAGCCATCTCACCAGCCCCTGTGTTAATTTTCAATACCCATGCTTGGTGGTTCCCAACTCCCAGTAACTCTAGTTACAAGGGACCTGATAACTTCTGACTTCCATGGGTATCCATTTGTTCACAGTACACACAAACGCATACTGGCAGACAAACACATAAGTAAGAACAGATTTTTAGAAAATCCGTTGAAGCTGGGCATTATGGTAGAGCAGAAGGGAGATAGGAGTCATGAGGTCATAGTCATCTGAGCTACACAGTAATGTGAAGTCAACTTAGGCTACATGAAATATTGTCTCCAAAAAAAGAAAAACAAAACAACAATGACATTGATTTGCAAAGATGAGGAATTTATACCTGTCAATACACACACACACACACACACACACACACACACACACACACACACACACACACACACACACACATATATATCTCAATCATATAGCCTGCATGTATGTCAGTGTACCACATGTATGCCTGGTGCCCTCAGAAGCCAGAAGAGGGTGTCAGATGACCTGACACTGGAATTACAGACAGTTGTAAGCCACCATGTGGGTGCTAGAAATGGAACCCAAATCCTCTGGAAAACCAGCCAGTGCTCTTAACCACTGAGCAATGTTCAAGCCCACATATATCAGTTTAAAAATAGTTTTGGTTTGGTTTGCTTTGTTTTTTTTTGAGGTCAGGGTTTACTATGTATCACAGATTAGCCCAAAACACCATATGAAGTTCAGGCTGATGTTGCATTTGCCTCCGTTCTACCTCAGGATCCACATGCTGGCATCACAAAAGTGGACTACCATACCAAGCCATTTTAAAACTAGATGCCAGGGCTAAAGAGTTGGGTGAATAATTAAGAACATTTATTACTCTATCAGAGAGCTGGAGTACGGATCCCAACACCCACTTTGGGCTGTTCCCAAATTCCTGTTCCAGAGGATCTAACATCTGCTTCTGGCCTCAAAGAGCACCTGCACACACATGTGCACATATACATACAAACAAATACATATAAAATTAATCTTTAGGAGCTGGAGAGATGGCATACTGTTCTTGCAAAGAACTCAAATACACTTCCCAGCATCCATATTAGGAAATGTTACAACTGCCTGTGTCCCTGTGTTTCCAGTTCCAGGGGATATGCTGTTTCTGGACTCTGCAGGCATCTGCACTCATATGCACATTCACATTCGCACATACCCATGATTTTAAAATAATAAAATATTTAAAACTAAATGCCAATTAATGAAAGAGTTTCATATTTCAATTTTAAACAAACCCAAACAAAAAGCAAACACAAAAATGGATCTTATTTTATAGGTGAGATTCTGTAACTATTAATAGTTACCCTACCTGGGACTAACACCATCAGAGAATTTGTCATTCATATGCTTGGAGAGTTAGATCAAAAATAGCGATATAACATTAGTTTGATCTAGTAGTTCAGCAATCACTCCAAACACCAATTTCCATCTTTCCCTTAGGCTGCCTTAATATTGATTATCTTTTTTTTTTGTTACTGTGTATGGTTGTTTTGCCCACTTTCATGCCTGACTCTCCAAGAAGACCAAAAAAGAGGAACTAGAATTACAAACAAGTGTGAGCCACAACATAGGTGCTGGGAATTGAACCTGGGTCCAGTGGAAGCACAGCAAATGTTCTTAGCCTCTGATACATCTCTCTAGCTCCATATATGACTTGTTCTTGTATTAGCTCCCAATTACATGACAGCTGCCAACACAGGCAGAATGTACTTCTTCTTGCATTCCTATGGCTACTTTAACTCCATTACTACAAACTTAGTATCTTAAAACAAGAGATAAACCTTAATAAATATTTTTTTTCTTGTACTCTGGAGGCCATAAGTATTAAATGAGCATTACTGTCTGAAATTAATGAGTTGGTAGGGTTAAGCTCCACATGAAGTCTTCAGGAGAAAATTAATTCCATGCCTCTACCAGCTCCTGGTGGTTGCTCTCATTCTTTGGTTTATGGATACATAACTATAAGCTTTGCCTCTGTGGTGACAACTCCTTTTGTGTACATATATGTGTGTGTTCAAATCTCTCTGCTTGCCTCTTATAAAAGCACGTGGCTGCATGGGTAATCCAGGATAATCTTCCCAACACAAACACATTTAATACTTATGTAAAGACTCTGGTCCTTTATGAGAATAATAGTCACAGGTTCCAGGGATCAGGCCCTGACAATTTTAGAGGCCATTTTCTAACCAAACATATTTTCCAAATCTTTAGTCAAAACTATAGGCTTCCCAGTTTGTGCTCATTCATTTAACCCAATTGCCACTAAGATACATTTCAGTGAGTGGTTCAGATCAGAGTAACATATAGGTCTGTGGATTAACTTCAGAGACAGGGGAAACAGAATAAATCATATGGCTACACTGAGGACTAACCCCTGTTGCTAGACGGCCAGGCATCCTCATCATGGCTTCCTAATAGAGCACCTAGACAAGGGATGAGTCAGGTGGTCTCATACACAAACCCTAAAGATGTTCCTCTCACTCACTAAGAATCCTTTGAAATGTGGCTTCCTCCCTAGTTGGAGGAAATACCCTTTCTTTTCCCCTTACCTACCAGGGAAAGCCATCTTTCCTTTCAAGCACTCCCAAATTAAGCTTTCTGCCAGGGAGAAGGAAAAGAGGAGAAGGGAAAGAGGAAATGGGAAAAGAATTGAAAGAGGGGTGACTGGGAGAAGAGGGGGCTGATATTGGGATGTAATGTGAATTAATTAATTAATTAATCAATTAATTTTTAAAAAGACAGACTTCCTTTGTGGAACAGCCCTGGCTGTCCTGGAACTTGCTTATGCCTCCCAAGTGCTGGGATTAAAGACATGAGCCACCATAGCCATGTGAGAAGACACTTTTAATCAGGATCTTTTGAGATCAAAAGATGGTCAAAAAAAAGGTGGTCAAAAGATCCACCTTTAACCTCAGCCACACCTTCTGCTGACATTCTCTATAAAGGACATGGAAGAAAGAAATTCTCACTCTTTGTCTGTTTGTTCTTGCTCTCTCTGGCAAATCCACTATGTCAATGGCATTAGATCCTACCTGTTTGGGATTCTGATTCATACAGCTGAGACATCCAGCCTTCTAGACTGAACAAGTACTGAATGTTTGGATCTTCCATTGGTAGATAGCTAATGTTTGCCTAGTTGAACCACAGCCTGTAAGTCATTTTAGTAAATCCCCTCTATCAATGGGTGGATGGATTATTGATAGGGTAGATAGATAGATAGATAGATAGATAGATAGATAGATAGATAGACAGATAGACAGATAGAACAATCCATTCATTCATTTGTCCATTCAGTTGTTTCTCGGAGAAACCTAATAGAGTCATCAAAAGAGTCCTTGCTGGGGCTGTCAAGAGAGTTCATCACATCCACAAAAGAACATTTGTGAACAAGTAATTTTTGTGAACATTTCTCCTTTAGTTTGAATCCAACAAAACAAAGGTCAAGATGCCAAGCCTCTACAAAGCCCCATTGTATTAATATTTGAAATTTTATTGAGTCTAATGAGGAAGAGAATAAATGACACACATGGGCTTCTAATTCTGGAGCACAAGCATTTTCAACTCTGTAAGTTTACTCATGCATCTCAAAAGTTATTCTCAATAGGTCAAGAGGTTCTCTGCATGTCCCAACAAATTAACATTTTATTTTTATGATTCTACTATTAAAGGACCCTTTACCCCAATATTGTTTAAGTTACTGTAGTTTGTGCATACATGTGAAAATTAATTTATGAATCTTATGTTCTTATTATGCCTGGTTTACTTTGATTTCACTGACTTTGAAAAGTTTTCAACTGGGCTGAACATGGTGGCACAAAACTTTTATTCCAGCACTCAGAGGCAGAGGTAAGTAGATCACTGTGAGTTGGAAGCCAGCCTGATAACCATAATAAGTTCCAGGCCAGCCAGGGCTACATACTGAGACAAAAAAAAACAAAAAAAAACAAAAAAAAAAAGAAAGAAAAAAAAGAAAGAAAGAAAGAAAGAAAGAAAGAGAGAAAGAAAAATAAATCATATTGGATTTTTAAGTATGTTTTCTATTTCTTTTACCTTTCCCCCAATAGTTTTAGCACATGTCTATTTTATCTATTTACAAAACAAGAACATCTAAAATTTTTAAATCAAAACTGCTAATATTTCCTTTTGTTCTGGATGTGTATAACCATTCACAGGTATGTAATATATAAGTAAACAAGAAAAAAAAAAAAACCCCAGAAACTAGAAAGCAAAGTTTGATCCAGACTTTAGGTTCGTCCTACTGGATACAATCCAGTCCACCACCACCACTAGGAGCACACCTTAACCTTGAGAGACCAGTAACCCTGTCCACTCTAGAAATGTGGACACAATCTCCAGAACCTGCAGATGGAAGGACAGAACCAAACTCCTCAAGTTACTTCCTGTACACACTACATATGTTGTGGTGCCGAAATACAAACATGCACAATAAATAAATGTAAGCTCTTTAAAAATCAATTTTCAAGCCACTGAGATGGCTCGTCAAGTAAAACACTTCCTACTTAATCTGCCCACCTAGGTTCTATTCCTGCAACCCACATGAAGGAAGGACAAAACCAATTCCTGAAAGCTTTCCCCTGACTCCACATGTACACTGTGGTATGAATGTGCATGTGCATGCGCGCACGCGCGCGCACACACGCACACACACACACACACACATAAACACACACACACACACACTAAATCAAACAAAAAAATTAATGAACTGTTTTGGTTTGTTTGTTTTTCAAGACAGGGTTTCTTTCTCTGTGCATTCCTGGCTGTCCTGGAGCTCACCCTGTAGACTAAGTAGGCTAGGCTTGAACTTACAGAGAGCCACCTGCCTCTGCCTCCCAAAGTACTGGGACTAAAGGTGTGCAACACCACCACCCAGCTTTAACATTTAAAAATAAGAACCAACTTTTAACTGAAAAGAGAACTTGCCTCCTTAAAATAATAAAGCTCTCTCTCTATTGAACCATTGGATGATCCTCATAAACAAACTCACACTGACATCTAAAATAAAACCCGTCGGTCAATGACTATTTTCCACAACTCTGTCACACAATAATAGTCTGCCAAACAGCCAGGGTTATTTAATTTGAAATATTAAAACAGGAACCAATTACTTATTCAATGGGTATGGTCCTTCTGAAAGCTACGAGATTCTAAGGAGGGCTAACGATTTAGCTCAGTCATCGGTGTTTGCCTAATATGCCACAAAGCTCTGAGTTCCGATACCAGCACCACAGAAAGATGAGCACCGTGGCCCACATCTGTACTCCTTGCTCTAGGAAGGTGCAAGCAAGAAGATTAGGAATTCAAGGTTAACCTTAACTACAAAGTTCAAGGACAGTCTGGGATATATGTGATCCAGGATGAAATGGAATGAATGAATGAATGAAAAATTCCAAGGAAGTATTATCATAGTAAAAGTGGCATAATAATCTGAGTCAATACCAAATATAAAAATTAATTGCAGAAAAAATTAACAGGGCTAGAGAGATGGCTCAGCAGTTAAGAGCACTGACTCTTCTTCCTGATGTCCCGAGTTCAATTCCCAGCAACCACATGGTGGCTCACAACCATCTGTAATGAGATCTGACGCCCTCTTCTGATGCATCGGAAGATAGCTACAGTGTACACATATACATAAAATAAAATTTAAAAAAACATTAAGAACAATATGTAGTCTATTTTAGCCGTAAGAATAAGAAGCATGACCACAGTTAGACACAGTGTTGCCAACCCTATTTAGAAACCTCAAAGGAATACATAAACCCTGGGTTGAGAAGGATAGGTCGCTAGGCTCTAGGCATCAGTATGTCTGGATCCCAAATAAGACAAGATTACATAAATCAGAACAGAATATAAAGAGACCCTAGGAATAGAATACTAGACAGTATAAGGAACACAACAGAATTCTTTGTTGTTCTGAGCTGTCTAGAGTTACAAACATACCAAATTATGATCAGGGGCAGACTTCAGGTTCCCCCAATCTAATCTGCCAATAGGAACAAACCTAGTCACAGGTTACCTAATAACTGGCATTACCAGAACCCACATCCTCTTGATGTGTATCGTACAAATGAATCCCTGTGTGTGATCAAGCCAGCTCAGTCAGTCAACAGGGTCTCAAGGGAGGGAGTGAGGATTGAAAAGAAAAAGACAATTAGACTTAATACCACTCAAACCTGTGCAGAGGCTGAAGTGGGTTTATTTTTCTCCAGTCTGTTTTTATGCCATTCTAAGTACATGCAGAGAATAAGGTCAGTTTTCAGTCAAGGAACAAACAAGGCAATAAACAAGGTCCCGTGGTATTCAGGGACTTACAAGATGATCAAGATCTTGAGCCTACTTTCTTGTCCTAGCCCAAAGTCAAATTCTTGCCTGAGCCTACTTCTGTGTTCTAGTCTAATGTCAAATTTCTGCCAAATTCCTAGAAGCTGCCCTAAGAGCTCTCCATATGCATGGATATTTACAGTTAGCCTCCCTGGGACTGAGGGTAATTTTAATTCTCCTCATACATCTCTGATCCTCCGTGTCCCTTTGTAACTGGTCTTTGCTACTTTGTCGGTTCTCTTTTTCCTCCCATTATTATCCTTACCCCCCTTTCTACCCCCTAACACTAGACAGGAAAGGAACAAGAGTAGAGGGGAGAGAGTGATTAGGAAGATCCCCGAATCTGATTTCTTTTCTCTTGCTTCTCCTTTGGCCTCAGCTACTAACAAACTACAACCAACCTCCTCCCTATACAACCAACAACTGGCCCACCCCAGCCCCCAGCCTATCGGGCTCTAACATTTATATACCCTCTGAAAAGTTCCCAGAGTTCCAAATATAACACAATTACCAAAACTCTGCTGCAGACAGAACCGCGATTCTGCTAGAGCACAAGGCAAATAAATCATGGTCAGTTGCTTCAGGCAGTCGGAAGCAGCCCTACGTCCCTATACCCGGAATCAAAATAAAAGCACCTTCTTATAATATTTGGTTTTTTTTTTTTTCAAGAAACCAAAATTCTAGAATTTTCACTACATCCCTTCCTCTGCTGGGGAAAACTGGAGAGGACATTTAGTGTAGCCTACCATATCCTTCAAGTCCACCAGGTCTCCACACTTACCACCTAAACGTTGTAAGACCATACAACCCTGCCTAAACCATACAACCCTGCTCACTCTACAGATCTGGACGCAAACGCCTGTCCTCTCATAGAAACGAGTAAAATTTTAATTCCAATGCCTAATGGCTTTCTGTTTCTACGGTTTAGTCCTTTCTTCCTCTCCCTTTAAGGACACCGCTGAAACTACAGCACGATTGCATTCTTTTCTCCTTCCCCTAAGGAAACTCGGTTAAATGACTTTGTCTTCTCTTGCCTTCGACCCACAGCCAGTCCCCATCCGGGTCCCTCCCCTCTACACTAGTCGAGCTGTGTATTCTGTGTGTCCCCTCCTTCCGCCCTCCTTCCGCCCTCCTTACTCTGCTACAAGGCGAGCATCCCCCAGCCGATCTAACACCAGCACTTCTTCCGGTTTGTCCAAGTTCATTTGCTCCTGTTAGTGGGTTCGACTCCCTCCTAGTCTCGGTCTCTGTCCACGGAGATGCTTAGCATCTTAGTAGCCTCCTTCAAAGGCTTCATCCTAGTTCTTTAGCAGCCAGTAGCAGACGCTTACGGACTTCGGCTTAGCCTGCCAACAGGAAGGACGCCAACAGATTGCCGCCGCTCGACGTCCGCGGGGGCGCCTGGGAGTTGTAGTCCGGACCAGCGAGCCGACTCAGGGGCTAGACCGACAGGCAAGAGCCATTGTGTTTATCGCAAGCACTCGTAACGCTGCGTGAAAGCCCGTCGGGGACAACTCCTATCTTCTGTTTCATTTGCAGCCTCCGGAGTCCAGTGTCGGCTTCGTTAGTGGCTCCACTTCTATGGACCCCGGAGAAGGTGTGTAGTCGTGGGTCCGGATCCTGAGGAGGCATCCCGTTCTAGATGGGGAACACGGTTTAAGAAAACCGACCGCATTCTGGATTGGAGGACATCAACCATCCCCTCTCGGTTAGAGGGGAACCTGTTTTGTAAGCTTATGGGAGTCGGGGAGAGGACTCACTGGGCACTTGGCAATTTTGGGGCGGACTGGTTATGTCCTGCAGAGGTCGGAATATGGGCAGAAGTGGGGGAGCCACTGGGCACATTCCTTAGTGCCTCTTCCACCTTCAGGACGATCAGCATTCTGCCTCCTACCGCTAGAGAACACTGAGGACAGTATGGCTTCCACGCTTCCAACAACCTGGCCCCATGTGAGTAAAGGCTTCTTTTCAGCTTTTGTGACGGCTCAGGGGCCGGCTAGTGGTGAGATGTTTGCTCTCAAATACCCTAGAGTTACGGGAGGAGTTGAAGGACTGCCCAAGAGGGGGGTTAGAATAGAAGAAACAAACAAACCGATTTCTGAACTGGAACTGGCAAGCCAGATTGAGGCAAGCCAGATTGAAGCTTTTCAATTCAAAAACAAAAAATGTTTCTATTACATTTATTTTGTGTGTGGGTATGCACATGTGTGCTATTGCCTGCTTGTGGGCACCTTTCCGGATTGCTACCCTTCTTTCAACATGAGTCCTGGAGATCAATCAAACTCAGGCTTGGTAGCCTTTACCCACTGAGCCATCTCACCAGTCCTTTTCAACTTTTTTTTTTTTTTTTTTTAAAGCTGGGGATCTGGCCAGGCTTTGGTGGCACAAGCCTTTAATCCCAGCACTTGGGAGGCAGAGGCAGGCCCGATTTCTGAGTTTGAGGCCAGCCTGGTCTACAGAGTGAGTTCCAGGACAGCCAGGGCTATACAGAGAAACCCTATCTCGACAGAACAACAACAACAACAACAAAAGCTGGGGATCTGGTTGAGAGAAACTGACAGGTGTTAGAAGATAAGAGGCTCATGTTTAGTTTTCAGCAGCTACTTTAAAGAAGTGATAATTCAAAAACAAGAAAAGAGGTATAGATGGGAGCCAACAGTCCTATCCCCTGGTTAGTGAGAAATGAACAGGTTTTCATAGACCACAGTCTCACTTGTCCCCTGATTAGTGTCAGACCGATTTGCTCAAGGATTCAGACAAAGGAACATGAGATAAGTAAAATGTAGCTGGGTCATCTTGCTCAGCCTTTCTATTTTTCTGACACCATGGAAGAGGAAAACCTGCGGCTGAACTGCATCTTATGGCTTTTAGGAATCTGTGAAGTTTGAAGATGTATCACTGAGATTTACCGAGGAAGAGTGGGCACTGCTAGATCGCCAACAGAAGTGCCTGTACAGGGAAATCATGATGGAGAACCTCAATAACATGATTTCAGTAGGTAAGCCAGGCTCCACTTTAATAAACACTTGTTTGGGTGGGTGCAGCACGCTTTTAATTCCAGGACTTCAGAGGTGGAGGAGGATTAGAAGTTCAATGCCAGGCTTGACTCTACCTGCCCCCACCCAACTCTGACATTTTCTTTTTTTTTTAAATTTTTTATTAGATATTTTCTTCATTTACCCCTGTACCCTCCCCTCACCCTGCTCCCCTACCCACTCACTCCCACTTCTTGGCCATGGGATTCTCCTGTACTGAGGCATAAAAAGTTTGCAAGACAAAGGGGCCTCTCTTCCCAATGATGGCCAACTAGCCCATCTTCTGCTACATATGCAGCTAGTGACACGAGCTCTGGGGGTACTGGTTAGTTCATATTGTTGTTCCACCTATAGGGTTGCAGAACCCTTCAGCTCCTTGGGTACTTTGTCTAGCTCCTCCATTGGGGACCCTGTGTTCCATCCTACAGATGACTTTGAGCATCCACTTCTGTATTTGCCAGGCACTGGGATAGCCTCACAAGAGACAGCTGTATCAGGGTTCTTTCAGCAATATCTTGCTGGCATATGCAATAGTGTCTGTGTTTGTTGGCTGATTATGGGATGAACCACCGGGTGGAGCAGTCTCTGGATGGTCCATCCTTTCATCTTAGCTCCAAACTTTGTCTCTGTAACTCCTTCCATGGGTATTTTCATCCCCATTCTAGGGAGGAATGAAGTATCCACACATTGGTCATCCCTCTTCTTGATTTTCTTGTGTTTGGCAAATTGTATCTTGGGGATTCTAAGTTTCTGGGCTAATATCCACTTATCAGTGAGTGCATATCAAGACACTTGTTTTGTGATTGGATTACCTCACTCGGGATGATATCCTCCAGATCCATCCATTTGCCTAAGAAGTTCATAAATTCATTGTTTTTAATAGCTGAATAGTACTCCATTGTGTAAAAGTACCACATTTTTTTATATCCATTCCTTTGTTGAGGGACATCTGGGTTCTTTCCAGCTTCTGGCTATTATAAATAAGGCTGCTATGAACATAGTGGAGCATGTGTTCTTATTACCAGTTGGAACATCTACTGGGTATATGCCCATGAGAGGTATTGCTGGATCTTCCTGTAGTACTATGTCCAGTTTAATGAGGAACCGCCAGACTGATTTCCAGAGTGGTTGTACAAGCTTGCAATCCCACCTGCAATGGAGGAGTGTTCCTCTTTCTCCACATCCTCGCCAGCATCTGCTGTCACCTGAATTTTTGGTCCTATCCATTCTGACTGGTGTGAGGAGGAATCTCAGGGTTGTTTTGATTTGCATTTCCCTGATGATTAAGGATGTTGAACATTTTTTCAAGTGCCTCTGAGCCCTTCGGTATTCCTCAATTGAGAATTCTTTGTTTAACTCTGTACCCCATTTTTTAATGGGGTTATTTGAATTTCTGGAGTTCAGCTTCTTGAGCTCTTTGTATATATTGGGTATTAGTCCCCTATCAGATTTAGGATGGGTAAAAATTCTTTCCCAATCTCTTGGTGGCCTTTTTGTCTTATTGATAGTATTTTTTGCCCTACAGAAGCTTTGCAATTTTATGAGGTTCCATTAGTCGATTCTTGATCTTACAGCACAAGCCATTGCTGTTCTGTTCAGGAATTTTTCCTCTGTGCCCATATCTTCAAGGTTTTTCCCCACTTTCTTCTCTATAAATTTCAGTGTCTCCAGTTTTATGTGGAGGTCTTTGATCCACTTAGACTTGAGCTTTGTACAAGGAGATAAGAATGGGTCAATTAGCATTCTTCTACATGATAACTGCCAGTTGTGCCAGCACCATTTGTTGAAAATGCTGTCTTTTTTCCACTGGATGGTTTTAACTCCCTTGTAATCAAGTGACCTTGTAATCAAGTGGGATCATTTCTGGGTCTTCAATTCTATTCCATTGGTCTACTTGTCTGTCACTATACCAGCACCAGGCAGTTTTTATCACAATTGTTCTGTAGTGCAGCTTGAGGTCAGGCATGGTGATTCCACCAGAGGTTCTTTTATTGTTGAGAATAGTTTTTGCTATTCTTGATTTTTTGTTATTCCAGATGAATTTGCAAATTGCCCTTTCTAACTCAGTGAAGAATTGAGTTGGAATTTTGATGGGGATTGCATTGAATCTGTAGATTGCTTTCAGCAAGATGGCCATTTTTATGATATCAATCCTGCTAATCCATGAGCATGGGAGATCTTTCCATCTTCTGAGATCTTCAATTTCTTTTTTCAAAGACTTGAAGTTCTTATCATACAGATCTTTCACTTCCTTAGTTAGAGTCACACCAAGGTATTTTATATTGTTTGTGACTATTGTGAAGGGTGTTGTTTCCCTAATTTCTTTCTCATCCTGTTTATCCTTTGTGTAGAGAAAGGCAATTGATTTGTTTGAGTTAATTTTATATCCAGCTACTGCACTGAAGCTGTTTATCAGGTTTAGAAGTTCTCTGGTGGAATTTTTAGGGTCACTATCATATCATCTGCAAATAGTAATATTTTGACTTCTTCCTTTACAATTTGTATCCCCTTGATCTCCTATTGTTGTCGAATTGCTCTGGCTAGGACTTCAAGTACTATATTGAATAGGTAGGGAGAAAGTGGGCAGCCTTGTCTAGTCCCCAATTTTAGTGGTATTTCTTCGAGTTTCTCTCCATTTAGTTTGATGTTGTTGGCTACTGGTTTGTTGTTGATTGCTTTTATTATGCTTAGGTATGGGCCTTGAATTCCTGATCTTTCCATGACTTTTATTATGAATGGGTGTTAGATTTTGTCAAATGCTTTCTCAGCATCTAATAAGATGATCATGTGATTTTTGTCTTTGAGTTAGTTTATATAGTGGATTACATTGATTGATTTCCATATATTAAACCATCCCTGCATCCCTGGGATGAAGCCTACTTGGTCATGATGATGATTGTTTTGATGTGTTCTTGGATTTGGTTTGCAAGAATTTTATTGAATATTTTTGCATCAATATTCATAAGGGAAATTGGTCTGAAGTTCTTTTTCTTTGTTGGATCTTTGTGTGATTTAGGTATCAGAGTAATTGTGGCTTCATAGAATGAACTGGGTAGAGTACCTTCTGTTTCTATTTTGTGGAATAGTTTGAGGAGAGTTGGAATTAGGTCTTCTTTGAAGGTCTGATAGAACTCTGCACTAAACCCATCTGGTATTGTTTTTTTGCTGTTTTTTGTTGTTGTTGTTGTTGTTGTTTGGTTGGGACACTGTTAATGACTGCTTCTACTTCTTTAGGGGAAATGGGACTGTTTAGATCATTAATCTGATTCTGACTTAACTTTGGTACCTGGTATCTGTCTAGGAAGTTGTCCATTTCATTGAGGTTTTCCATATTTGTTGAGTATAGCCTTTTGTAGTAGGATATGATGAAGTTTTGGATTTCCTCAGGATCTGTTGTTATGTCTCCCTTTTCATTTCTGATTTTGTTAATTAGGATACTGTCCCTGTGCCCTCTAATTAGTCTTGCTAAGGGTTTATCTATCTTGTTGATTTTCTCAAAGAACCAGCTCCTAGTTTGGTTGATTCTTTGAATAGTTCTTTTTGTTTCCACTTGGTTGATTTCAGCCTTAAGTTTGATTATTTCCTGCAGTCTACTCCTCTTGGGTGAATTTGCTTCCTTTAGTTCTAGAGCTTCTAGGTGTGCTGTCAGACATGACATAGTGTATGCTCTCTCTAGTTTCTTTTTGGAGGCTATGAGTTTTCCTCTTAGAAATGCTTTCATTGTGTCCCATAAGTTTGGGTATGTTGTGGCTTCATTTTCATTAAACTCTAAAAGTCTTGAATTTCTTTCTTTATTTCTTCCTTGACCAAGGTATCATTCAGTAGAGTCCAACTCTGAATGTGTAGTATGTCCAAACTGTTTGTTTGGCTTAGGCTAGAGGAACTAGAGAAGAAGTGTTAAGGGAGTGTAGAGCTTGGTAGAGAGGAAAAAGGCAGCTTTTCAGTATGACTGCAGAAGTTTCATCCAAGCAATATATAAGGGTCCCTGAATACTGGGTAGAGCCAATAAGGGATGTTTGTAGCTGTAGTGACAGTTGCCTACAATTTTTATGGCACATCAAACATAAGAGATGTCAGTATCCAGCAGCTCAGGAGTATCATCAAAAATTGTGATTTCTTTGTGGCTCTTAGGAAGTCTTCTGTCCTCTCTAGTTGTTTCATCGCTGTGGCTCCAACCTTTGTGTCTACGTTTAAGCAGAAACAAAAGTTGATCGTCCTGACTAGTTCTTTCTCAACTGTCAAATTTGGCGGGGAAGCAAAACCTTTCCCAGAATGTCCCCCAGTTGACCAACCTCCATTCTTTACTTTATGGCATATTTGTTGTCAAGGAAACCCATGAAATCCAACAAAAGGAATGGACATGTAGTTGTCAATGCCCAAGACCTGAAGTCATCATGTCACAACATGGGGGAAGGAGGGAATAGAATGTTGCAGCGGGACAGCATTTTCTCTAAGCAGACCTCCAAGCCCTGTCTCTTTTCCATCCATCGAGCAGAGCATCACTTTTCCAAGGCAAATGTGATGCCTCAGTTAGAAGAAGTAGAAGACTGCTGGCCAATGCAGAGAGAAATTCCTCAAGATACTCTTCCAGGTAAGAGCCAGGCATATAGGAGTTTCCAAAAGGGATGAATCTTCTGGTTATTCTAAGACTAATGTCTTCTAAGCAGTATGAGAACCCAGGTAGCTTGTTGTAGTAAGTATAAGTTATTTTCCAGTCTGCAGTCATTTTTTCATGATGCTAGTGATTAAGCCCAGGGCCTTTCACATGACAAGCAAAGCAGACATGCTACTTGAACTAATATCCCCAGCGTCAGTCTTTATTTGGGGGGGCGGGGTATGGTATTTGGGGTTTGTGTATAGTGGTGGTGGGGTTTGTGTTGGGGGTTTTGTTTTGTTTTGAGATAAGGTATTAGGTAGTAAAGGCTGGCCTCCAACCTATTAATTAACTAAGGATATGAATTCCTGATCATCTCACTGTCTTAGAAGTTCTGGAATTACAAATGTGTGCCACCACACTAGCTCCTGTTTTTATTTCTCTTCTACGTTTTTTTTTTTTTGTTGTTGTTGTTGTTTTTAAGCATATAGGCATATTGTCTGAATACTTTTTGTGAACTCAAGCGTTTTTAACCATTTTTGTTTCTATTTATAAGCATCTTCTTGTGCTTTGTTGATTTTTTTTCCCTTTCTAGGTGCATGCCATAATGTGACACATTTTATTGTATATAAATGAACTTTAATACATTTCTATACTTCTTGTAGTTTAAAAAAATAATCTTAGCCAGGTAGTGGTAGCATACACCTTTAATCCCGCACTTGGGAAACAGCTATACGTTTAAGGCCAGCTAGTGTACAGAATAAGTTCCAGGACAGCCAGGACTACACAGAGAAACTATTTTAAACAAACAAAACAAAGAAATCTTAGATGTCTTTTTATCCTCCAGATAAAGACCAGTTTGCCTAGATTAGTTGAGAAAAGATGTTAGAATGTACATTAAATTTGATTGGACTTAACTGTTGCTATCACCTGTTGTGGTTAATCCTTGCATGGTTGTTCACATGAGCCTGCATGCTGCTAAATCCTCTCAACATTGACATCCTCTCAACATTAATTACTTTTCTGTTGCTGTGAAGATATACCATGACCAAGATATAAGAAAAAAGATTTAATTGAGGGTTTGTGTGTAGTTCAGTGGGTCAGTGGTAACCACCGTGGTGAGGAGCATGTCAGTAGGCAGGCAGGCATGGTGCTGAGGCAGTAGCTAAGAGCTTACTTCCTAATTCACAAGCCTGAAGCAGCTAAAGAGCTCAAGCTAACTGGGAATGGCATGGATTTTTGAAACCTCAAAACTCAACCCCAGTGACATAGCTCCTCCAATAGGGCAATACCTAATCTTTTCTAAACAATTCCACCAACTGGGAACCAGACATTCAAATATATTAACCTGGAGGGCCATTCTCATTCAAATCACCACACTCTACTTGCTGTCCCCATAAACCCATGGCAGTATGCATTCAGTCCAACTTCAAAAGTCCACATAGTCTTTCACAGTCTCAACATTTTAAAAGTTCATAGCCTTGGGGCTGGAGAGATTGCTCAGTGGTTAGAGCATTGGCTATGCTTGCAGAACCCTAGCAGTCACATGGCAGCTCAGGACCGTCTGTAGCTCAGGAGTTACATGATGCCCTGTTCTGTCTTCTGAGGGCACTGCACTCATAAGTTCAAAGTCTTCTGAGACTCAAAGCAATCTCTTTAATTGTAACCCCATTAAAATGCAAAAAGCAAGTTACATTCTTTTAACATACAATGACACAATATATATTTCCATTTCAGAAGAGGGAAAGTGAGAAAATACTGGACCTATTCAAAACTAAACAAGGCAAACTCCAAATTGTGGGGTTTACTTACAGTTTCAACGGGCTAGTCCATGACCATCATAGAGGGTAGCATGGCACTGCAGCAGTAACTGAGAGTTTACGTCTGATTCACAAGCAGAAGGCAGAGTGAGAGAGCTAACTGGAGCTGGCATGAGCTTTGCAAACACCCCCTAGTGGACACACCTTGTCCAACAAGGCCACAACTTGTAACCCCACCAAATAATTCAGCCAACTGGGACCAAGTATTCAAACATATGAGACTATGGGTGTTGTTAATTTTTTCTTTGCTTTGAACAATTACATAGTTCCATCATCCTATCTAAAATATGATTCTGAAAGTAGGGAGTGGGTATCTGCCTGGTATGTAGGAAAATGTGTAAGTTTTGATGAGCATGATGCTATTAGATTCTGTTTTGTTTTGCATCAACGTTCATCTGAATGAGTAAATATTCATCTAGTGCTTTCTAATGAATGAAAAGTCATTCCTTTATGATGAATAGGAAAATACCTATTTCCACTGCAGAATCTTCCAAGGTGGTTAAAGTGGTAACATAGTAGATATTAGAAATGCCTTGCTGTAAGGTTGTATTTTTATGTTAATATTCATAAAAGATGTAATAGTTTTCACTGTAATTGCTATCTTCAATGTTTTTCATTTATATTTTGTCTATAAAGCACACCATGTGCCACTGGATGCTTCTCTTTGTGTTTTTATGCATCAGAACACATTCTTACCCTGTTCACCTGTCAGATCAACACCTGCTGCCATCTTTGGTGATGATGTTTAGTTTTACATCAACATTCATCTGAATGAAGTAAATATTCATCTAGTGCTTTCTAATGAATGAAAAATCATTCCTATATGATGGAAATAGGAAAAATTTGAGGCTAGGAGTAGGAAAACAAAATACAAGAATGTGCAGGTTAAGTTAGCAGAAGGCACCTGGCCACATCAGCTATGGGGGAAGTTTGACTTTTATTGTTGAGGAATGGTATGACATGGCTTTTCACGGCTCACTCTGGTTGGTTTGTGAAGTAAGAGCTGTGGCAGGATACCGATGGAGAAAGGAAGTGGGCACCAGTAGTCTTCAGAATTGAAATGATGGTGCTTGCCATGAGAGAGTTGTAGTAGGTTTGGGGAGAATTAAAGAGTGTTTTACTCAAAGGTTGACTCAGTCGATCTAAGTAAGTAATTAGCTAAACTGGACCAAAAAGCTGCTGAGAATTCCTATGGGTGAAGGAAGCCTTGAAGGGATTTCCTGTGACTGTTGTTCATAGTCTGTATGCTTAGTACAAGCACTCTTTGTGGTGCTGCAGACTGACCCCAGAGCCTTGTATGTGCTATGCAAGCACTCTGCCACTGGGCTACATACATCCCCAGCCGTGTATTGCAAGGGAAACTTAGGCAGAGTTTTTGGAAATAACTTATTTTAAAGGTGTTAAAGGCATAAACTATTTTAAGGAGTGGAACTGTGTTTTTCTCTTTCTCTCCATAATGACATAATGTTAGGTAAAACTTTACACTAATCGTGAAAAGAACTACCTAATAGTATTTATCTTGAAAGTTGGATTTAAACTGTACCAAGTCTCTACTTATCCTGTCAATAGATCATAGATGAAAAGGGACCAAAGACACATCCAAGGAGGTTTGCTGAGCCAATTGCTTGTTTGAACTTTAAGAGGTTCAGGTAGCAAATAAAAAGAGGAGATTTTGGAATGTCATATATTACTATTAAATGAAAAAAAAAAAACACACATCTTTACTAGTGTCCCAACAGTAGTGTGCAATGACTCTTATTAATGCACAAAAGTGAGATTGAATCCAAAGTTCAAATTCTTTCTCACAACTAAGCTTAAAAGCTTCTCCAGCTAGAATGACAGCATAGAATGTGGTTGGTGAGGTACTATGAGAAAATGGTTAAATTCTAAGACAAATGTCATTTATGCTCAAGAAAGCTTTGAGTTGAATAAGATCCTGTGAAGGCAATATGGGAAAATAAATTAGGTTGTGCTCATGTATTCTATTCTAAAAAGTACAGCCACATGTATATCCCTAAAGTAGGATACTTGAACGTTAACTAGACTTAATCATTAGAAGCAATGCATAAAAGACACTACTGGCCAGGCATGGTGGCACATACCTTAAATCAAAGCACTTGAGAGGCAGAGGCAGGCTAATCTCTTAGGAATTAGAGAATACCAAGGTAGCATAGTGAGACCCTATCAAGAAATAAAAGAGAAAGAGATAACTAGTAGATGAATACGTCATAATCACAAGAGAACCTGCAAAAATGCTTATATTTTTCCTTTGTGTATATGAGGTTTTGCCTGTATGTTTTTCTGTACACTATGTGCATGCAGTTCCCACAGAGAGACACTCTTTGTATAGCCTGAGGATATCCACATGCTTGTGCAAGCATGTAGAGAAAGAAAGAACTACTCATACAAATTGTTAGAATACATACTTGTGGGAAATGAAGGACTTTCACTACAGATTCTGAGGGCCTTATCAATTTGTTGAGTGTGTAGACTCTTGAGTGATCATGTATTTTGGATAGAGCCTAGTCCAGTACTGACGGTTTTTGTTTAAGAACACATTTTTCTCTAGTCTTTTATGAATTTTCTCTCTGAGATCTTTAGGGGGGGGTGGGGGGTGATATTAAAAAAAGTGTACAGTAAATATGTTTAGTGTGAGAAAGCCCAATTTTAGCTCAGCTTGGACCACCTTAACTGTTAGATGACTAAAACAGGATATTACTCTCTAAAAACATGAATGGTACTCTTTTGTGAAATTTTCAGTATCTGAGAACTCCTCTAAGGGACAAAATCTCAAAAGTATGATTGGAGCAGGAACAACCTCTGACCTAAGTACGTTAGTTTTACCTTGAGACGACTTGCACTAGAGCCCCAACCCCACCCCACAAAAATACAAATTTCTTACACTAAAAAATAGCATCTGGGAACTCTAAAGCCATGAGAATATGAATGATACGGGAGCACTTTCATATGTAGCTCTCTTATTTGCTATCCCAGTTGTACTAGGGATAGTCTTAAGAATGTAATTGCTATTAGGAAGCCACTGAGTGTTAAAGAAACCCCTGCCAGGCATCCCTGTGAGTACAACAGTGTGGAAGGCTTCAGTAGGTGTCCTCATTGGATTCTGTATCAGAGGACTCATATGGGCAAGAACTCTTTGGGTGTATTCTCTGGGGAAATCATCAGCTCTAACTCCTACATTGTTTGAGAATAAGAAAATACATAATTAGAAAGGATTACAGTTAATAAGAAAAGTGAAATGTCAGGGGCCTTAAAAAAAAAACAAATTATTCTATAAATTCCAATTAGCAATATGACTGAATTACGTGGCCCTTAGTAAGAAGGTATCACAGAGTGAATGAATACCTGAAGAAACGCCAAGAAACAAGAGTGTATCTTCAAAGGTAATTTCAGTATGAGTCCAAACTTAGAAAGAGTAAGGGAAATCTTGAGGCAGATAGTGTTACAGAGACACCTGAAGGCTCAGATTTATAGATTTGTTTGAGAGTCCAGAATCTATAAAGTGGCTATGTATTTTGACTAGACCAGTGGTTCTCAACCTTCCTAATGCTGTGACCCTTTAATACAGTTCCTCGTTTTATGGTGACCCCCAACCATAAAATTATTTTTGTTGCTACCTCATAACTGTAATTTTGTTATTGACCCCTGGAAAGGGTCATTCAACCCCCAAAGGGGTCATGGCTCACAGGTTGAGAGCTGCTGTGCTAGAGTCTAATCCAGTAGTATATTTTCATGGTGTGTTGATTTTTGTTCAAGAATATATTTCCTCTTTCACGTGTTTGTTCTTTGGGACCTTTGTATAACATCTGTCTGTCTATCTGTCTCAAATTTGTATGTCATGATTCTCTTAAATAGATATCATTCTCTAGCATCCACACTTTAAGAGCTTTGAAGCAAACATTGTAGGTGATGAAAGGGAGACATCCATCTGAAGAAGTTAAAAAAAAATTTAAAGCAAAAAACAAATAGCCTTGGTGTTATAGGCCAATAATCCCAGCTACTTGGAAAGCTAAGGCAGGTTTAAGGCCAGTCTGGGCAATTACTTGTCTTCAAATAAAAAGCAAAAAGGGACTGCAGATGTACCTCAGTTGGCAAAGTGTTTGCCCAGCATGCGTAGGGCCTTGACTTGAATGCCCAGCACCACATAAACCAGGTGTGGTCATGAACTTCTGTGCTCATGAGGTAAGAAGAACATCAAAAGTTTAACGCCCCCCTCTGCTACATAGAGCTCAGGGCCACTGTGGGTTGGCTGCCCTATCTCAAAAGAGTGTGGGTCCTAATTGATACACCTGTGATTATGCAATCCCTTAGGGCTAGGATCTAGGCAAAGAAAGAAAAAATCAAAAAGAAAAGGGACAAAAATTCTGCATGAATTTTATTTTATTTTTTTAGACAAAATGCAAACAACCAATGATGTGTAAAATAAAAGACAAGTTTAAAAAATCTATATAAAAGAAGGATGGAAACAGAGGAAATCCATACATGAACTCTGCAATGCATATAACTTGATGATAATATTTTTTAATATAAGAATGAGCCCGTTCTTTATGTGCTTAATAAAACAGTATTTGTGTTTCTTAAAACATGTAAGTGAAACTATATCTCACATATCTAAGGCTGGCCTTGTCCTTCCTTACCATGTAGCCAGACTTGACCTTGACCCTCTGATCCTCTTGCCTCTGTCTCCCATGTGCTGGGGTTACAAGCAGGCAGCACAGTGACCGGTTTTAATGAATTTCTGGGGATATGCTATGTAATTCTCTACAAACTGTGCTACATACTCAGCCTGGTTTTATGTATGTTTTTTAGATGAGTCTGTCTTTGTGGCTCTAATTGGCCTATAATTCAATATGTAGATCTGGCTAGACTTTTAAGAGTGATTCCCTCTTGGCCCCAGTTTCCCAAGAACAGTGATTATAGGAATGTGCCACATTGCCTAGCTTTTGCTCTGATTTTGACTTTTAGAATGCTCTGGGCATTCTCTGGACCCTGAAATGAATTCCTTTCCTGCTGAGAGTCCCCTGATGAAGATTAAGGTTGTTGAGGTCCTTACATTGAACAAGGATATGGCTGGTCCCCGGAATGCCCTGATTCAATCCCTCTATCCAGAAAGTGGGGAAGACTTGAACCCAGGTAACCTCAAGCCAGCTCAACAGCCAAGCAAGCATTTGACTGACACTGAAGCTTCGCGACAGAAGTTCCGACATTTCCAGTATGAAGAGTCAGCTGGTCCCCAGAAGTCTGTGTCCCAGCTTCGTAAGCTGTGTCACCAGTGGCTGCAGCCCAGTACACGTTCAAAGAAGCAGATCCTAGAGTTGCTGGTGCTCGAGCAGTTCCTGAATGCATTGCCTGAGAAGCTTCGGGTATGGGTAGAGTCGCAGCACCCAGAAGACTGCAAAGCAGTGGTGGCTTTGTTGGAGAATATGACCTCAGTGTCTAAGGACGATGGTGAGTGTCCTGGAAGGGTGAGGTGACAAACCTCTCTATGAGGGCTTTGTGAGGGAATGAGGAGTTCTGGGATGACTGAGCATCTTCCCATACCAGACCACAAACGTCTCCATGTTACCAGGTTAGAATTAAGGAAAACCGGAAGTGTTTGGTATCCAGCCCTGTTCACCCAAACAAAAACCTTCCAAGGGCTTCAGTGGAAGCTTTCTCTATCCTGTTGGGATTCCTGACACACACCTATCCTTCCAGTTCTTTGAAGGGGCTAGAATGAAGTCCTAACTGAGGGAGGATCCGAGAGTTGACTGAGCTTGTAGGCCTACTGAAAAGATGTGATGTGACAAGTGAATACATGTGTGATAGTACAAAGGTGGTGAAGAGGTCGGGGCACAGGTGGAGTTTATGGAGGCTGCTTCTGTCACTGAAACCTGCTGTAATGAGAACAGTGAAGAAAAGAAGCAGGATGGATGTCTCAATGAAACATTGGCCAAGAATCTGCTGTAGACTGTAGAAGTTGAAAGGACAAAGAATGAGTTCTCCCCTATATCCAAAAAGAACATAGCCCTGTTAACATCCTCATTTTAAGCCAGTGAGGCTGATGCCAGAGTTCTGATCCCTGAAACCTTAATATATTTTACCAGATCTGGTGATGTAGGCCTATAATCTAAGATACTTATAAGGCCAAGTCAAGTCACCAGTTCAAGGCCTGCCTGAGCTACAAATGAGCTCAACATCAGTGTGAACAATTTATCATGATCCTGTCTCAAAATAGAAATGGACTGGGGCTATCACCCAGGAGTGGCACAGCATTCTGGCTTTAATACCCAGGATTTGGGGAGTGAGGCAGTTTATAAACTGACAGTTAACTGAAGTTCAACTCATTCCAGAAGCTACATTTTAAAAAAAAAATTGGGGCATGGTCATGCATGCCTAGTCACACTATTATAGTAGTTAGAGACAGGAAGGTCACTTGCCTTTCCTGACCTCCAGCCTGGCTACAAGTTCAGTGAGAGACACTGTCTCAAATGGACATAGTAAAGAATAATGGATTAGGACACCAGAGCTCATCTAGCCTCTGCATGCACTCAAACACACATGCACATACACTGTACTTACAAACACCAAAAAAGCTATTTAAAAAAAAACAGCTCCAGGAAGAAAGAAACCTTCTGGAAGAGTTCCAGGATGTTCTAACTCTAGGCACACCTCTACCTAGGATTTCAGTAAGAGCCTCAACTTATCCCCTCATCCATCTCATTTGGCTGCCTTCAGCAGGCTTCATTGCCATTAAGGCTTCCAAACACAGACTTTCTCTTTCTTAAATGTTCCAGCAAAAGCTTCA
The DNA here is from genome assembly GCF_000001635.26 of Mus musculus. Lineage (NCBI taxonomy): Eukaryota > Metazoa > Chordata > Mammalia > Rodentia > Muridae > Mus > Mus musculus. The sequence continues at coordinate 65,293,645 of NC_000079.6, forward strand.
TTTGCTCTTTTTGTTTGGTTGGTTTTTTTGGTTTTGTTATTTTCGTTTTTCGAGACAGGGTTTCTCTGTGTAGCCCTGGCTGCCCTGGAACTCATTCTGTAGACCAGGCTGGCCTCCAACTCAGAAATTTGCCTGCCTCTGCCATTTGCTCTTAAAGTGTATGATCTCCCATGTCTACGAGAGTCCATGAAGGTGAAGGGATAGTATGGTGGTGCAGGCTGGGTGATGTCATTTGTCCCCATCCTAGCTCGAGTAGAATCAGCATGGTAAAGACCCATAGACTATGTGGAAACACATGAGAAAAGCTAGACCTGAAAGAATCCTTGCAAGGTTGTTAGTACTGGCCAGGAATGTTTAATATGACCAGAAGCACAAAATGGGTACACATTCTGTGACCAAGGGAAGATTCTTCTCCAAGGCAACAAAGGGGAAACCACAAAAGCATAAGGGCTTGGAGACTAGAATCACACTTTACCACTAAGGAAAAGGCCATTGCTGCAGAAGCCAGATCCTGAGACAGATGCTGGAATGGGGAGACAAAAAAAGGTTTCTATAGTAGAGACACTAGTCTCCAAGTGGTTCATGCAGAGTAACACACTGGGCCCATCCAGTTGTGGGAATTAGTTACTGTTGTGAAGAGGTCAACATAGACCATCAAGGGACATAGGTATGTGTAGGACATGTAGGTCTAGTGGTTCTGTCTGTCTAAGGGCTACCACCTCATTAACTCTTTATGTGGCATCTTCTTCAGCTTGGCTTGCCTGTTCTAGTGAAGCCACTGATGAACTAAAGGAGAAAAGGAAGGATGTAGCCACCTTACCAGTTACTGTACCACCTGAGGTAAGCAATTTTGTTCCATTGGTCACATCTTCCTTTAAGGGACCATCCCTAAGATGTTCTTTCTACACTGAGCCTTGCCAAAGCTTCTTGGAAGATAGGCCATTTTAACTTCCTGTGTTCTTGGACCTAAGTGTGTAAGGGATAACCCTGCTGATGTTGTGATGGGCATAGAGAAAGCAAACAGTAGGAGTTCAAGAATCAAGACTGGGTGACATAAGAACCAGAAGAATCACAGGCAGTTTGTAAGGACTGCATTGTACCCTAGTTAGAATGAGTGAGCCCTTGTCCTCTGGAAACACTTAATTGGGGAAATAGGAATGAAACAGCATAGGCTCGGATCAGTCTCAGAACTAGGTGATGGGCATGTAATAGGATTAGCCCTGTCAGCAAGGATAATGGTGTGTATATGGCATTAGTGTGTATTATGTATATGGTATTGGGATATTAGTGAGTATATAGCTGTTTTCCTTACAAGTGGTTTATATTGGCTCGGGTATGTGATTGGAATTGTTGACTCTCTTGTAATGGGCAATGTGGGCCACGCTTCAGGCAGAGCTGCTACCTGGGAATCGGAAGAAACTGATCCCAGACTCATTGCTCTGTATTCTCTTCCTTCTAAAGCAGGCTCTGCTGCATCTGGGCAAAATACCTCCCAGATCCAGTAAGGTGGTGAGAGGGAAGGGTGAGAGGGAAGAGTCTTTCTTTCAGAATCCTTAGCTGCTCATAAGAAACTGACATGGCATAGGTGAATATTACACATAGGTCAGACCTATCCATTAACATTGTAGGTTTTACACTACAGGACAAGGCTGTTTCCAGAGGAAGAAGGTCCTTTGAAGGATGTTGTCCTTCAATGCAGGCTTAATACAGATTCTAGTATGACCAGTGTAGCATGCTTATTGCACTTGTAGCTCTTTGTCAATCAGGAACTCTGCCTATCAGCTTGGGACCCAGACTTTAGTTTGGAGAAAAACCCTGTGGATCTCTTTTGGGGGCATAAAAGTCATTGTCTTTGAGTAAACTACCAAAGCAGGAAATCCCTATGTGTGGTAGAATGTCCCAGTGGCCTTTCTTCTACCCACATTGGCAAACATCAAACTTTTATAACATTACAGGCGCCGGTGACTTTCCAGGATGTGGCTGTAGACTTCAGTCAGGAGGAGTGGCAGCTACTAGGTCCAATGCAAAGGACCAAGTATCATGATGTGATGCTAGAGACCTTGGGCAACTTGGTGTCTGTGGGTAAGGCCATTCCTACAATTAGAAAGCCATGGGGTCCCCCAGATCGCTCAAGTTTTTCTCTACCCAGTGTCAGAACTGGCTGTGCTGTTGAGAGTCTCTTGCTCTGTCCAGGATCTTTATCTGACACTGTGACCCTGCATTGGTAGGGAGCCTTGAGCGCACAGAGGCAGCCTCAGGTTTGGTTTGTCTGAGGAAATGAGAAAGCTCCTGCTTTTGCTGCTTCACAGCTTGTCACTCCCTAGACTATATGACTTTTGAGAAGATGTAACCTTATTTCTTAATACTGTCACTCTGGCACTTATAACTGCAATATGTATATCTTTTGGTTTCTTTCAGGGTGGGAGCCTACGTTGGGAAACAGAGAGTTAACTCCAGACTCTCCCATACCTGTGGTAAAGCCAATTCATGACCCAAACCCAAAAGATCTCTCGAGGAATCGTACCCAGTCTACCCTCTTTGAAAGTATCTCACCAGATGAGGTCCAGGGAAGGCACACCATAGAATCAAATCCAGTGGGGCTTCTACAGGAAAAAGGCCACCCTCAGCAGAAGCTCTCTGAAAGCTCCAAGTCTCAGAACCAAACTTGTATTGACAAAAGCCAGTGCTCACTCAATGAAGTTCTTCCTAGAAATCATGTAAAAGTTAAGCAGAAGGGCACGGGAAAGGGGAAAGGCAGGACAAACACCATTTCCATGACAGGAGGTTTACGCATAAGAAATCAGCAGAAGGACTCCGTGGAGTGGCGAGACAGGAGTGGCAGCACTCCTGTGACACATGGCTCCTCTATAAAAAACCAACAATTGGGTTCTGAGCAGGGAAAAACTCAGACCAGCAGAGATCCCATTACACTTGCTGTGCCTGCAGAATTTTACCAGGAAGCCACTGGCTCTGAAGAGGGTAGGTTTAGGAACAGTAGCAATGCCATGGCAGCTGATGCACCTCCAAAGATTCACCAGAAAGGCCCTGAATGGCATAAAGCTGGGAAAAGTAACAATTCCATGTTACAAGGTTCATCTGCACAAAATCACCAGATGGGGTCTAGGGCAGGAAGAGCCAGGGACAACAGCATCTTAACACATGTAAAAATTCACCAGAAAGGCTATAAAGAAGGCAAAATCCAAGGAAACAATAATTACTTGAAACATGTAAAACCTCACCAGAAGGGTTCTAAAGAGGAAAGACTCAGGGAACTTAGCACTTGTCAAAAACATGTCCCCTATGTAAAACAACACCTAAAGACCTCAGGAAGAGGAAAAGGCAGGAAAATCAATGCTTCCATAAAATGTGGTCCCTATATAAAAACTTACTATAGAGGTTCTGATGTGGGAAGGCTCAGGAGAGCCAACAATTGTAGGAAAGCCATCAGCCGGCATGCTCAGCAGATATCCTTTATAAAAATTCACAAGGGGAGCCAAATTTGCCAATGCAGTGAATGTGGTAAAATGTTCCGGAATGCTAGGTATTTCTCTGTCCATAAGAAGATCCACACAGGAGAGCGGCCTTACATGTGTATGTCCTGTGGGAAAGCATTTGTTCAGAGCTCCTCCCTCACACAGCATCTTAGAATTCACAGTGGAGAGAGACCCTTTGAGTGTTCAGAGTGTGGGAGAACTTTCAGTGACCGCTCAGCTGCCTCTCAGCACCTGAGAACTCATACTGGAGCTAAGCCCTACCAATGTCAGCACTGTGGGAAAGCTTTCCGCCAGAGTTCCCACCTCACCAGGCATGTGAGAATTCATACTGGGGAGCGACCTTATGTGTGTACCAAGTGTGGGAAGGCATTCACACAGAGCTCAAACCTTATTGGGCATCAGAAAACACACAGAAAGAAGTTCAAGAAGCAGCCTAAATTGTAGACTTTGTGCCTTTCAGAGCACTATTGTTTCAGCATTGAGATGTACCATGCAGTCACTGAGTATGATAGGCTTTGGATAAGGAGAGCCCCACACCTTAAGGACAGCACGGGAAACCACCTAGCAGGCAGCCAGTGAAACCATCAGGGAGGTTGTTTTGTTTTTTTTTTTAAGATAGTTTCTTCATTTACATTTCAAATGCTATCCCCGAAGTCCCCTATACCCTCCCCCCACCCTGCTCATCTACCCACTCCCACTTCGTGACCCTGGCATTCCCCTGTACTGGGGCATATAAAGTTTGCAAGACAAAGGGGCCTCTATTCCCAATGATGGCCAACTAGCCCATCTTCTGCTACATATGCAGCTAGAGACACAAGCTCTGGGGGTACTGGTTAGTTCATATTGTTGTTCCACCTATAGAGTTGCAGAACCCTTCAGCTCCTTGGGTACTTTGTCTAGCTCCTCCATTGGGAGCCCTGTGTTCCATCCAATAGATGACTGTGAGTATCCACTTCTGTATTTGCCAAGCACTGGGATAGCCTCACAAGAGACAGCTATATCAGGGTTCTTTCAGCAATATCTTGCTGGCATATGCAATAGTGTCTGTGTTTGGTGGCTGATTATGGGATGAACCACCGGGTGGAGCAGTCTCTGGATGGTTCATCCTTTCATTTTAGCTCCAAACTTTGTCTCTTAACTCCTTCCATGGGTATTTTGTTCCATATTCTAGGGAGGAATGAAGTATCCACGCATTGGTCTTCCTTCTTCTTGATTTTCTTGTGTTTGGCAAATTGTATCTTGGGGATTCTAAGTTTCTGGGCTAATATCCACTTATCAGTGAGTGCATATCAAGTGACTTCTTTTGTGATTGGGTTACCTCACTCGGGATGATATCCTCCAGATCCATCCATTTGCCTAAGAAGTTCATAAATTCATTGTTTTTAATAGCTGAATAGTACTCCGTTGTGTAAAAGTACATTTTCTGTATCCATTCCTCAGTTGAGGGACATCTGGGTTCTTTCCAGCTTCTGGCTATTATAAATAGGGCTCCTATGAACATAGTGGAGCATGTGTCCTTATTACCACTTGGAACATCTACTGGGTATATGCCCATGAGAGGTATTGCTGGATCTTCCTGTAGTACTATGTCCAGTTTTCTGAGGAACCGCCATACTGATTTCCAGAGTGGTTATACAAGCTTGCAATCCCACCTGCAATGGAGGAGTGTTCCTCTTTCTCCACATCCTCACCAGCATCTGCTGTCACCTGAATTTTTGGTCCTATCCATTCTGACTGGTGTGAGGAGGAATCTCAGGGTTGTTTTGATTTGTATTTCCCTGTTGATTAAGGATGTTGAACATTTTTTCAAGTGTTTCTCAGCCCTTCGGTATTCCTCAGTTGAGAATTCTTTGTTTAACTCTGTACCCCATTTTTAATGGGGTTATTTGAATTTCTGGAGTTCAGCTTCTTGAGCTCTTTGTATATATTGGATAATAGTTCCCTATCAGATTTAGAATGGGTAAAAATTCTTTCCCAATCTGTTGGTGACCTTTTGGTCTTATTGATAGTATCTTTTGCCCTACAAAAGCTTTGCAATTTTATGAGGTGCCATTTGTCGATTCTTGATCTTAAAGCACAGGCCATTGCTGTTCTATTCAGGAATTTTTCCTCTGTGCCCATATCTTCGAGGCTTTTCCCCACTTTCTCCTCTATAAGTTTCACTATCTCTGGTTTTATGTGGAGGTCTTTGATTCACTTAGACTTGAGCTTTGTACAAGGAGATAAGAATGGGTCAATTAGCATTCTTCTACATGATAACTGCCAGTTGTGCCAGCACCATTTGTTGAAAATGCTGTCTTTTTTCCACTGGATGGTTTTAGCTCCCTTGTCAAAGATCAAGTGACCATAGGTATGTGGGTTAATTTCTGGGTCTTCAATTCTATTCCATTGATCTACCTTTCTGTCGATGTACCAGTACCATGCAGTTTTTATCACAATTGTTCTGTAGAACAGCTTGAGGTCAGGCATGGTGATTCCACCAGAGGTTCTTTTATTGTTGAGAATAGTTTTTGCTATCCTAGGTTTTTTGTTATTCCAGATGAATTTGCAAATTGCCCTTTCTAACTCGGTGAAGGATTGAGTTGGAATTTTAATGGGGATTGCACTGAATCTGTAGATTGCTTTCAGCAAGATGGCCATTTTTACAATGTTGATCCTGCCAATCCATGTACATGGGAGATCTTTCTATCTTCTGAGATCTTCAATTTCTTTCTTCAGAGACTTGAAGTTCTTATCATATAGATCTTTCACTTCCTTAGTTAGAGTCATGCCAAGGTATTTTATATTGTTTGTGACTATTGTGAAGGGTGTTGTTTCCCTAATTTCTTTCTCAGCCTGTTTATCCTTTATGTAGAGAAAAGCCACTGATTTGTTTGAGTTAATTTTATATCCAGCTACTGCACTGAAGCTGTTTATCAGGTTTAGGAATTCTCTGGTGGAATTTTTAGGGTCACTATTATATCATCTGCAAATAGTGATATTTTGACTTCTTCCTTTCCCCTTGATCTCTTTTTGTTGTCAAAATGCTCTGGATAGGACTTCAAGTACTATATTCAATAGGTAGGGAGAAAGTGGGAAGCCTTGTCTAATTCCTGAGTTTAGTGCGATTGCTTCGAGTTTCTCTCCATTTAGTTTGATGTTGGCCACTGGTTTGCTGTTGATTGCTTTTATTATGTTTAGGTATGGACCTTGAATTCCTGATCTTTCCATGCCTTTTATCATGAATGGGTGTTGGATTTTGTCAAATGCTTTCTCTGTATCTAACAAGATAATCATGTGATTTTCGTCTTTGAGTTTGTTTATATAGTGGATTACATTGATGGATTTCCGTATATTAAACCATCCCTGCATCCCTGGGATAAAGCTTACTTGGTCAGGATGGATGATCGTTTTGATGTGTTCTTGGATTCAGTTTTCAAGGATTTTATTGAGTATTTTTGCATCGATATTCATAAGGGAAATTGGTCTGAAGTTCTCTTTCTTTGTTGGATCTTTGTGTGATTTAGGTATCAGAGTAATTGTGGCTTCAAAGAATGAACTGGGTAGAGTACCTTCTGTTTCTATTTTGTGGAATAGTTTGAGGAGAGTTGGAATTAGGTCTTCTTTGAAGGTCTGATAGAACTCTGCACTAAACCCATCTGGTATTGTTTTTTTTGCTGGTTTTTTTTTTTTTGTTGTTGTTGTTGTTGTTGTTGTTTGGTTGGGACACTGTTAATGACTGCTTCTACTTCTTTAGGGGAAATGGACTGTTTAGATCATTAATCTGATTCTGACTTAACTTTGGTACCTGGTATCTGTCTAGGAAGTTGTCCATTTCATTGAGGTTTTCCATATTTGTTGAGTATAGCCTTTTGTAGTAGGATCTGATGAAGTTTTTGATTTCTTCAAGTTCTGTTTTTACGTCTCCTTTTTCATTTCTGATTTTGTTATTTAGGACTGCCCTTGTGCCCTCTAGTGAGTCTGGCTAAGGGTTTATCTATCTTGTTGATTTTCTCAAAGAACCACCTTCTGGTGGTTGATTCTTTGAATAGTTCTTTTTGTTTCCACTTGGTTGATTTCAGCCCTGAGTTTGATTATTTCCTGCAGTCTACTCCTCTTGGGTGAATTTGCTTCCTTTCATTCTAGAGCTTCTAGGTGTGCTGTCAGGCTGCTAGTGTATGCTCTTTGTAGTTTCTTTATGGAGGCACTCAGGGCTATGAGTTTTCCTCTAATACTGCTTTCATTGTGTCCCATAAGTTTGGCTATGTTTGGCTTCATTTTCTTTAAACACTAAAAAGCCTTTAATTTCTTTCTTTATTTCTTCCTTGACCAAGGTATCATTGAGTAGAGTGTTGTTCAGTTTCCACGTGAATGTTTGCTTTCTATTATTTATGCTATTATTGAAGATCAGCCTTAGTCCATGGTGATCTGATAGGATGCATGGGATAATTTCAGTATTTTTGTATCTGTTAAGGCCTGTTTTGTGACTGGGTATATGGTCAATTTAGGAGGAGGTACCATGAAGTGCTGAGAAGAAGGTATATCCTTTTGTTTTACAATAAAATTTTCTGTAGTTATCTGTTAAATCCATTTGTTTCATAACTTCTGTTAGTGTCCATGTATGTCCATGTTTAGTTTCTGTTTGCAGGATCTGTCCATTGGTGAGAGTGGGGTGTTGAAGTCTCCCACTATTATTGTGTGAGATGCAATGTGTGTTTTGAGCTTTACTAAAGTTTCTTTAATGAATGTGGCTGCCCTTGCATTTGGAACATAGATATTTAGAATTGAGAGTTCATCTTGGTAAATTTTTACCTTTGTCTTTTTTGATAACTTTGGGTTCGAAATCAATTTTATTCGATATTAGAATGCCTACTCCAGCTTGTTTCTTTGGACCATTTGCTTGAAAAATTGTTTCTGAGGTAGTGTCTGTCTTTGTCCCTGAGGTGGGTTTCCTGTAAGCAGCAAAATGTTGGGTCCTGTTCGTGTAGCCAGTCTATTAGCCTATGTCTTTTTATTGGGGAATTGAGTCCATTGATGTTGAGAGAAATTAAAGAAAAGTAATTGTTGCTTCCTGTCATTTTTGTTGTTAAAGTTGGGATTTTGTTCTTGTGGCTGTCTTCTTTTAGGTTTGTTGAAGGGTTACTTTCTTGCTTTTTCTAGGGTGTAGTTTCCATCTTTGTGTTGGTGTTTTCCCTTTATTATCCTTTAAAGGGCTGGATTTGTGGAAAGATATTGTGTGAATTTGGTTTTGTCATGTAATACTTTGGTTTCTCCATCTATGGTAATTGAGAGTTTTCCTGGGTATAGTAGCTTGGGCTGGCATTTGTGTTCTTAGTGTCTGTATAACATCTGTCCAGGATCTTCTGGCTTTCATAGACTCTGGTGAGAAGTCTGGAGTAATTCTAATAGGCCTGCCTTTATATGTTACTTGACCCTTTTCCCTTACTGCTTTTAATATTCTATCTTTATTTAGTGCATTTGTTGTTCTGATTATTATGTGTCGGGAGGAATTTCTTTTCTGGTCCAGTCTGTTTGGAGTTCTGTAGGCTTCTTGTATGTTCATGGGCATTTCTTTCTTTAGGTTTGGGAAGTTTTCTTCTATAATTTGTTGAAGATATTTGCTGGCCCTTTAAGTTGAAAATCTTCATTCTCATCTACTCCTATTATCGGTAGGTTTGGTCTTATTGTGTCCTGGATTTCCTGGATGGTTTGAGTTAGGATCTTTTTGCATTTTGCATTTTCTTTGATTGTTGTGTCCATGTTCTTTATGGAATCTTCTGCACCTGAGATTCTCTCTTCCATCTCTTGTATTCTGTTGCTGATGCTCGCATCTATGGTTCCTTATTTTTTTCCTAGGGTTTCTATCTCCAGAGTTGTCTCACTGTGTTTTTTTTTTTTGTTTGTTTGTTTCTTCTTCCCTTTTTAGATCTTGCATGGTTTTGTTCAATTCCATCACCTGTTTGGTTGTGTTTTCCTGTAATTCTTTAAGGGATTTTTGTGTTTCCTCCTTAAGGACTTCTACCTGTTTTAGCAGTGTTTTCCTGTAATTCTTTAAGACCTTCTACCTGTTTAGCAGTATTCTCCCATATTTCTTTAAGTGAGTTATTTATGCCCTTAAAATCATCTACCACCATCATGAGATATGATTTTAAATCTGAGTCTTACTTTCCGGGTGTATTGGGGTATCCAGGACTGTGGTGGGCGTACTGGGTTCTAATAATTCCCAGTGTTCTTGGTTTCTGTTAGTAAGATTCTTAAGTTTGCCATTCGCCTCTGGTAATCTCTGGTGTTAATGTTCTAGCTGTCTCTGGCTGGAGCTTGTTCCTCCTGTGATTCTGTTAGCCTCTGTCAGCACTCCTGGGAGTTCAACTCTCACCTGAGTCCCAGTGGTCAGAGCACTCTCTGCAGGCAAGCTCTCCTCTTACAGGGCAAGTGTCCAGAAGTCTGGAGCTCAGATCCACCTCCTGAGTCCTGGGGTCAGAGCCATCCCTGTAGGCCAACTCTCCTCTGGCAAGGAAGGTGCCCTGGGGTCTGGGTCTCAGCTCCACCTCCTGGCTGAGGATGAAGGCCCGAAGGGACCCTGTCCAAGAACTTCTGTTGCTTCTGTCACCCATGTACTCTCCCGTGATCACCTAGTCCTGGGTGTGCTAAGGGTCCTGCGGCGTGGAGAGTCATGGAGAGTCCTCTGCATCCCTTGAAGCCCTTGGCCAGGTTCACGTGGAAGATGGCGGGGCTGGCCCCAACCGGAATGGATCCCAGCCTCTAGTCCGGCGGAGTTCCTTTATCCCTCTTCCTGCTGGCACAAGACCTTCTGCGATTCTTTGGAGCTGATGTTGCGGTCCACTCACCCTTGATCCCGAGGTTCTGTGGCGTGGAGCGTACTCTGGAGCCCTTGGCGGCCTCCGCCTGGTTCAGGCAGAAGATCAGAGAGTTCTTAATTGCTTCATTTATCCTCAAAAGGAAATAAAAGATCTGAAAATGTGTCTAAGGTTAACAAGCTCAAGTTTCAAAAATTGCACTGATATTTTTATACAGGGTAAAGTGTGTAAGTGAACAAAACTAAAAGTATATAGATGAATGAATAAACTATTGTGTGGAACTTTTTTTTTCTGCTGTGATAGCTGTTTTTCTTTATCAATTTGACATCTGGAATTAACTAAAACACTAGCAGCTGAGTATACCTTTGAGGAATTTTTTTCTTTTTTGTTTTTTTTTTGTTTGTTTGTTTGTTTGTTGTTTTTTCGAGACACGGTCTCTCTGTATAGTCCTGGCTGTCCTGTAACTCACTTTGTAGACCAGGCTGGCCTCGAACTCAGAAATTCGCTTGCCTCTGCCTCCCGAGTGCTGGGATTAAAGGCATGTGCCACCACGCCTGGCTTGAATTTTTTTTTTCTTAATTAGATTATTTTAAGCGGGCAAACCCAATTTTAATCTGGATTGCATCTTCTACTGGCAACCTATATAAAGGACATGGAAGAAGGAAACTTGCCCTCTTTGCCTACTTGCCCTCCCTAGCTAGTCTATTCCTTCACTTGCATTAGAGCTTACTTAGAGGTTTTGGCATCTACCACCTGAGACATTCTGCTTCGTGGATTCTTAGACCTTCCATTGATAAACAGCCATTGTCATTCTAGCTGGACTCCAGCCTGTAAATCATTCTATTTAACATGTGTGTATGTATATACATTTAAGAAGAGAGATTCATTCTATCGGACCCACTACACTAGGGTACCTTGAATAATATCTGCTTAATTAAGAATCTGTTTGTTTTTGAATTTTGAGACAGGGTTTTTCTGGGTAGGACTGGCTGTCCTGCAACTCATTCTATAGACCAGGCTGGCCTTGAACTCAGATCTACCTGCTTCTGCCTCCTAAGTGCTGGGATTAAAGGTATAAGCCACCTGGCCATTAACAGTCTTTTATGTTGGTGATCTCAAACAGTTGTAGCAGATGAGTGTAAAGGTGGGAGGAAATCTTCAGGAGTCACTGGAGGCCCAGAGGTCTAGAAGTCCATAGCAAATACAGGAACATATATGAATATCCTCTGGCTTTACATTACAGTCTTTCCTAAATGGGAGAAATACATCATAGTTAAACAACAAAACACTGGCAACACCAGAACATGGATTTGATGCTCACTTTCAAATCCCATTACCTAGATAGATAGATAGATAGATAGATAGATAGATAGATAGATAGATAGATAGATATCCAGGTCAACAAAGAAAAGCAAAAGACTAGCAATATGGCTCAGTTGGTAAAGGGGGCCTGCCATCAAACTTGATGACCTGATTTAATTCCTAGGACAAAGTGGAAAGAGAACTGATCCTTGCAAGTTGTCCACTAACATCCACATGTGTGTCATGGTGCGCAGTCACACAAAATAAAGCTATAGAATTCTTCAGGGTTGAAGAGATGGATCCATGCTAAGAATTCTTGCTGGTTTTGCAGACAACCCAGTTTGATGTGTGGCATCCACATTTGAAGGCTCAAAAACCACTTGTAACTCCAGCTCCATAGAACCTTCTGAACTCTTGGCACCTGTACTCTATATACTCACAGGCACACACAATTTTTTTTTCATCTCCAGATCATACACACCTCACATCATCCCTTTTTCCAGAGTTCCACGTTGTTTCTCTAAGTTCTTTATTACATTTGAAAACATTCTATAGCTGGGGATGTGGCCCAATGGGTGAGCATGTGCTTTGCCTATTTGAAGCCCTGGGTTCAACTCCAACATAAACACCAGATCCATTGGGATTTATCCTGTATTGCAGGTGTAATTATGCCCTCTTGAGTGAATGCCTCACCTTTTTCTGAAACAAATAGGACCTGGAGACAGAACCAGAGGGTATATTGCATGTTGTAAGGTCAAGTGTGTCAAAAAAGGGCCACCAGTAGGCATTTATAAGACATAGTGCTGTTTTAATCATTTGAACAAACTGATTAAAGTTAGCATTTTTGAAATGGGGTTTAAGTTTGCCCAAAGGTGGGTTAGCTGGTAAATTGCTCCACATTATTGTCTATCATGTGTGAAACAAGTGGTTGGACAAGAAATCAAAACACAAGAATCTCATTTTCCTGAATCCCTAACAGTAAAGATAGCTAGGAGCAGTCGAGCAATGGAAGACTATAGGTGAAGTTTGGGCCACAAGGTGCAACCTGCAGCCTCAGAAGTATGTTTTGTCTACATATTCTATGTAATGAGCAATTCCAAATTACTGGCGGAAAACACCCATTTTGTTATTTGGTGGGTGATCTGTGGGTAAATTTGGAGACCATACAGATGGTTCCTGACCATTGGTTTCTGGGATCAACAAGGAAGGCAAAGAGTTGTAAGTGGAACACCTGGGGCCATTTTAATATGTTTGGATGTATATGGACTCTTGGCTTTTGTGTGTTGATTGCCTTTCAAGCTCTCAGATGGTAAGTACGGTCAAGTAGAAATCTCTCATTGAGCCTGTCCCACACATACAGCCTCTCCTTGCTTTGCTTTTACTTCCTTTGCCTTCAAATTTTGGAGGTAAAGACTACATAACTGGACCTTCCTACCCAGAGAAAACCTTCCATGACCCTGATGGTCTCCCTTCAAAAGCTGAAGTGAGTCTGATTTCCCTCACTAAGTCTGTGAGTGATACTTAGAAAATGACAGATGATAGTTTCTATCCTTTCCAAGATAGAACTCACTGTGTTGCTAAGCTAGTGCCTCTTTAATTCTGTTGGAACTCTAGGTCTCTAAATGGTCACTCTGGAATTCAGTCTTGGAACCACTATAAGCCAGCCAACCACTAAGGGAGGGGGAAGGTCAGCATGGGTGACCAATGGCCAATCAGTGCCTTCAACAAAGACCCTGTGCCTGTGGACATAAGCAGGTGGGGTCCAATTGACCCGGTGTTTTCCCAACTTGGAAAGTCAAGATAACAGATATCTAGGGTTTTGAAGAGATTCTAAGGGCTTCTGTTGGGAGGAAAGGGTGAGTCCCGTTAGATCCACCTTCTCAACCATTAGGCCCAGCTGGCAAGGAAGAGAGAGTTCTAAGGCAGAGTTGGGAGTTCTATAAGGACCTTAGTTTGCTTCCTATTGCTGTGATAAAACAATACCAAAAGCAAATTGGGGAGGAAAAGGGTTGTTTCAGCTTATATATCCATCTTGAGCATAGTCCATCATTGAGGGAAAGCCAAGGCAGGGCACGAACAGAAATAGGCCATGGAAGAATGCTGCTTACTGGCTTGCTCCTCGTGACTTGCTCTGGTGCTTTCTTATAGAACTCAAAACCACTTACTTAGGGATGCAACTGTCCCCAGTGGGCTGGGCTCTCCCATATCAACCATTAACCATGAAAGAGTTCCCAACAGGCTTGCCTTTAATCCAGTCTGAAGGCACTTTCGTAAGTGAGAATCCCTCTTTCAAAATGACTCTAACTTGTATCAAAAAGATCCAGCTAGTACATAGAAGGAGATTGTGGTTGTTTGAATAGGTATGGCCTCCATAGACTTCTGAGGTTGAATAAGGGAGTGGCACAATTAGGGTGTGTGGCCTTAATACAGTAGGTGTGGCCTTGTTGGAGGAAGCATGTCACTATGGGGACATGCTTTGAGGTCATAGCTCATGATATGCCCAGGTCCTTATATATGCTCAATCTATACACTGTCTCCTACTGCCTTCAGATCAAGATATAGAACTTTCAGCTCCTCCAGTACCATGCCTGCCTGCACACTGCCATGCTTTAAGCCATGGTGATAATGAAATTATCCTCTGAAACTGTAAGTCAGTCCCAATTACATATGTTCTTTTATAACAGTTGTGCTTATGCTGTCTACATCCTCAAACCTATTAAACATCATTTTGGAAGGGCAATTTAGCAAGAACCAATAAAAATTAAACACATATTCTTACTTACACGTGAAATCCCACTTCTGGAACTCTAACAATAGAAGTGAAAACACTTTTTATGGATGTATGAGATTTACCACATAATTGTCATGTTTAGGGATGGAAGAATGGAAGATAAAATAAAATTTACATTACAAGAAATGGAAGAGGTTGGTCAGAGAAAACTGAAAAACTACCAAAAATAGCTGATGAGAAATATGAATGTAAAATTTATATTTGGAAAAAAAAAAGTGAGACACGGCCACTCTTACGTAGCTCTGGCTGTCCTCAAACTATATTGACAAAGCTGGGTTTGAGTTCATGAGTCTCCACCTGCCTCTGCTTTCCAAGTTCTGGGATTAAAGGTATGAGCCACCATGCTCCCCCCTTTTTTTTTGTTTTTCTGGGATGGCTCTTGTTTGAGACAGAGTCTCACTGTATGTGTAGCTATAACTCTTCTGGAACTCACTATATATACCAGGCTAGCCTCATACTCAGAGTTCAACCTGCCTATACTTCCAAAGTGCTTAGATTGAAAGCATGCACTACCATAGCCAGCTATGAAATTTTTAATATTAAATTTGAGTATGCACTTAAGTAATAATGAGAGACAGCCGCAAATGGAAGAATAAGAGTCTGTATGAATTGCTTATCTTATCTTGATTTAACTTTGGCAAGTGAAATGTACTAAGCAAATTATACATTTACTTTAGAGGCAGAGTGCTGGTTTTTAAAGTACATCCTTAGGTTCCTCTGAATTTCCTCCATGTCTGTTGTTATAGCCCTCTTTTGTTTCTCAGTTTGTTAATTTGGATAGTGTCTCTTCACCTTTTACTTAGTTTGGATAAGGGTTTGTCTATCTTGTTCATTTTTCTCAAAGAACCAATGCATTGTTTCATTGATTTTTTAATTGTTCTCTTCATTTCTATTTTATTGATGTTAGTCCTGAGGTGGTTATTTCTTGTCATCTACTCCTCATGGGTGTAATTGGAGCTTTCAAGTGTACTAAGTTTCTAGTATAAGGGGGGTTTTGTTGTTGTTGTTTTGGTTAGTTCTGTGAAACTAGATGTTCCCCGGTGTCACGATTCTTAAAAGATTAAAATCTGAGGCCTGGGGCCCAGTGCAGAGCAGTCCTACTGGCCCGGGTGCATGCTTGCACTCTCATCTTGGAGACAATACAATGACTGCACAATGGCAATTCCGGACTCATGCTTGACTTGCAGAGAACGTTTGACAGGAATGAATAGAAAATGAACTAGAGCCAACATCGGGACTCCGGGAAAGGAAATAACTTATGAAATGAGTTTTGCACAGAATTTGAGAGTGGTTCCTGGATGAGCAAGTATAGAATATTTAAAATCTTATACTCGTAAAACTAGGTCAGAGCACGGGGACTCTCGGGAGAGTCACTGTGTGCAGTGTGCTGAGGTGGAAAGCCAGTGGAACCTCTGAGTTAAGGGTTGACTTGATTCTTTCTGGCTGATGCCTGGCAGGTTTGCGCACATCATTTATCATTAGAGCTTCACAGGAAAACGCTGACCTCGGAGGTCTGAGCTCTGAAGCATAATAAGTTAAAATTTAAAATTTCAACAATGGTAAGTTTGCAATTATTATTACTTTGGCCAGAAGCCTGGGAATAGGGAAGGTGGAAACTTTGGGGAACAATTGTAATTCTTGATTCTTTGTGGGATTCCCTTATTCTTTTGAATTTGATTTGCCAATGAATATACAGTGTCTTTTTCTACCTGCTTTTGGAGTGTCAATAAAAGACTGGGGCAAGAAGGCGAGAGAGCCTGAGAAGAGCAGGTGGAGAGCGAGTGAGTGAAAGGAGAATGCATGTGGAGTGTACTTGTGTGGTGTGTATGAGGCGTGTTTTGAGGCATGTGTGAGGCATGTGAGGTGTGTGTGTGAGGTGTGTGGTGTGTGTGTGTGAGGCTAGTGTGAGGCATGTGGGACATGTGTGAGGCGTGTGTGTGAGGCATGTGTGGTGTGTGTGTGTGTGAGGCTAGTGTGAGGCATGTGGGACATGTGTGTGGCGTTTGTGAAGAGCGTGTGAGGTGTGTGTGAGGCGTGTGTGAGGTGCATGTGTGAGGCTAACGTGAGGCGTTTGAGACATGTGTAAGGCGTGTGCGAAGCATGTGTGAGGCGTGTGAGGTGTGTGTGAGGCATGTGTGTGAAGCACGTGTGAGGCACGTGTGTGGCATTGTAAGGCGTGTGTGTGAAGCATGTGTGAGGCTCGTGTGAGGAGCATGTGAGGCTTGTGTGTGAAAAGCACACAGAAGAAAGCAGAGCGCGCAGCCTTGAGCTGTGAGAAAGAGAGTGAGGAGTGCAGAGAGTGAGAGAGAAACTCTAAGCCTTGAAAAACCGCCTGTCAGCTTGCACCCAAAAAAGCAGTCTATGTCTGTTTATTACGTGCCTCCCAGATAGCCCCACTTCCAGGTGAGAACTCCGATCCCGAGCCGAGGCTAGACTCCTCCGCTGTTCAGGATCACGAGTCTGGCTCCAGGTTAGAAATTCATTTCATGGCCTCTGAAAGGTCCTTGGTCTTTGTTTTCTCCCTGTGGCCACAGGAAGTCATTTATAAACCGAGGAAGAAACTTTATTTCCAGGTTTCCGCGAGACAGAGGTTGAACTTTATTAATTATCAATAATAATAATTTTTTAAAAAGCTGTGACTCGGTTCCTGCTTCCTGGCCTCCACCACGGTTTGGCGCGAGGAACGGGGAGTTCGGCGGGGGCTGCGGCGCTCACTCGCGGCTCCCCAGGAAAACGTGGGTTTTCTTTCTCATCTCTTCTAAAGTTTAAGTAAAATGTTCATTTCTTCCAAAAAGAAAAATACTTGAGACAAGACTTTAAATCCGCCTCCGGCGAGTGAGCATGCGCAGATTCCCAATCCTATTCTTGTCGCCTCAGGCGACCATGACGCCAAAAGGTCAAATGTAAAAACTGAGAACAGGTAGCTTAGCGGTTAAGGGCACAAACTGTTCTCCCAAAGGTCATGAGTTTGAATCCCAGCAGGTGCTGTGATATTTTGTACCTTCTTTTGGTGGCTGGACAAATGACTCCGTGTCTAGGAATCTGGCTCCCTCTTGTGGCCTGCGGGTATAAAAGCAGACAGTAATCCGTATACTTAATAAATAAATACATCTTTAAAAAAAAAAAAGAAAAAGAAAGAAAATTCCCTATGGAAATTTCTTATAGATTTGGGAATGATGACTGGATGAGCAATCCTGCTTCCATTTATCCTTCCAGGCGTCTTTAAGAGCTGAGGGTCTGCTCTCGGGGCGGCTCAGAGGGAGACAGAGATGAAGCAAGGTCAGGCGTGGTAATGGGACGAGCTCATCACTAGTGGGCAACCTTCCCGGGATGGGAACTAGAAGTAGCAGCCCCATGCCAGCGCCTACGGCAACTTAGGGTCGTGGAGGTCCGGGCGCAGGGCCAGAGCACTCGTGCTCGTTCTCCCGTGTGGCGGGTTGGGGTTCCGTGGGACGGGCAGGGAGGCAGGGCAGAATGGCAAGGGCGGCGACCCCTAACGCTCAGCAGGATCCCAGCAGCAGGCTTGGCCACCTCGGAGAGCTTAGGGGTCACGCTTTGTCACACCCACGGCTCTATCCTCCCTCGGGTCTGTACAGCCCGTGCCTGGGCCCTCCCCTCAAACCTCTCCCACCTCTCTCTTCCCCCTCCAGCTTGGGTCATGCAGCTGTCTCCGGGGCGGGGCGAGGAGGCGGGGCTGGAGGGTGGCCAGAGTTAACCCGGGGTCCCTGGATGTCATGGTGATCACAGTCCCTGGCTGCAGTGACCAACAACCACCTATGTGATCCCTGACCTATGAATTGGACCCCAACTTTACACCTGACCCCGACATCATATGTAAACCCCAACCTTTGACCTCATCATGACCTCTATTGCCCTGTGACTGGATGACACTGTTCTGTAACCTTGACATGACCCCGACACTGTCCACCTCACTCCAATCCAGCCTCAGCCCTGCCCACTAGGCACTCTCGGTTCTGACCCCTAACCCCCACCGCATGCACCAGTGATTCCCTGGTGACATTGGGATTCCGCACATACCCCCCCCTCCAATGTCACATGCCTTGGCCCAGGCTTCCTGGGGAAGGGGGGCTGTCACTCACCACTCTGGGTCCCATCATCATCCAAAGGCCTCGCTCAGGTTGTACGCTGGCTTGGGTGCCGAGGAGCAGAGCTTGGGCAGGGTCGGGGTGTCTTTGGGTCAGGAGTCACATGGTGGGGTGCCAGTGTGTCACACGTGGCAGGGTCATGGGTGACGGGATCAGGGGTCAGGTGGTCAGAGGTCATTGGTGAAGGTTCAGCCTCAGTTTTAATTGACAGCTCAAGAATGGAGAGGTCATGAAAAAGAGTTGAGGCTTGGCGTGATGAAAGCCTATGAGAAGCTATTGGTGGGGCCTATTTGCAGCAGAAGACCCCACTTGTTAGAGATGCCAGTACCACGGTATGATCTCCAAGAATAGCAGCATCAGTGAAGTGGATCCACCTGAGCCTAGAGTGCTGCAGAAAGCAGAGCTGGAGACTTGAAGCCAGCCCCTTGGAGGAGGCCAGAAGATACTGTCTTTGAACAATAACCACTCCAAAATTTTAAAGCTCCTTGTATCAGAGCCAAGGCTTGTAGTAAAACTCCTTCAGAGGGATCAGCTGATAAAATATCCATATAAGGAACAATAGACAGTGCAAGATTCAATGTCCTGACTTCTTGTATCGAAGCAACAACAAAATTTTTTACATAATGGAAAGCTATTAGCCATTCCTTGGGGCAAAAGTTTCAAATGAAGTTGCTTCATGGGTACCTAAAAGGGAGTGAGGAAAGGGACATAATAAAAGGGTGGGTAGGATCAGGTATGGGAAGAGACAAGAGAGAAGTACAGAGGATCAGGAAATATAAATACTTAGCACTAGAGGGTGGGGAAGTGGGGGTAGCCTCTAGAAAGTCCCACATACCCGGGAAGTGAGAGGTTCCCAGGACCCAGGGGGAATGACATTAGCCAAAATATCCAACAAAGGGGAAATAGAACCTGTAGAGACCACTTCCAGTAGATAGGCACGGGCACCAGTTGAGGGAATGAGCCACCCATCCTTCTCAAAACTTTTAACCCAGAATCATTTCTGTCTAAACACAGGCAAGACCCCATCAGAAGAGTTAGGGAAAGGACTGACAAAACTGAAGGGGACTGCAACCCCATAGGAAGAACAATATCAACCCACTGGACCATAAAGAGCATCCAGGGACTCCTATCAAAGAGTTTATATGGAGAGATGCATGGCTCCAGCTCTATATGTAGCAGAGGATGGCTTCATCTGGCATAAGTGGCAGGGGAGGCCCTTGGTCCTGTGGAGGCTTGATGCCCCAGTGTAGAGCGATACCAGAGCAGTGTGAATCTAGAGTGGGTGAAGGCAAAGAGGGTGATGGAATGGGGTGTGTGTAGAGGAAATGGGAAGGGGATTTTCATTTGAATTGTAAACAAATAAAATGACTAATAAAAAGAGGAAAATGTCTCCATTATATTAAATTAATATCTTTCTGATGACTACAACAGAACAGGAAGGTCATATAATAGTAATTGAGAGAAAATAGCAAAAAAAAAAAAAAAAAGACAAAGGCAAGGCAACTGTGGTAAGTGCAACAGTGGTGTATGTAATTCCAACTAAAATGTTAAATAAGACCAAATAAGATGCATATAAAGAAAGCATCCTCTTCCTGTAAGTGGCCAGAGGTCACCTGCCAAGATGGTTTGATACTCTCTTGACCCAGAAAACCCCACAAAATCATGCAAATCAAGAGGTTCAAACCTTTGCGTTCAATTTAATAACACCTGGGAAACTGCCCAGGCCATCAAGGGTATGCATATCCGCAAAGCCACCAAGTATCTGAAGGATGTCACTTTAAAGAAGGAAGCAATGTGTGCCATTCCAGCGGTATAATGGTGGAGTTGGTAGGTGCGTCCAGGCCAAACAGTGGGGCTGGATGCAGGGTCGGTGGCCAAAAAAGAGTGCTGAATTTTTGCTGCACATGCTTAAAAATGCAGAGAGTAATGCTGAACTTAAGGGTTTAGACGTAGATTCTCTAGTCATTGAACACATCCAGGTGAACAAGGCACCTAAGATGCGCCTATGAACCTACAGAGCTCATGGCTGGATTAACCCATACATGAGCTCCCCCTGCTACATTGAGATGATCCTCACTGAGAAGGAACAGATCGTTCCAAAGCCAGAAGAGGAGGTTACACAGAAGAAAAAGATAATCCAGAAGAAACTGAAGAAACAAAAACTCATGGCCCGGGAATAAATTCAGCATAAAATAAATGCAGGTAATGTTAAAGGTCAGAAAAAAAAAAAGAAGCAAGCAAAAGATAGCATTTAACAGAAATCACTTCCTGGGACAACATTTTAATAATACCGTGTCATGTGATGAGCTTTTAATCTCCTTAGTCACTGCTATTTTAATGTCAGACTGATTTCTAGCTACTTAGAAGGAAGCTTCAGGAATCTGTTAGGGAGAAAACCTCACATGTGTGTTTTGCTTGCTCAATTAAGCATGGCCACGTTCTCTGTGACAATTATTTTTCTTTTCAAAGGTGCTATTGGTAGTTCAATCATAAATGCAAGTTTATAATCACAAAAGAGTTTCTTGTAAAACATACATGAAGGCAAGTCTGTTTAATCATTGATAATTTAGACGTTAACATTAATGTCTCATTTCTTCATCTGGTGGCCATTATGTTTTTAGAAAATGACTTCTACATACTGGGCGCCATCCTGGAGAACTTCATGAAGGTATGATGTCATCTTTAATGTCATAGAGCATTTTATTTGATTCATCACAGGAATGGAGCTGTACAATGTACACTGATGGTCTTCTCTCATTTTCTATTATTGAACATAGGTTGCCTCTCTCCTTACCCATCTCCTTCCAGATTTTCCTGCCCTGTGCCACACATTCAAATCCATACCTTTTCTTTCTTTTTCTTGTTATAGACTAAACATCTAAATTATTATTGTTGTTATCATCATTTTTATTAATTATAAAAAACAAATAACTGGAATAAGACAAAATGAAAAATAAACAGATGAAAAGAAGATAAGGAAAAATATAAGAAACCTATACACACAGACTCAAATTCACAAAAAGAATTTACATAAAAACGTAAACTATAAAACACAGTACACTTAAAAAGAAACTTTGGGATTAAAAACAAGAAACAAAACACAACAAAACAAATGAACACAGAAACCAAACAAATATAAAAGTCCTGGAAAAGCATAATGAGACAAAGAACCACCAACAATGTCTTTGAGTTTGTTTGGTGTTTCCCATCTGCTGCTGGGCATAAGGTTTGCCCTTAAGAGTAGTTTCAATACCCCGTGAATGTCCTACTATTGAGTACATCTCTTGAAATAAGAGATTCTTTTAAATCATACCTGAAAGCAAGTCGTTTAGATCATTTTTAATATAAACAGGAACTTTAATGTCTCCTGCTTCATTCATCTTGTGACCACTATGTTTCTATAAAATGAATTCTACATATAGGATGCTATCTTCAACAACTTCATGGGATAGATGCCCAGGTATGGTGTCATCCTCCATTTCATAGAGCATTTTATATCATAAAAACAATTAATATTGCTTTTTTTGTAAATGACTATCAACTGGATTGGAATGGTGATGTACTTCATTCCCCTCTGAGTATTGAGACCCCATTTTCAACAGAACCATGCAGGCCCTGTGCATGCTGCCACATTCTCTGTAACTTCATATCTGCATCTATCTTTCATGTTTTAGAAGTCCTGTTTTCCATGGTGGGTGTTCTCAATCCCCTCTGGCACCGATATACTTCTACCTAAACTTCCACTGTATTTCCTGAGTCCTGACCCAAGGGATATTATGAAGACAGCCCATTTATGAATTTGTGTTCCAAAGTCTTTGACATTCTCAAAACTGACTGGCTAAGGGTGTTTGTATTTGTTTCTATCTATTACAGAAGGAAAGATCTCTGATGGTGGCTGATCAAGACCCTGATTTTTATCAATAGCAGAATATCATTAAGAGTGATTTTACTGCTATGTGGCCTTTCAAAACATAAATATATGCAATTTTACACAGTCTTTACAATTTTTGTTTAAAAATATAAATGTATATGCAAATATGTGCACATTCAGTAAGAATTAATGAAATAAGAGGCCATGTGCATTTTAGGAGTGCAGGGAGTGGGACAAAGGTTGTTTTGGAGACAGCAAATATAAAAAAAGGAGCAATTGAATGACAATGACAAAAATAAACTACCAAATAATATTTAAAAAATAAAGCAGCAAACAGGATTTTGAGATAAAAATGACACTGACCTTCAACACCTGACGTAAAGAACAATGTGTGTGTTTTATGTGCATGTTTGTGTGTGTGATATTAAACTTAAATAATCTTTAGTCTCATATTTTGATAAAATTTATGAAGAGACCCTTCATCTAGAGTGATGTATATGTCCATAGAATTCACTGACCTCACTGTGGTGAAGGTCTTGTGGGAGACATTTCCATTAGTGATTTTTCTCACTTAATGAAACACAGTCATTTCATAATGAAACTGTCTTTACACATACATTTACAAAGCCTTATTTTGCAGGCACAATCTGAATCTCAATGTCCTTTCCATAGAATACAACTGAAAAGCTAGACCCGGATTTAAAAGCATATCTCATGATGATGGTAGAGGACATCAAGAAGGACTTTAATAACTCACTTAAAGAAATACAGGAGAACACTGCTAAAGAGTTACAAGTCCTTAAAGAAAAACAGGAAAACACATCCAAACAGGTGATGTAAATGAACAAAACCATACTAGACCTAAAAAGGGAAGTAGATACTATAAAGAAAACCCAAAGTGAGGCAACGCTGAAGATAGAAACCCTAGGAAAGAAATCTGAAACCATAGACGTGAGCATCAGCAACAGAATACAAGAGATGGAAGAGAGAATCTCAGGTGCAGAAGATTCCATATAGAACATAGGCACAACAATCAAAGATAATACAAAACACAAAAAGATCCTAACTCAAAACATCCAGGAAATCCAGTACACAATAAGAAGACCAAACCTACGGATAATAGGAGTTGATGAGAATGAAGATTTTCAACTTAAAGGGCCAGCAAATATCTTCAACAAAATTATAGAAGAAAACTTCCCAAACCTAAAGAATGACATGCCCATGAACATTCAAGAAGCCTACAGAACTCCAAATAGACTGGGCCAGAAAAGAAATTCCTCCCGACACATAATAATCAGAACAACAAATGCACTAAATAAAGAGAGAATATTAAAAGCAGTAAGGGAGAAAAGTCAAGACACATATAAAGGCAGGCCTATCAGAATTACACCAGACTTTTCACCAGAGACTATGAAAGCCAGAAGAGCCTGGACAGATGTTATACAGACACTAAGAGAACACAAATGCCAGCCCAGGCTACTATACCCGGCCAAACTCTCAATTACCATAGATGGAGAAGCCAAAGTATTC
This sequence comes from Mus musculus, assembly GCF_000001635.26. Classification (NCBI taxonomy): domain Eukaryota; kingdom Metazoa; phylum Chordata; class Mammalia; order Rodentia; family Muridae; genus Mus; species Mus musculus. The sequence goes on from NC_000079.6 coordinate 65,317,536, forward strand.
CACGACAAAACGAAATTCACACATTATCTTTCCACAAATCCAGCTCTTCAAAGGATAATAACAGAAAAAAAAAAAGACAATACAAGAACGGAAACCACGCCCTAGAAAAAGCAAGAAAGTAATCCCTCAACAAACCAAAAAGAAGACAGCCACAAGAACAGAATGCCAACTCTAACAACAAAAATAAAATGAAGCAACAATTACTTTTCCTTAATATCTCTTAATATCAATGAACTCAATTCCCCAATAAAAAGACATAGACTAACAGACTGGCTACACAAACAGGACTCAACATTTTGCTGCTTACAGGAAACCCATCTCAGGGAAAAAGACAGACACTACCTCAGAGTGAAAGGCTGGAAAACACTTTTCCAAGCAAATGGTCTGAAAAAACAAGCTGGAGTAGCCATTCTAATATCGAATAAAATCGACTTCCAACCCAAAGTTATCAAAAAAGACAAGGAGGGACACTTCATACTCATCAAAGGTAAAATCCTCCAAGAGGAACTCTCAATTCTGAATATCTATGTTCCAAATGCAAGGGGAGCCACATTCATTAAAGACACTTTAGTAAAGCTCAAAGCACACATTGCACCTCACACAATAATAGTGGGAGGCTTCAACACACCACTTTCATCAATGGACAGATCGTGGAAACAGAAACTAAACAGGGACACAGTGAAACTAACAGAAGTTATGAAACAAATGGATCCGACATATATATACAAAACATTTTATCCTAAAACAAAAGGATATATACCTTCTTCTCAACACCTCACGGGACCTTCTCCAAAATTGACCATATAATTGGTCACAAAACAGGCCTCAACAGATACAAAAATATTGAAATTGTCCCATGCATCCTATCAGACCAGCATGGCCTAAGGCTGATCTTCAATAACAACATAAATAATGGAAAGTCAACATTCACGTGGAAACTGAACAACACTCTTCTCAATGATACCTTGGTCAAGGAAGGAATAAAGAAAGAATTTAAAGACTTTTTAGAGTTTAATGAAAATGAAGCCATAATATACCCAAACCTATGGGACACAATGAAAGCATTTCTAAGAGGGAAACTCATACCTCTGAGTGCCTCCAAGAAGAAACTGGAGAGAGCACACACTAGCAGCTTGACAACACATCTAAAAGCTCTAGAAAAAAAGGAAGAAACTTCACCCAAAAAGAGTAGACAGCAGGAAATAATCAAACTCAGGGGTGAAATCAACCAAGTGGAAACAAGAACTATTAAAAGAATTAACCAAACGAGGAGTTGGTTCTTTGAGAAAATCAACAAGATAGATAAACCCTTAGCTAGACTCACTAGAGGGCACAGGGACAAAATCCTAATTAACAAAATCAGAAATGAAAAGGGAGACATAACAACAGATCCTCAAGAAATCCAAAACACCATCAGATCCTTCTACAAAAGTCTATACTCAACAAAACTGGAAAACCTGGACGAAATGGACAAATTTCTGGACAGATACCAGGTACCAAAGTTAAATCAGGATCAAGTTAACGATCTAAACAGTCCCATATCCCCTAAAGAAATAGAAGCAGTCATTAATAGTCTCCCAGCCAAAAAAAGCCCAGGACCAGATGGGTTTAGTGCAGAGTTCTACCAGACCTTCAAAGAAGATCTAATTCCAGTTCTGCACCAATTATTCCACAGAATAGAAGTAGAGGGAACTCTACCCAACTCATTCTATGAAGCCACAATTACTCTGATACCTAAACCACAGAAAGATCCAACAAAGACAGAGAACTTCAGACCAATTTCCCTTATGAATATCGATGCAAAAATACTCAATAAAATTCTCGGTAACGGAATCCAAGAACACATTAAAGCAATCATCCATCCTGACCAAGTAGGTTTTATTCCAGGGATGCAGGAATGGTTTAATCCATCAATGCAATCCATTATATAAACCAACTCAAAGACAAAAACCACATGATCATCTCGTTAGATGCGGAAAAAGCATTCAACAAGATCCAACACCCATTCATGATAAAAGTCTTGGAATGATCAGGAATTCAAGGCCCATAACTAAACATGATAAAAGCAATCTACAGGAAACCAGTGGCCAACATCAAAGTAAATGGTGAGAAGCTTGAAGCAATCCCACTAAAATCAGGGACTAGACAAGGCTGCCCACTTTCTCCCTACTTATTCAACATAGTACTTGAAGTCCTAGCCAGAGCAATTCGACAACAAAAGGAGATCAAGGGGATACAAATTGGAAAAGATGAAGTCAAAATATCACTTTTTGCAGATGATATGGCAGTATATATAAGCGACCCTAAAAATTCCACCAGAGAACTCCTAAACCTGATAAATAACTTCACTGAAGTACCTGGATATAAAATTAACTCAAACAAGTCAATGGCCTTTCTCTATACAAAGAATAAACAGGATGAGAAAGAAATTAGGGAAACAACACCCTTCTCAATAGTCACAAATAATATAAAATATCGTGGTGTGACTCTAACTAAGGAAGTGAAAGATCTGTATGATAAAAACTTCAAGTCTCTGAAGAAAGAAATTAAAGAAGATCTCAGAAGATAGAAAGATCTCCCATGCTCATGGATTGGCAGGATTAATATAGTCAAAATTGCTATCTTGCCAAAAGCAATCTACAGATTCAATGCAATCCCCATCAAAATTCCAACTCAATTCTTCAACTAATTAGAAAGGGCAATCTGAAAATTCATCTGGAATAACAAAAAACCTAGGTTAGCAAAAACTCTTCTCAAGGATAAAAGTACCCCTGGTGGAATCACCATGCCTGACCTAAAGCTTTACTACAGAGCAATTGTGATAAAAACTGCATGGTACTGGTATAGTGACAGACAAGTAGACCAATGGAATAGAATTGAAGACCCAGAAATGAACCCACACACTTATAGTCACTTGATCTTCGACAAGGGAGCTAAAACCATCCAGTGGAAGAAAGACAGCATTTTCAACAAATGGTGCTGGCACAACTGGTGTTATCATGTAGAAGAATGCGAATTGAACCATTCCTATATCCTTGTACTAAGGTCAAATCTAAGTGGATCAAGGAACTTGACATAAAACCAGAGACACTGAAACTTATAGAGGAGAAAGTGGGGAAAAGCCTCGAAGATACGGGCACAGGGGAAAAATTCCTGAATAGAACAGCAATGGCTTGTGCTGTAAGATCGAGGATTGACAAATGGGACCTCATGAAACTGCAAAGCTTCTGCAAGGCAAAAGACACTGTCAATAAGACAAAAAGGCCACCAACAGATTGGGAAAGGATCTTTACCTATCTTAAATCAGATAGGGGACTAATATCCAACATATATAAAGAACTCAAGAGGGTGGACTCCAGAAAATCAAATATCTCCCTTAAAAGATGGAGCTCAGAGCTAAACAAAGAATTCTCACCTGAGGAATACCGAATGGCTGAGAAGCACCTGAAAAACTGTTCAACATCCTTAATAATCAGAGAAATGCAAATCAAAACAACCCTGAGATTCCATCTCACACCAGTCAAAATGGCTAAGATCAAAAATTCAGGTGACAGCAGATGCTGGCGAGGATGTTCAGAAAGAGGAACACTCCTCCATTGTTGGTGGGATTGCAAGATTGTACAACCAATCTGGAAATAAGTCTGGTGGTTCTTCAGAAAATTGGACATAGTACTACCAGAGGATCCTGGGGCATATATCCAGAAGATGTCCCAACCGGTAAGAAGGACACATGCTCCACTATGTTCATAGCAGCCTTATTTATAATAGCCAGAAGCTGGAAAGAACCCAGATGCCCCTCAAGAGAGGAATGGATAGAAAAAATGTGGTACATTTACACAATGGAGTACTACTCAGCTATTAAAAGGAATGAATTTATGAAATTCCTAGGCAAATGGATGGACCTGGAGGGCATCATCCTGAGTGAGGTAACACAATCACAAAAGAACTCAAATGATATGTACTCACTGATAAGTGGATTTTAGCCCAGAAACTTAGTATAGTGAGATATAAGGTACAATTTGCAAAACACATGAAACTGAAGAAGAACGAAGACCAAAGTGTGGACACTTTGCCCCTTCTTAGAATTGGAAACAATCACCCGTGGAAGGAGTTACAGAGACAAAATTTGGAGCTGAGACAAAAGGATGGACCATCTAGAGACTGCCATATCCAGGGATCCATCCCATAATTAGCCTCCAAACGATGACACCATTGCATACACTAGCAAGCCTTTGTTGCAAGGACCTTGATATAGCTGTCTCTTGTAAGATTAGGCCGGGGCCTGTTGCACGCGCCCCCAACTCGCCAGCAAGAACGACGCCACAGCAGGATCCTTCTGCACACGTTTATTCAGTCCTATTTCTTCTTTCTCTATATATCTCCCTTGTTTATATCTCCCTTGTTTTTATATCTCCCCTGTTTATATCTCCCAATAATAACAATCCTCTCTCGAATAATAATCCTCCCTCTAACCCGGGCCTCTCACTCTTATATACTCTCAGTTCCCATCCACGCACAGCAGGCCACGCCACCTCACCAGGCACGCAGCTTCAGCTAATCAGGGCAGCAGGGGCAAATCTCCACCAAATTGGATTCACCTGAATCCTGGTACACCTGCGCAGCACTCAAGATGTTTGTGTCTTATATGAGGAAGTCAGGTGCAAGTCATATGACTTAGCTGCAGTCCCTGGCGCCTTTGGGACTGCCGCCACACCCGCTCCCCACAATTCCCCCTTTTTTCTTTTTTGGCAGAGAGAATGTCTGTAGATAGCCCCCCGCAGCCATGCCCCTTACCCGTCCTTGGGTGACAAACAGCATTGGTTTGATCCCTGTCTTAGATTGGTGACATGCCCAGGGAGTCTTATCACTGACTACCTCTCTATCATGCCAAGCCACTCCTGGGGAGATTGTGTTTTGCTTGTGGCAGGTGCATCAAAAGGCCAGGATGTTACTTAACCTATGGCCAGATCTTAATTGCTGCAAGCAAGCCTCATGGGTGAAGGTAGAGGTCTGATCCCCAGTGTGCAAGCATAGGGGCCCTACACAAAACCATCCCTTAGGCTCATCACCCAGAGAGGTCTTGGCCAGCTCCCGTGTCGTTTTTCCTGGGGTAGGGAACTAGGACACTGAACCTTCATGCAATCAGACGTGCCTTCCACAGGATGCCAACAGCAAGCTATCCTCTGTGCAGTGCTTAGCCTCGCACCCCACGGCATAACGCAGCATAATTTCTTTTAGAGCAGCAAACCGAATCTGAGGAGATTGTCCCGCCTCCACTGCAGCAAAAGCCTATGCTACCATGGTGAAAGTGCGGGCCTGCACACTCTGCACCTAACACATGTGCCAAACACACAACACACACACTATAACAAGCATACATCCCAGGGCTCTCATCCCCGCTCATCTTCCCTGAAGCAAGGGATAGATGGCCAGCGGGGCTATCTCTTTAAGGGGAATTTAGGGATCAAAAAGCATGGAAAAATTTGAATGTCATGTCGAGCTGGTATCGGCTTCTGGAATACCGAAAGGATCTCTCATCTTGGCTCCATCCTTTGTGCTTGTGGGATCATCCACCACATCCACAGGGGCAACTGGATCAAGAGCCTCATTCTTGCAGCGTCTCACCAATCTCTCCAGCACCCAAAGAGGTTCCATCTGGTCCTGTGGAAACACACAAACAGACCCTCTCGCCCACGTCAACACCTGATCCTGTCGATCCCCAGTGGAGATGGACACAATACCTCGTGGTGATGAGACCATAACCTCAATCACCTGTGTGTTCATCTGGGAAGTCAATATGAGAGTCAAGTTTTCACTAACTTCCCCTCTGTTGGGCAATGATTTCCGTGCCCTTATGGCAATCTGATTCACCTGCTTAAACACCTGCACTGGATATCCTGTCTGTTGTTGTGCAAATCGACCTTGATCAAGCAACATATCTCTATCCCATGCAAATTCAGCTTGATCAGTGAAAATAGGACATCCCAGCAAGGAGAATCTATCCTCTTTCCAGACCTCCGGACAGAAGGTCTGCCCATAGATGGCTGCCGAGGAGGCATAGGGAGGGGGAGCAGAAGCTAATTCACCTTCCTCCTCCGCCTCAGCTCTGTTGTCCTGTCCTTTCTGTCCACCTGATAACACTGTGTCTCCTTTCTTTTTCCTTTTTCTTTTTAAGCCCTTTTCCTTTTCCGACATACTTTCTTGTTGCTCTATAAGGATTTTCTGACCTGTCTTGACTGCCTCTACACACAGTTTCAAACAGTAACAGAGTCCATATATCAGAACAAACAAGACCAAAACTATCAGACCTACCCACAAAGGGTCAATGGGAGAAAAAAGCATAACTACACAGTGAGGATCTATTGATCACTACACTGAGGTTATCATAGTTCCTTAACTTGTCCCCAAACCAGGAACCTTAACTTGTTCCAAAGCCTGCTTCCTGGCAACTTTATATTTGCCTCTATTTTATCTGAGGTCCTTCCCAAACTCCTGGGTTACTTTGTGCCTACTTCCTGGCAACTTTATGCTCACCTCTATTTTATCCGAGGTCCTTCCCAAACTCCTGGGGTTGCAAGTTTCACTCACCGTGAACTTACCCTGCCAGCAACCACTGACTGCTGAAAGTTCTGAACTCGGTGGGGGAGTCGGTTCCCCGTACGGGCCACCAATTGTCGCACCTGCTCTCGACCAGCAAGAATGATGCGACCACCAGTCCTTCTAACAGCAGTTTATTCAGTCTTCATCTTTCTTCTTTCTCTTCATCAATACCGTTCCCCAGCTGAAGAGTTCTGAATCCACACCGGATCCTTCTCAACAGTCTGTTTTACAGGAACACTTCATTACCACTGTTCCCCGTGATGCAGTTCTGAATCCTCCCTGTAGCAGGGGGTCTTCGCTCGTGCCTGAAGATGTTTCTTGTCCCGGGTTTCGGCACCACTTGTTGCACGCGCCCCCAACTCGCCAGCAAGAACGACGCCACAGCAGGATCCTTCTGCACACGTTTATTCAGTCCTATTTCTTCTTTCTCTATATATCTCCCTTGTTTATATCTCCCTTGTTTTTATATCTCCCCTGTTTATATCTCCCAATAATAACAATCCTCTCTCGAATAATAATCCTCCCTCTAACCCGGGCCTCTCACTCTTATATACTCTCAGTTCCCATCCACGCACAGCAGGCCACGCCACCTCACCAGGCACGCAGCTTCAGCTAATCAGGGCAGCAGGGGCAAATCTCCACCAAATTGGATTCACCTGAATCCTGGTACACCTGCGCAGCACTCAAGATGTTTGTGTCTTATATGAGGAAGTCAGGTGCAAGTCATATGACTTAGCTGCAGTCCCTGGCGCCTTTGGGACTGCCGCCACACCCGCTCCCCACAGGGGCCTAGCAAACACAGAAGTGGATGCTCACAGTCAACTATTGGATGGATCACAGGGCCCACAATGGAGGAGCTAGAGAAAGTATTCAAGGAGCTAAAGAGATCTGCAACCCTGTAGGTGCAACATTATGAACTAACCAGTACCCCGGAGCTCTTGACTCTAGCTGCATATGTATCAAAGGATGACCTAGTCGGCCATCACTGGAAAGAGAGGACCATTGGACAGGCAAACTTTATATGCCCCAGTACAGGGGAATGCCAGGGCCAAAAAATGGGAATGGGTGGGTAGGGGAGTGGGGGAGGGGAGGGTATGGGGGACTTTTGGGATAGCATTGGAAATGTAATTGAGGAAAATACATAATAAAAAAATGTAAAAAAATAAAGTCCTGGAAAAGCATTATGAGACAAAGAATCACCAACAATGTCTTTGAGTTTGTTTGGTGTTTCCCATCTGCTGCTGGGCATAAGGTTTGCCCTTAAGAGTAGTTTCAATACCCCGTGAATGTCCTACTATTGAGTGCATCTCTTGAAAAAAGAGATTCTTGTAAATCATACCTGAAAGTAAGTCTGTTAAATCATTTTTAATGTAGACAGAAACTTTAATGTCTCCTGCTTCATTCATGTTGTGGCCATTATATTTCTATAAAATGATTTCTACATATAGGACGCCATCCTCAACAACTTCGTGGGATAGATGCCCAGGTATGGTGTCATCCTTCATATCATAGAGCATTTTATATCATAAAAACAATTAATATTGCTTTTTTGTAAATGACTATCAACTGGATTGGAATGGTGATGTAGTTCCATTCCCCTCTCAGTATTGAGACCCCATTTTGAACAGAACCATGCAGGCCCTGTGCATGCTGCCACATTCTCTGTAAGTTCATATCTGCATCTATCTTTCATGTTTTAGAAGTCCTGTTTTTCATGATGGGTGTTCTCAATCCCCTCTGGCACTGATATACGTCTACCTATACTTCCACCATATTTCCTGAGTCCTGACCCAAGGGATTTTATGGAGACAGCCCATTTATGAATGTGTGTTCCAAAGTCTTTGACATTCTCAAAATTGACTGGCTAAGTGTATGTGTATTTATTTCTATCTATTACAGAAGGAAAAATCTATGATGGTGTTTGACCAAGACCCTGATTTTTATGTAAAGCAGAATGTCATAAGAGTGATTTTACTGCTCTGTGGCCTTTCAAAACATAAATATATGCAATTTTACACAGTCTCTACTATTTGTGTTTAAAAATATAAATGTATATGCAAATATGTGCACATTCAGTAAGAATCAATGAAATACTTGGCCATGTGCATTTTAGGAGTGCAGGGAGTGGGACAAAGGGCATTTTGGAATCAGGATATATAAAAAAAGGAGCAATTGAATGTCAATGTCAAAAATAAACTACCAAATAATATTTAAAAAATAAGGCAGCAAACAGTATTTTGAGAGAAAAATGACCCTGACCTTCAACACCTGACGTAAAGAACAATGTGTGTTTTATGTGCATGTTTGTGTGTGTGATATTGAACTGAAATAATCTTTAGTCCCATATTTTGATAAAATTTATGGAGACCCTTCATCTAGAGTGATTTATATGTCCATAGAATTCACTGACCACACTGTGGTGAAGTTCTTGTGGGAGATATTTCCATTAGTGATTTTTCTCACTTAATGAAACACAGTCATTTCGTAAGGAAAGTTTCTATTCACATACATTTACAAAGCCTTATTTTACAGGCACAATCTGAATCTCAATGTCCTTTTCATAGAATGTTCCCGTCTTTGTATGTTATCTGGTATTCTTAGCATTTCCCTAGTGCATTGGAAAGCTATCCCAAAGTGCAGCGCTTCTGTGCTATCACATGCATTACTGTCACGGTGCTTCTCACTCTGCTAACATTCATTCTTGTTTCTCTTTTCAAATCAGTGCCTTTTATTGCATCAGGAAGCTATGAGATTCCAAATCCCAACAGTGGCAATTTACCATTTAGGTGATGTCTTAGATTCTGTTGCTGTAAAAACCACCATAGTCAAAAGAAACATGTGAGAAAAGTGTTTATTATGTACCTTGGGCACAGTATATTGTGTGAAGCCAAGGCCTTTCTCTACACAAAGGATAAACAGGATGAGAAAGAAATTAGGGAAACAACACCCTTCACAATAGGCACAAATAATATGAAATACTTTGGTGTGACTCTAACTAAGAAAGTGAAAGATCTGTATGATAAGAACTTCAAGTCTCTGAAGAAAGAAATCAAAGATCTCAGAAGATGGAAAGATCTCCCATGCTCATGGATTGGCAGGACCTATATAGTAAAAATGGCTATCTTGCCAAAAGCAATCTACAGATTCAATGCAATCCCCATCAAAATTCCAACTCAATTCTTCACTGAATTAGAAAGGGCAATTTGCAAATTCATCTGGATAAAAGTACCCCTGGTGGAATCACCATGCCTGACCTCAAGCTGTACTACAGAGCAATTGTGATAAAACCTGAATGGTACTGATACAACGACAGACAGGTAGACCAATGGAATAGAATTGAAGACCCAGAAAGGAACCCAGGCACCTATGGTTACTTGATCTTTGACAAGGGAGCTAAAACAATGACAGCATATGCTGACGAGGATGTGGAGGAAGAGGAGCACTCCTCCTTTACTGGTGGGATTGCAAGCTTCTATAACCACTCTGGAAGTCAGTGTGGTGGTTCCTCAGAAAATTGGACATAGTACTACTTGAAGATCCAGCAATACCTCTCCTGGGCATATACCCAGAAGATGTTCCAACTTGTAATAAGGACACATGCTCCACTATGTTCATAGCAGCCTTACTTATAATAACCAGAAGTGGAAAGAACCCAGATGTCCCTCAATACAGAAATGGATACAGAAAATGTGGTACTTTTACACAATGGAGTACTACTCAGCTAATAAAAGAATGAATTTATGAAATTCTTAGGCAATTGGGTATCTGGATGATATCATTCTGAGTGAGGTAACCCAATCACAAATGAACACACATGATATGAAATCACTGATAAGCGGATATTAGTCCAGAAATGTAGAATACCGAAGATACAATTTGAAAAACACATGAAACTCAGGAAGAAGGTAGACCAAAGTGTAGATACTTTGTTCCTTCTTAGAAGGGGGAACAAGCAGGGCAGTGGTGGTGCATACCTTTAATCCCAGCACATGGGAGACAGAGGCATGTGGATTTCTGAGTTTCAAGGCCAGCCTGGTCTACATTGTGAGTTCCAGGACAGCCAGGGCTATACAGAGGAACCCTGTCCAAAAAGAAAAGGGGGGGGGGACAAAATACCCATTGAAGGAGTTACAGAGACGAAGTTTGGAGCTGAGACTGAAGGATGGACCATACAAAGACTGCCCCACCGGGGGATCCATCCCATAAACAACCAACAAACCCAGACACTACTGCATATGCCAGCAAGATTTTGCTGACAGGACCTGGCTATAGCTGTCTCTTGTGAGGCTATGCCAGTGCCTGGCAAGTACAGAAGTGGATGCCCACTGTCATCTATTGAATGAAACACATGCCCCCCATTGAAAAAGCTAGAGAAACTACCCAAGGAGCTAATGGTGTCTGCAACCCTATAGGAGGAACAACAATATCAACTAACCAGTAACCCCAGAGCTCATGTCTCTAGCTTCATATGTAGCAGAAGATGACCTAGTTGGCCATCAATGGGAGGAGAGGCCATTTGTCTTGCGAAGATTATATGCCCTAGTACAGGGGAATGACAAGGCCAGGAAGCAGCAGTGGGTGGTTTGGGGAGCAGGGCTGGGGAGGGTATAGGGGACTTTCTCAGAGGAAACTAGGAAAGGGGATAGCATTTGAAATGTAAAGGAAGAAAATATCTAATAAATTTTTTTAAAAAGAAAAAAAAGAAGAAAGAATCCAACCCAAGGTTAATGATACACATGAAAACAGAGATAGTAAATAATAAGTAATAATAAATAGTAAATAATGTTGTATTAGCTGCAAAAAAGGGAAAGCACGCGCGCACAAACACACACACACACACACACACCTCAACTCAACCACCAGCAGAAAGAACAATAACAACATACAAGAAGTTAGCCATCACTGCTCATTGATATTGATAACAATGACCTCAGTTCACCAATAAAACGACACAGGCGAACAGAATGGATGCTAACACATAATCTATCCTTCTATTGTATACAAATAATATAGCTCAACATCAAGGATAGGCATTACTTCAAGGTAAAGGGTGGAAAAAAGACATTCCAAGAAAATGGACCAAAGAAGCAAGCTGGTACAGCCATTTACAAATACAGCAAAATAGATTTTAACCAAAAAGTAACCAAAAGAATTGGAGAAAGACGCAATATATTCCTCAAAGGGGAAAAAAAAGCCCACCAAAGATGACATTTAAAATGTTATCATTTATGCCTTAAACATATGATCACCAACCTTTGTAAAAGAAACAGTTTTAAAGCTAAAATCACATAATGACTGTCATACATTTATTCTCAGAAAATTTAATATCCTAGTCCCACCAATTGACAAATTCTTCAGACTAAAACTAAACAGAGAAATACTCCAGCTAACTGACGACATGAACATGAATCCAGCTGATATTTAGAGAACGTTCAACTGAAATATACGAGAATATACCTTCTGCTCAGCACCTCATGAAACTTACTTATAAACTGACCACACATTCAGACACATTGCAGTTCTCTAGACATACAAGAAAACTGAAATAACAACTGTATCTTATCAAACCACCATGGATTACAACTGGATATCAAAAAACCAAAGAGAACACAAAGCTTACAAACTCAGGGAGGCTGCACACCTCACTACTGAAAGAAAGAATTGTTAAGACAGAAATAAAGGAAGAAATTAGAGACTCTGTAGAATTCAATGAAAAGGACCACAATTGAGCAACATGCATAATCTTATTGAACACTAAGAAAATGAAAGTGGGGCTGGTGAGGTGGCTCAGTGGGTAAGAGCACCCGACTGCTCTTTCGAAGGTCCGGAGTTCAAATCCCAGCAACCACATGGTGGCTAACAACCATCTGTAACAAGATCTGACGCCCTCTTCTGGGGTGTCTGAAGACAGCTACAGTGTACTTACATATAATAAATAAATAAATCTTAAAAAAAAAGAAAATGAAAGTGGTGCTATGATAAACATTCATAGAACAAAATGCCTGCATGAAAAAATTGGAGAGCTCTCATACTGGCAATTTAACAGCACACTTTAAAGTCTAGAACAGAAAGAAGCGAGGGAGCAATGAAAAAAGGGAGTAGACATCAGGAAATTATCAAATTGGGGGCTGAAATCAATAAAATAGAAAGAGAAGACTACAAAGAATTAATGAAAGATGGAGATGGCCTTTGAGCCTTTTATTAGACAAGATAGACAAAAACTTATGAAAAGATAGAGAATATCCAAATTAATGAAATCTAAAATGAAAATGGGGACAAAATAAAAGACAATGAAGAATTCCAGAGAAGGACAAAGACATAGTTTTTAAAAGCATGTACTCCACTACATTGGAAATTCTAAAAGATGGATAATTTACTCCATAGGTTCCACTTATCAAATTAAATCAAACTAAGACAAGCAACTTAAGCAGACTTAAACAAAACCTAGAAAAAGAGAAGTCATTACAAATCTGCCACCAAAAAGACCTCAGGGCCATGAGTTTTGGGGTAGAATCCCAGCAGACTTTCAAGGAGGAGGTAACAAAGATACTCCTCAAAGTATTCAATAATATTGAAAGAGAAGAAATGTTGGTCGATTTATTTTGTGAACCTTTGGTTACTCAAATATCCAGTCAATAAAGACTCAGCAACAAAAGAGAATTTCAGACCAACTTTCCTTAAAGTGACTGACACAAAAACACTTTATAAAGCAAAACAAATAAAAAAGAAAGAAAATAGAAAAAAATCAAAAGATCATCCACCATGATCAATGATGTATGCTTCATTAAATAGATGCAGGGATGGTTCAACATAATGTGTGTTGGAACTATTAAGACAACTCTTGATCTCTGAATTGGGCCTCTCCCCCCCCCCCAGAAGAAAAGGGGGACGCCACCAAGTTCCTGCTTCCCGGTGTAGCTGCCAAAAGAAAGAATTTCTATTGCCCCCCTCCCACTAATAAGTACTTCTCCTTTTGCTTGTATTGCCCCACCCCTTCTGCTGATAAGTATCTATACTTCCCCTTTTGCTTGTGCATTTAAGCCTTGGGCCTTTCCCAATACATTGGGGTCTTGATGCAATCCAGAACGGTTTCCGTGTCCTTATTCGCACAAGACCCTCATCTCTCTCTACACCCCCATTTGGTTATTAGGAAAAGGTCCCCTTAAGACACTCGAATAACTGGACTTGCTGGCGGGTCAAATGTGCTTAAAGTGTAAAAAAAAAAAAAGCAGTGATCATCTCACTAGATGGTGAATAATTCTCTGACAATGTCCAACATCACTTTATGATAAAATTCTTGAAGTGATTAAGGATACAAGGGACATACCTAAACATAATAATGTTACCTTACAGCAAGCTTAGAGCAAACATTAAATTAAATGGAGAGACATTCAAATTAATCCCACTAATCCCCAAACAAGATAAGGTGGTCCATTCTCTCCATATCTATTCAAAATATTATCTAAAAGTTTAGCTAGAGCAATAAAACTGAAGGAGATGAAGGTAATATAAATTATAAAGGAGGAAGTAAAATTATCTTTATTTACAGATGTAGTGATAGTATGCATGAGTGAACCAAAACTTCCCAAAGGCAATTCCTAGAGCTGAAAAACATGTTCAGCAAACTTGTGGGGTACATGATTAACTAAAAAATAAAAGAAAAAGCAGTAGCCTTCAAATGTGAAAATGAGTTTGCAAGTGCAAACAAAATAAAGAGATATCATAATGTATGAATTGATTGTTGATGCTTGTCACATTTTTTTCAAATAATAATCTTGTGGGACTCAATATAAGTGTGTAGGCTAAAATCTTACCAAAGTCTTTGTAGTCACAGATTACTTTTGGTATTATTAAAGGTCATCTAAGACTACTGTAATATGTAATAGCTTTAATATACTGATTATATACTAAAGAGTTTACTCTTGTTTAAAGATACCAAAAAGTGCAAAACCTTAACATATTGACTGTGTTTATGGGTTTTCTCTGCATTATGACCTTTTCTCAAGGTTTCTCAGCTTACTGCTATGTGCAAAGGCTTTTAACACATTGCTTATCCCTAGGTTTTCTCTCCACTATGTATTCTTTTATGTTCATAGATAACTGTGTTGTGAACAGTTTTTAATCACATTGATTACATTTGTAAGATTTTTCTCCAATATGTATTCTGTTATGTATTTGAAGAGAACTATGATATCTAAATGTCAGGAACAAGCAAAAGAAACTTGTCCTAAGGACTGCCTTTTTCTTATCACTCTCCATTTAACCTGAGGTTGAAACTAAGTTCAAGTCCCAAGTCCTAGTGACCTGTGTACTTAACAATATCCGGCCAGGTTTCATTATTCACGTTTTGTTCCCACCTAAATGATGACTGTTCCTAAGTATAATTTCTGTTACTTGTGTTTTATTCCTCAAAACATAGTGCCCGTTCCTAACCACAAAAGGACAAATGGCTATGATACGCAAGACCATAAAACCTACATCTTGTATCTTTTGACATAAAGTAACAACAGAGAAAAATCATGATTGGGGCAGGGGGGAATGTAGTTGTAACTTGGCACAGGATGTTGTGGTTTCAAACCTGAAGCTTATATACTTTTATATAACCTGAAGGTTTGGAAGCTATATAACTTTCTGACTCAAGGTGGGGCTGGGGTATTGTAGCTAGGCTTCTGAGTATATTTCTGGCCCTGATTGATTACTAGTGACTTGATTATAATAAATAATTATTATTTGCATTGTCCTGTGTTTGAGTTGTGTTGGACCTCAGTCACCCCATACCATAAAGGCTTTATCACATTGCAGGTATTCATAGAATTTCTCTCCTGTATTAATTGTTTCATAATGATGAAAACTATAGAGGTGTGCAAAAGTATCACCATACTAATGCATTCACAGTTTCTTGCCAGTACAAATTCTTATATGATGAAGAAGACTACAGAAATATGCAATGGCTTCACTATATTAACTACACTCACAGGGATTCTGTCTTAGAATTTCCATTGCTAGGAATAGATTTCATGACCAAGGCAACTCTTGTAAAAGCAAACATTTAATTGGGGCTGGCTTACAGTTTTAGAGGTTTAGTCCATTTTCATCATAGCAGGAAGCATGGTAGGCATGCAGGTAAACATAATGCTGAAGAAGGAGCTGAGAGTTCTGCACCTTGATCCACAGGCAGCCAGGAAGAGAATGTCTTCTAGGGATCACATAGGAGGGTCTCTTCAGCACTGGGTGGAACTTAAAAGACTACCCTAACAGTGATGCACTTCCTACAACAAGGCCACACCTTCTGACAATGCTACTCCCTGGGTCAACTGTATTCAAGATACCACATTCCATTTGCTGGCCTGCATTTGATTGTTGAAACACATGGCTGTGTGGGGACCACACTTAAACATAGTATAATACAAAATACATGAGATTCAACTTCAAAAGTACTCATCATCTATAGCAGTCTCACTAATAAAGTCCAAAGTTCATCATCTGAGATTCATCCAATCACCTAACTATAATCCCCTATATTTTCAAAAACAAATAGCACATTATATACCTCCAAATTCACAAGATGTACTTTGTCATTGTCATTCTTTTTTTATTTTGGTTTTCCAGACAGGGTTTCTCTGTGTAACCTTGGCTATCCTGGAACTAACTCTGTAAACCAGGCTGATCTCGAACTCAGAAATCCACCTGTCTTTGCCTCCCAAGTGCTGGGATTAAAGGCGTGTACCACCAAAACCCGGCTAGTTTGTTATTCCTAAATAGCATTGTGAAGAAATACTGGACCAAAGAAGGTCAATCTCCAAACTGCATATCCGTGTCTGATTTCAACTGATGTTCAGTTCTTCAACACCTTTCTGCTTAGTTCACTCCAGCACAATTCTTTCTCTTTGGCTGAACTTATTTCAGGAAAGCAGTTTTCCTGAGCAGGTATCCCATAGCTCTAGCATCTCAAAATCTTGGGGTCTCCAAGGTAACTACAATATTACATCTTCATGTTCCACTGGCTGGGGTCTACACATGATCTTTTGCACTCCTCAAAAGAAAGTGGGTGCCTTCTCCAGCTCTTTTCTCTATAGCACCCTAGGTTCTGGGTGACTTCACTCTACAGCTGTTGCTATTCTTCCTGCTCATCCCATGGGACTGACACCTTCAATATGCTGGGTTTTCCTGCTGTAACAGGGGTGCACTGCTTTCCTCTCAAATACTCTCTTCATTGTGCCATGTCTTAGCTGCTCTACATGACACCTTCATGCCTTCGAAACTAAGACCACCTGGTAGTTCTCACACATGACCAAGTCCAGAAACACCACAAGGTACAACTTTGGGTATCTCTGGAACACAGCATCTTTGTCCTTCCAGAAAACACTTACCAGAAGGTTCCACTTCAGTGATGCTGGTTTCTTCTTCATCACCCCTAATTTTTTATCTACAGCTAACCAACATCAATTGTCTAAGTAGTCCCTTCTACACTTGCCTCTAAAGCCAGAGCCACAGGGACAAAGCTACTTGCTGGGGCTGGACCATGGCCTTTCTATTACATGATCACCAGCTTTCAAATTTTCAACAACTTCAATGCCTAAGCTTGGCTGTCCTGGAACTTGCTCAGTAGATTTACCTTGAATTCAGAGATCTGTGTATCCCTGTTTATTGAATGCTGGGATAAAAAGCATGGAAAAACCATGCCTGGACCTAAGCTTTCCTTCACCTAAAATTCTGCAGCAGGATGCCTTGAACCAGATATCTATTTGACTCTCATCTCCTGGGATTAACAGCATGTACCACCATGCCTGGACCTAAGAATTTCCATCTAGATGTTAAATTGAAAATTCAGAACAGTAATCACACTCCATCCCTTGTTAATTTGAAAAATATTTATATCTCCTTATGCCCACATGAAAAGAATAACCAGGTAACAATCATTCCTAATGTGATACAGTTCTCCTTACCAAAACTGCACATCCATAAGTTTAGCTGGATGGAATCTTGCCTTAACATCACCTTTCCCTTAATGCCATATAATATCTTTGATCACAAGATTTAAGTTCATTCAACATCCTGGTGAATCTTTCTTTTTCTTTCTTTCTTTTCTTTCTTTTCTTTCTTTCTTTCTTTCTTTCTTTCTTTCTTTCTTTCTTTCTTTCTTTCTTTCTTTCTTTCTTTCTTTCTTTCTTTCCTTCTTTCCTTCTTTCCTTCTTTCCTTCTTTCTTCCTTTCTTTCTTCCTTTCTTTCTTCATTTCTTTCCTTTCTTTCCTTCTTTCTTTTTTTTTTTTTTTTGAGACAGGGTTTATCTGTATGGCCCTGGCTGTGCTGGAACTCACTTTGTAGACCAGGCTGGCCTTGAATTAAGAAATCCGCCTGCATGTGCCTCCCGAGTGCTGGGATTAAAGGTGTGCACCACCATGCCCAGCGAGCCTTTTCTTATTGAACCTTACATTCTACATTTTTCCATTCTAAGATTATCCTTGATCAAAACAATCATCATGAGAGTAAACACAGGACAAAGGCTATGCTGGCTTTCCTTTTACTTCTTTTGCCAATGCATCACTCTTAAGACAAGGTCAAAAAGCAACAACATTCTTAAGCAAAACATTATAAAAACATATACAGAGTTCAAATCGCTCTCCAGTGCCTATGTGTTCCACATTTCTCCTTGCATGTCCAATTAAATTCAACTTAATATGTGTACAAATCCAATGTATTAAATTCCACATTGCTCCAAACAAAAACATGGCCAGGCGTATCATAGCAATACTTAAGTCTGTGGTACTAACTTCAGTCTTAGAAAGAATTTCCATTGCTCAGAAGACAAACTGTGACCAAGGCAACTGTTTTAAAGGTAAATATTTAATTGGGCCTGGCTTACAGTTTCAAATATTTAGTTTATTACCATTATAGCAGGAAGCATGGCAGCATGAAGGCAGCCATGATGCTAAAGAAGGAGCTGAGAATTCTGCATCTTCATGAGAAGGCTGGCAGGAAGAGACTATCTTCCAGCCAAACAGTAGGTGGGGCTGCTTTGTACTGGCCAAAGCTCCAAACACCACCACCCCAGTAATTCACTTCCTTCAAAAAAGTAACATCTATTCCTACAAGACACACCCACTAATAGTGCCACTGCTTAGGGCCAAGCATATTCAAATTAATACAGTTTACATCTACTATAAATACTTTCATACATTTAAATATGATTAGGACATGCAAGGCTTTACCACATTAGTTATATTGATAAGGTTTCTCTCTTGTATGTGTTCCTTTAGGTATTCAGAGACTACTGTGGCATGTAAAGGGTTTTCCAACTTGACTTCATTCACAAGTGTTGGGAGCCGACCCTAGGCTCACAAGAAACAGAGTACACCTGGGAGGCAGACTGGAGCTGAAAGAGAGAGAACTAGACGGTCAAGAGAAATAATGGAGCTAAGTCAAGGTTCCTAATCAAAGCTCAAATGTTTAATAGCAAATGCTTATAAAGGGGATGAGGCCCATTCCCACCAAACCATTCTTGGTGCCTGGAACCAGCTGCAGGTGATGACCTGCAGGACAGGGTGTAGTCTCTGTAATATCTCAGGGGCCTTTCAGCAGGTCGCAAATTCTTGAAAAAGAACAGTGGCAGTGGCTGAACAATATAGTGATCTAGGGAGTAAGGCTCCACCCCAGGTGGTCTAATTCTCAGTGGCAGCAAGGTCAAAGTCTGGATCAGCCTGCTTCAGGCTGGGAGAGCCTACTCAAAATATTTCTCTACATTATGTGTTCTTTTATGTCTTTGGAAACTATAGTGATAAGCATAGTCTTTTCCACATTCATTGCATTTATAAGTTCTCTCTAAAACGTGTGCTCCTTTAAGTGTTTGGAGTGTACAATGACATGCAAAGGCTTTAACACATTCATTTTAATCACAGGGCTTCTCTCAACTATGTGCTCATGAATGTAATTTGAGATGACTGTGATATGCAAAGGTTTTCTCATATCAATTACATTCATAAGGTTTCTCTCCTGCACAGTTTTTTGTATGTTTGGAGATGACTGTGGCCTGGAAAGGGTTTACCTTATTCATTATATTCATGCAGGTTTTCTGCCATATGTGTTCTTTTATGTATGGGGTGATGACTGTGTCACACAAGGGATTAGTACTCTGGAAAAATGGAAAGGGTTACTTTTTTGAATGTGTTCTTTTAAGTAGTTGCAGATGACAGTAAATTGCCAAGGTTTTTACCACAGTGATTACAATAATGAGGGTTCTCCCCAGTGTGCTTTACTTTGTATACATGTGAAGAATTAAGACATGCAAAGGCTTTGCTGCATTGACAACATTCATGAGGTTTCTCTCTTGTATGTGATCTTTTATGTCATTGCAGATGACTGTGACTTGAAATGCTTTACAACACTGATTACATTTATAAGGTTTCTCTCCTGTATGTGTACTTTTAGAATAATGGAGATTACAAAGTTGTGAAGTCTTTACCACATTGATTATATTCATGAGGTTTCTTTCCAGAATGGGATCTTTTATTTTTTGGAGACAAGTGGAACATGCAAAGACTTCATTACCACATTGCATACATTCATAAGGTTACTCTCCAAAATGGGTTGGTTCTTTTGTCTTTTTGAGATAATTACATTGTGAAAAGGCTTTTACCACATTGGTTACATTAAGATTTCTCTCCACTATGTGTTTTTTTATGTCTTTGTTGACTTCTCCCTTGTGAATAGTCTTTCCACATTGATAATTATCCTAAGATTACTCTCCAGTATGGGTTCTTTTATGACATTGGAGATGACTGGATGTAGCAAAGGCTTTACCACATTGATTACATTCATAAGGTTTCTCTCCAGTATGGGTTC
The DNA here is from genome assembly GCF_000001635.26 of Mus musculus. Lineage (NCBI taxonomy): Eukaryota > Metazoa > Chordata > Mammalia > Rodentia > Muridae > Mus > Mus musculus. The sequence goes on from NC_000079.6 coordinate 65,337,975, forward strand.
TTTTATGATATCTGAGACTATTGTGACAGGAAAAGGCTTTACCACATTGATTACATTCATAAGTTTTCTCTCCAGTATGGGTTCTTTTATGATATCTGAGGCCACTGTGACAGGAAAAGGCTTTCCCACATTGATTACATTCATAAGGTTTCTCTCCAGTATGGGTTCTTTTATGACATTGGAGAAGATCTGGTCTTGCAAAGGCTTTCCCACATTGATTACATTCATAAGGTTTCTCTCCAGTATGGGTTGTTTTATGATGTTGGAGATAAGCAGGTCTTGCAAAGGCTTTACCACATTGATTACATTCATAAGGTTTTTCTCCAGTATGGGTTCTTTTATGATACCTGAGACTATTGTGACTGGAAAAGGCTTTCCCACATTGATTACATTCATAAGGTTTCTCTCCAGTATGGGTTCTTTTATGATATCTGAGACCACTGTGACAGGAAAAGGCTTTACCACATTGATTACATTTATAAGGTTTCTCTCCAGTATGGGTTCTTTTATGACATTGGAGATCAGCGGGTCTTGCAAAGGCTTTACCACATTGATTACATTCATAAGGTTTCTCTCCAGTATGGGTTTTTTTATGATATCTGAGATTACTGTGAGAGGAAAAGGCTTTACCACATTGATTACATTCATAAGGTTTCTCTCCAGTATGGTTTCTTTTGTGATATCTGAGACCACTGTGAGAGGAAAAGGCTTTCCCACATTGATTACATTCATAAGGTTTCTCTCCAGTATGGTTTCTTTTGTGATATCTGAGACCACTGTGAGAGGAAAAGGCTTTACCACATTGATTACATTCATAAGGTTTCTCTCCAGTATGGGTTCTTTTATGATACCTGAGACTATTGTGACTGGAAAAGGCTTTCCCACATTGATTACATTCATAAGGTTTCTCTCCAGTATGGGTTCTTTTATGATATCTGAGACCACTGTGACAGGAAAAGGCTTTACCACATTGATTACATTTATAAGGTTTCTCTCCAGTATGGGTTCTTTTATGACATTGGAGATCAGCGGGTCTTGCAAAGGCTTTACCACATTGATTACATTCATAAGGTTTCTCTCCAGTATGGTTTCTTTTATGATATCTGAGATTACTGTGAGAGGAAAAGGCTTTACCACATTGATTACATTCATAAGGTTTCTCTCCAGTATGGTTTCTTTTGTGATATCTGAGACCACTGTGAGAGGAAAAGGCTTTCCCACATTGATTACATTCATAAGGTTTCTCTCCAGTATGGTTTCTTTTGTGATATCTGAGACCACTGTGAGAGGAAAAGGCTTTACCACATTGATTACATTCATAAGGTTTCTCTCCAGTATGGGTTCTTTTATGACATTGGAGAAGATCGGGTCTTGCAAAGACTTTACCACATTGATTACATTCATAGAGTTTCTTCCACCTATGACTTCTAACATGCCTGGAATGATAATTGGCACATGTGAAAGCTTTAACACACTCATTACCTTTATCGATCATTTTATCTATATTAATTAATATTACAGGTTGGTCTAATAATAAAGAATTATCAGATCTTAAGCTTTTATCACTTTGCATGTTCATGGTGTTCTCCCTCTCTATGGGTTGTTTTGCCTCTTTGAAAACAGCGGTGATGGTAAGAGCATTTATAACATGGCTCATATATATATATATATATATATAACAACCTTTTTCTATATGAGATTTCTATATGACATATTTCCTGTACCTGAAGATCAATGAAACAAATCAGAGCCTTTTACAACTGATAGCATTCATAATTTCCCTGTAGTGTGAATCACAGCACATTAGCACTGTGAAGCAGGACAAACAGATGAATTTCCACATTTTTTCCTCGGTGTGACTTTGAAGATGTTCTCAGTAAAGTAAGAAAACCAAGTAATCAAAAACTCCTATCATGTTCAGAAAGTCTAACAAAGTCAGAAAACTACATATCTTCTCATTGTTCTGGAAAGAGGTGTGTTACTTTTTTCAATGTTCATAGACTCTTGATATACCCATTAAAAGAAGAACAAATGAAAGTTTTCCACATTGCATTCACAACAGTTGACATTTTGTTCCTTGTAGACATGCTATATATGGATTAAGGTTTCTCCACTCAACATTCTTGACTCTCATAAACTGACCTCTATAAAGTTAGGAATGAGTCTGCAAGAATATAAGTATCACCAACTTTACCTTGGAATATTTGCTTCCTAGAAGGTAATATGTATGTTCATATATATATATGCACACACACACACATCACTATTCAATGTCCAACATTTAAATATTATGAGACTATACAGAGTGGTAGTTCCATAGCATAGGTTAATGGAGCTACAAATCAAATAAAGGGATCTCTTAAGGCCTTGTTTCCTTGTTTCCATTCTTAGAGGAATGCCTTGGAACCACAAATCAGATAATAGACTCTAAGGTACAGGGACTAGCGAGAATATCATAATCATAGCTACAGGTAATGGACTGATATTTGACACTCTTGCTTTTCTTTAGAACTTCCAGAACTTATTACAATTTCTTCACAGACATATTTGTATCAGCTTGCACATGAAAATTACCTTGTATGTCTTTGAGAACTTTGACATGGTTCTTCAATATGATGGTCTTCCCATTTGTAGCCTAAAATACAGCAACAGAAAATGAATGATATGTTATTAGAAATTAGGAATAATTGAAGTTACTGTAAATTTTCACAGCTGTGAACCTGATTTATTCACCTCAATCTTACTTGTTCTCAATTTAAATAACAGAAGGTCATCAATAACCAAAACACATTTGTTCCCTTAATTTGAAAAGCAAGCCGGGCAGTGGTGGCGCATGCCTGTAATCCCAGCACTTGGGAGGCAGAGGCAGGCGGATTTCTGAGTTCGAGGCCAGCCTGGTCTACAAAGTGAGTTCCAGGACAGCCAGGGCTACACAGAGAAACCCTGTCTCGAAAAAACAAAAAAAAAAAAAAAAGAAAAGCAAAAGAAAATTAACAGCCTTACCTATAGAAGTAAGGTTCCAGTAGGTGTCCAACATAACATCTTTGTAGAGATTCATCTGGGAAGGATCCAGCAAATTCCATTCTTCTTTAGTGAAGTTCACATGCACATCGTCAAAAGTCACTGCATCCTAAAATATCCCAGAAACGTGTACAATACAAAGCATCACTACTTATGTCCTGACACAGAAGTTGTATTCTAATCACCATGTCTTTTTAGAAGGAAATTGAATTATAATGTTCACCTCTGTTGCTGTTGAACCTTTTGCCTAGGAGATAGCCTTGCAAGGGAAATGCCAATTGAGAGGGAGATTGCAAGGGGATACAGATCAACAGTACCAAGCCCACATCTGAGAAGCTGTACGAACAATTACTAACTACAAAAATATTGGACAAGATGGAGGTATTTGCTCAGCACTTTAATCCAGAGGCATAGGAAGGTGTATTTCCTCAAGCTGGAGGCCTGCATCATCTATGAAACCGATTCCAGGACAGCAAAAGTTACATATTAAGACTCTCACTCCCCCTGCAAATATCACCCAAGGAAGCAGAAATGATAGAAAGAACCCATAGTTCTGCACTGAAGTTCCTACAAAGAATTATACATTAACTGCAGTTCTGTATTCATCTTGCAGAAACATGAAGTACACCAGTTTAAATTGCAACATTAATAAAATTTTGCTAAAAGAGAATGAATTTTTAAAGAGTTACAAATTGACCAATTAAAATACTAGTAGTATAAATGTTGATCACAAATATGCAACATAGGGCAGGAGAGATAGCTCAGCTGGGGAAAGCTCTTGCTGGTCTTCCACATAATTGTGGTCAATATTTAGCATTTATGGGGACCAACAACTACCCATTACTTCAAGATCAGGAGTTTTGATACCACCTACTGACAACAGTAAAAATGAGGCACACATGATATTCATATTCATGCACACAGAAAAATAATTACATTTACTCAAAAATCAAAGAACAAACAAAAGAGTTAGGCAGATCATCATATACCCAGAATTCAATGACTCTGAAGCCTCAGGTAGTATTGGTGTCATGAGCATATGTCATCCTGGAAAATAGAATATAACCTATATATTTAGTCAAATTTCAAAATTGAAGATGTGGATAAAGAACTGCACGGAAGCATATGCTTATTGTACAAAAACATGATAGGTGTCTGATGTGGTGTCTATACCTACTAACAGGACAGAAAGGGTTTCACAGAGAAATTTTATCTCGAACAACAAAATCCAAAATAATAAAATTAAAAATATAAAACCACCAGGCTTGCAAAATAGTTTAGCATTGAATAGCAAATGTGTCTACTGTATCTTATGTGCTTTAGGGACAGAGAACAAATGGTGAATGTATGGGTGCATGAGAAGAAAGACCCTCACTCCCCTGCAAATGCCACCCAAGGAAACAAAAATGATAGAAAGAACCCATAGTTCTGCACTGAAGTTCTAACAAGGAATTATACATTAACTGCAGTTCTGTATTCATCTTGCAGAAACATGAGGTACACCGGTTTAAACCGTAACATTAATAAAAATTGCTAAAAATTTGAATTATGAAAATTATGAATCAGTTTAAACCACAACGCTGTAGACACAAAGAACATATTTGTCCTGTCAAAGAGAAATGCAGAGGCAAAGCTGGATCAGAGACTGAGGGAATGGCCAATGAAAACTTGCCCAAATAGAGACATATCCCATTTTATTTGTAACAACTAGAAACTGCAAACAATCCAGATGTCCCTCACCCGAAATACGTATACAGAAAATGTGGTTTATTTACAAAATGGAATACTAATAAGCTATTAAAAACAAGGACATCATGAATTTTCCAGACCAATGGATACAGGTAGAAACTATCATCCTGAGTGAGGTAACCCAGAAACAAAATGACATGAATATATGTACTCACTTACAAGTGAACATTAACCATAAAGTACAGGATATCCACACTATATTCCATAGAATCAAAGAAGCTAAACAAGAAGAAAAGCCCTAATGAGCATTGTTGAATCTCATTCAAAAGGGGAATAAAACAGTCAGAGGAGGCAGATGGAAGAAAGAGAGAGAAGTGGATGGGAGAGTGGATAAGTAAGGGGAAGGGAGAGTGGCCAGGAAAAGGTGTTGTGAGAGACAAGAGATGGTCAGAGGGTCAGGAATATGAATGGAATTCTGCACCTTAACGGGGAGGGGTATGGAAGGGTGGGGAATTTTTAGGGTGTGCCAGAGACCAGGAATGAGAGGTCACCAAGGATAATATGGGGATAATCTTAGTTGAGATGCATGGCATAGAGTTATGGACCCTCAAGAGGCCACATCATGCTACCAGGAAGGACCTCTAGTGGAGAATTAAGCATAGTGAATGAACCAAATACATTTGCTCCCAAAATTGGTCCTGTCTACAAGAAATGCAGGCACAAAGATGGAGCAGAGACTGAGGGAATGGACAAATGATAAATAGTAGTATAGTAGGTATAGACAAATCTGACCAACTTGAAACCCATCCCATGGGCAAGCACCAATCCTGACATTAGTGACGGTCCTTTGTTATACTTGCAGACAATAGCTTAGCATAACTGTCCTCTGAGAGTCTCCATCTAGCACCTGACTGAAACAGATGCAGAGACCCACAGCCTATCATTGGACAGGGCTCAGGGAGTCTTTTGGAAGAGTTGGGGGAAAGGATTGAGGGCCTGCAAAGGAACAGGAAGTCTATTAGAAGATCCAGCAAGTCAACTAACCTGTACACTAGGAGATTCTCAGAGAGTGACTCACCAGCCAAAGAGCAAACACAGGGTGGGCCAAGGCCCCACCATATATGTAGTAAATGTGCTTCAGTCTTCACATGGGTCCTGGAACAAATAGAGTGGGGGATGTCCCTTAAGGAGTTGTCTGTCTGTCCAACCTGTTCCTCTAACTTGGCTGCCTAGTCTGACCTCAGTAGCAGAGACCTGACTTGTCATGTTTGGGGGATACTCAGGTGGTCCCCACTCTCCCTGGGTAGATGAAAAGGAGTTAAGGATGAGGGACTGTGTAATGTGGAAAGGGGAGGGGGTTGCAATTGGAATGTATATTGAATAAATATATAAATGGGAAAAGTGAACAAATACATATAAATAGAATAAAAATATACAAATCAGGCAGTTATTTTTAAACTTTTCCCTACTCAATATCTCATAGAAAAACCTGAATAAGAAATATTTTTGGCCAAAATGTTACACAAATGACCTCTAGCTAAAGTTTTCAGAGTTGATTTCCCATGGACATACTGTGACCTCCACTTCCTCTGGCTGCATTAATGCCAACACTCGAATCTTTCAGGTTCTATGACTACCACTGTTAAGCTCCATCTACAGCTTTCTATGACTTTTGACATCTCAATTTTTGATATTTTCCACATTCCTCCAAAAGAGAACATAGATTCTGTCCAGCAGCAAAATCACCTTTTTATACCAATTTTTGTTGTTGTCGTTCTAACTTGCTACTCTGTTGCTGAATAGACTCCTGCAAGCAAAAGTATCTCAGACACTAGATGGTTGTGGTACATGGTTCGGTCAGATCACGGTCCACCATTCTGGAAAGTTAGAATAGAAACTGGAGCTAGAATATGAAGGAAAAAATAATGAAGAACAAACACTGTTTCTTGGCTTGTTCTCTTACTTGGTCACTGTCCTATGCCCAGCTAGCTCTCATCCAGCCCAGGCCCACTTCCTTAAGAATATTGCCTCCCTCAGTAGAAAAGCCTTCCCAAAATACCATCAACACTATCTCTCACAGACATAGCAACCAGCCATTCTGATGAGGGCACACCTTCAATTGAGGTTCCTTAATATGTCTGTAGCTCTGAAATTTTGAGAACTGAAGACAATTATGACATGGAGACAATAATAAATGAGGAAATTGTAAAAGCCCAAAACCAATGTGCTAACCATGTCAATTACAGGAGCCCCTGCCACCAAAAGAGAGAGGTGGAGTTGTGGCTGAGCCAGGAAAAAATGGGGAGGTCACCTGGCTTAGAGCAGGGCAGGATACAGTGGAATGAGGAGTTCAGAGGCTTTGCTGCTCTGGTGTGAGGTATCTTTAACCCCTCGTTCCCTGGCTAGTGCTACCAAAGAGGTGGCTAAAGCAGCTGGAAGGTGAACAGAGAAGCACATTGCACCCCAAGCCTAGAAATAACACTGCTGGTCTAATGAGATATGTTAACTTTGTTGCAGTGGATGAAGAACAACTTTCCCTCTAATGACAGTTCCGAGTCCAAAACTACAGAGTCACATATGGAATGGGAACAGGGTTGATCAGGAGGGGGAAAATGAGGTCTTTGTCCTTTCCACCCTGTAAAACAGGGTAGGGAGAGCCTGATTTTGCCCTGGATTGGGTCTCCAAGAGCTCTCTATAATGGGCAATCTAGTGGGTGTAGGTCCTCTTAGGAAGAAGGATTTAACCCCATATGATGATTTAGTAACTAAATCAATTGGGATGGAAAAACATCTTATTTCCTCTATCTCAGTCACAGAATAATAAAGTACCACACACGAGAGAAAATCACAAGGTGTCGGTAAAGGCTACCCAGCAGATTCATACATGTGTACAGAGGAGAAGATGAAGACAGGATGGCAGCTGTGACTCATGAAGCAGGGTTTCAAGTCTGCTCTAACCTTCCAAGCACTTTAGACCAAGGGCGCACCATCCTCTATACCAGACTATGGAACATCTTCCAAGGCCCTGTGGCTACAACTCTCCAGTGCACCCACTGTACCATGGTTCCAAGTTCACTTTAGTCATCTCCCTCCACGAATAATCAAGAAAAATAGGAAAAACAAGACACACGGATACAAATGTGACAGACAAGCCATTGATACAAAGAACAACAATGACACATTCTAACAGCTGGCTTTTCAACACCTGTGTTCTGAGTCCTGGAGGTCCTGGAGTTTCAGTCAACACACCAAGATATTATACCCAAGTCACAGGAACCTCAATGACAACCAAGGATCTTATTGCAATGCAAACACACAAGGTTTTTTATTATGGGCTCAGTAACAAGGTCTGACACCAGTCAACCTGGCATCGGGTCCAAAATGAGAGACCAAGTCTAGAGGTGCTGGATATATATTGTAGTTACAGCAAGGCTGGGGAATTTCCATACAGGTCAGCAACCTAGTATTTTGAAAACTGTATATCTGGCATAATCTGCAGGAACCAAACATGAGGCAAAAACTATCTGACAACCATGATGGCTAAGGTAACATTTTTTTCCCTTCAAACTGTATTAGTTATCTATATGTAGCTTGACCCTGTTGCTGTACCTTCACTGGCTGCTCATAGGATGTTTGCTCAAGTGTTCTTTTTGCACTCTCAAAAACGCAATTGGTTGAGCTTTACAACTCACCCTGTGCCTGAGCCCATTATTATTGGAAAATACTCCTGTTCATCGACAAGCCATGCCTGCCAGTAGATTAGGTAATTTGACCAAAGTCCTACCTCACTATCTGTTACTGCAGACCCTAATATCAGTGCCTGCCAGTAGACTAGGTAATGTGTCCAAAGCCCTACCCCACTATCTGTTACTGCAGACCCTAATATAAGTGCCTGCCAGTAGACTAGGTAATGTGTCCAAAGACCTACCCCACTATGTTACTGCAGACCCTAATATCAGTTGCCCTTACCACTGGACAAAATACCAGTACAAGTTTCCTCTCCCCCTGTGCATGCCTCCTATAGCTACCACAGATAATCCCCACCTACCCTTCCTTTCCTGCCTCATCCTTCTGCTCAGCCCCCACTTGGGCAGACACATACTGCTCAACCTCATGCCATGCCTGAAAGGACACAAAGTAAGCTTCCATAGATCTACCACACTATGTGCTATCCCAGATGTAATTTTCACAGTTGTCCCTAGCACTTTACCAAACAGCAAAGGCAGCTTAACATCTCTCATGTCTATGTCTCCTTGTGGGTTGCTAAGATCATCTCTTTCTGCCTGCCTCTTTTTCCACCTTCCAACATTAGTAAGCATTCCCTCTTGAACATACCCTCCAAACAGGACCGTTAAAGAGGCAACCCTTAGTCAACACTGTGAAAATCCAGTTATCAGCGGGCATGGTGGCGCACACATTTAATCCCAGCACTTGGGAGGCAGAGGCAGGCGTATTTTGAGTTCAAGGCCAACCTAGTCTACAGAGTGAATTCCAGTACAGCCAGGGCTACACAGAGAAACCCTGTCTCAGAAAACCAAAAATAAATAAATAAATAAATCCATATATCAACCAGTAACCCAGGTATAAAACTCCCACCCAAACAACACAAACCCAGAAAGCAAATCACCTCAAACATAGAGGCCTAGACACCTGCAAATGAATATAATGAATAGCCAGGAAAATATATCACCAAGTAATCCAAGCTATCCTATCACAGTAGGTCCTGAGCAATTAAAACATGCAATAGATTCAGTGGAAAAATGGTTGTTTTGGGGAAGGGAAAGGAGTGAAAACATGGGGGAAGGTATAGCTGTGCACAAAAAAGCTTTAGACAGGCACACAGACAGAGAGCTGAGAGAGACAGCCACAAGGGTAGGGAAATAGAATGGGGTGGGGGGAGCTTGTGCAGAGAACAGAGACAGGGAACAAAGCACAGAGCTGCAGTAGCTGGTGGTTCATGTATATAAAGCACACCTGACAACAGCCCCAGGTGATGGAGACAGGTAACAACTTAAGCATTTGCTAATTCCCTAAGAGAAAGCCATTGAATTTGCTGTACACTGACAACCACAGAGGCAAGGTTCACCCATGGGCCAGGAAGGGAAGAGAGACTCTCAGGCATTAAAGATAGAAAACAATGATAAATTGGTCAAAAAATATGGATTCCAAATGTTTCCTGGCATTAAATATCCAGGAATTCTGCAGCATATGAGAAGGTGAAAAGTAGAAATTCTTGGAATAGAAGAAGAATATCAGCTCAAAAGTCTAGAAAATATTTTCAATGAAATCATAAATGAAAAATTTTCTAAACTAAAAAAGAAAATACCTATTAAAGGACAAGAAGCATCCAAAATTGCAAATAGATTGGACCAAAAAAGTCCTTTTGCCACATAACAGTCAAACCTCTAAACATATAAATCAAAGAAATATGAAAAACTGCAACAGAAAGAAACTAAAAGCTAAACAAAACAAAAACAAGTAATGTATGGAAGCAGACCTATTAGCTTCATATCTGTCTTCTCAATGTCTACTAGAAAAGACAAAAGTGTTTGGAAGGTATTGTGCTGCAGAGTCAAAGAAACCACCCATATTTCTACAAGAAAGCAACTGGTACAAATGTTTTGGACAGATTCAGAATCAGCTATGATAATGAAGTTATTCAGAGGTCACTGCCTGAGACCTCACAGGTGGTCCCATCTGGGTGATGCTTTCATGCAGCCCCAGAAAGGACCCACCACCCCTGCTCTCACTCCTCAACCACCTGCCCCTACCCATTGTGGGCAGTGATCCTGTGCTCACCATGTCTAAATCTCAGAGCTTCCTGAGGTCCCCTCAATGCACCCAACAGCAGATCTCAGAGCAGGACACAGAGGACCATTCAAGCCTGCAACAGCAACAGCGAACTCCTAGAAAGGCATCCGGAAGATCCCGCCTCTTTGTCTGACAGGCATGTCTGCCTGGAGACCTTGATTGGCCAGTGAGTCTTACCCCTCCGCAAAGTTAAGGTGTGCTTCCTGTCGAAGGCTGGAGCTTTTCCAGACCTCAGAATCCCTTTTCAGCTCATTAGCATTTGTGCTTGCCCTGGGGGGGGGGGGGGGAATCCACCATTCCAGCTCAGGCTATTCTGCTGCCAGCTCCTCCCCTCTGTGAGCAATAATCCTGACTTCAGACCTTGCCTGAACATTCTCCATAGCACTTGCCTTCTTTTTCCTGAAATCAAGGTGAGTAGCTTCAATAGCCCATTATTCTAGCTGCATTGTAGGTATCAATCTGACCCAGGAATGGAAGGGTGCCCAGGCTATTAACATTAAAAAGGAATTTTAGAAAACAGGAGGCTTTTTAAAATATATGTAGATTGCCAAGAGAAACTATAGCCCAGATTAAAGATGGATCTAAACATCTCAAAAGATCAATATTAAGAAAGGGTTTCTCACCTCAAAAGGTATAATTAAGAAATATCCCCCACAGTAAGCAGGGTTAGAATTAGGATTAGGTGATTAGAGGGTTATGGTAAGGATTAGGATAAGGGTTGTTGATTCCCTCCTTGTGAACATTTTCCTGAAATCATAACCTTTCAGATTAAGCAGATTCTGCAATTTATTGGATAGTTTAAAGGCAACAACATCAGAATTGATGTATTATCACATAAATACAGTGGTATATTTACAGAGTGTTGTACACGCCCCCTTTGGAAAATGGAATTAGACTAAGTAATAGTGTGCTTTAATAACAAGACTTGGGCTAGAGGCAGATAGAGCTCTGACCTAAGAAGCCAGCTGAGAGGCAGAGGCAGGTCCAGGTCAGCCAGTCTGTGTAAAGGTTCCTCTGGTGAACCATCCCTTTGTTGAAAGTTAAAGTCTGTACTAAAAAGTTATGATTCATGGAATCTGTTTGATGTGGAAATAGAATCGTGGTTGGAGCTGATGTTGGCAATTTAAGACCTGTTGACTAAGTGAGTGAACAAAATTTGCTAATATCATTTAATGACCTGCATGCTTTGTCTTTACCCTGACTCATTCCTTACTGGTAGGATCAATCTTTTCAGTGTTTGGGTTATGGTTCAATGAGCCAGAAAAGTAACTTTGTAGTTTCAGAATGTCATCCAACTGAATATTTACTTTATTGTAAATAATGGTGAACAGTGGTCAATAAATAGTTTTATATTCCTTTAAAAAAAAGAGTTTAGTTCTGCTAGACCAGGAGATGATATTCATACTGGACACTATCTTCACTCATAGAAGAATAACATATCTGTGCTTTTGAAGATGAAATATAGACATATGAATGATTATTCAGACATTAAATACTTTAATAATTTAAATAATATTTATAACCAGTAAGGCCTCATTGAAAACAAATGAATGTACAAAGATTGGAAGATCATCAAAAGGCTTGTCTTTTATCATCTAAATTAAACAACAACCATTTTCATACTTTCAGCTCTGTTGAATTAAAATAATCACAGCAGGCCTTTTTAAATATCACTAAAACTCTACAAAATAAGAGGACGTGGTTGGCCAATATTTGTATAATTTGGAAGGGGAATAACTACTTATAATGTAATTTTCCTCAGATATACTGAATAAAGTATTTGTAATTTACCAATTGCAGGATATCTATAGTCTCATAAGAAAAACTTTGTCAATTTGCTGTAATTTCACTTTTATCTTAGGGTGTTCTTTGACAATTTTAAAATGTGGTACCATTGATAACTTAGAAAGAGGGAATATGTATTGCTTATTCCCAACCCCTGAATAAATATTCTCACAGTACTTTGTGAATTTATATGTTAAATCTATTGTAACTTATGGTATTATCCTGCTCCCATTAGTGGGGGTATTGCACTGTGACAGGGGACTTGCCTTGTCTAACATTCATGTCTCAACTTGCCAACCAGGAAGTCAGTTGCCCACATGCACATCTCCACATGCACATGCCCACATGCCAAGTAGGATGTCAGTTCCTGGGAAAGTCTTGGAACTTACACTTTACTAGAACCCAGCAAATTGGTGCAGGTGTCTCTCTTAGGTTGGGGATCCATTCCCAGGGCAGCTTATAAGAGCAAAATCCATAAAAGTGCATACATGGGTGGGTGCAGGAAATGCTGCTGAGTGGTCTGTTCCAGTCCAAAGCTTATTCTGAGTAACTATAGAACAAAGGAAGCAGTTTGACCAGCTTCTATTGTGATTGGTTTTCTGAGGACACAGAACGAAACAGAATAGATAATCAACTCTTGGAGTAACTGCAGAAGCAACATATGACAATGTGTCCTTGTAATATTAATAACAGCACAAAATGGCAGGCTAGCCAGGTAAGAGTTACCTAGTCCTTAACTAATCTGACCTAGGCCTTCACAATACATCTAGGTCTTACTATTTGACCTAGACCTTAACTGCCAGCAGCTTTGCCCTCTGAGCCACCGCATGCACATGCATGTATAGATGGATGAATATATTTTCTGTATTTATTTATTCATTTATGAGAGGCAAAGTCTCTCTACATGGTGCCAAAACATATTAGATAGTCCAGGCAGGCCTTTCAAGTGAGTCCTGCCTCTGCCTCTACCTCCCCAGTGCTGAGATCAAAGGACACCTTCCTTTTATTTTACCTTTCTTTCATTCTAGGGAGGTTGTGTGTGTGTGTGTGTGTGTGTTTGATTTCTTGTTCTGTCAGTGTATTGGCAGCAGAATGTTGACCCCAGAAACCTTTTTGGTTTTGATTTTATAGTTATTATCTATTTAATTTAATTTCAAAATATATCCATGTGTGTGTGTTCGTGTGTGTTGCATGTGGTGGGTGGGTGTGTTGTGACTGTGTGCATTGGTGTGATAGTAGGAACCTGTATGTGTGTATGTTGTGTATGCATGTTGTGTATGTATGATAGTGCAGGCATATGATGAAGGTCAGGGGTGGATGGCATCCAAACTCTGTGTATAGGACCATGCATTTAGTTCCATTTATTGTATGTATGTATCTATGTATGTATGCATGCATGTTTATTTGTATGTGTGTTATTACTTAGTTTTTATTTATTTGATCCCACGGCGCCCCAGCCCATGCCATCACTCTACCCACAGCCCCGCCCTGCGCAGGTGCGGCCCCGCCCCAAGCCCCTACACCCACGTCCCCCCACCCCACCCCCGCACTGGGCCCCGCGCAAGATTAACCTGCGCATTTTTAGACTCTGGTGGCGACAGCGGGAGCGGGGAAGCGTGACCCTCTGACACCCCGCGTCACTCCACAGTCCTCTTCCCGGTTACTCACAGGGGTGCGGGAGCGCCCACTGCTGTCGGGAAGCACCCTCGCCTTCTTCCCCCTCCCCTCGTGGCCCCGTGACGTCACACACAGCCTCCTTAGACCTGCTCCCTCAACCTTCACCACTCAGGTGCGGATCCGGGATCACAGAGTCCTCGCGTGGCGTCCCGCCCCTCCCGTGATCCCCGAGACTCCGCCCCGTCCCCCTGCAACTGCCAGAAGTCCCGCAGCTGCTTCCAGAACCGCGACAGGAATTGGAAGTCCCAGCCACCCGCCAGCGATGCCCGCTTGGGGTCGCCCGGGTCTTGACGCAGGGATGGGGCTTGCGGGGAGGCCGCGGGGGTCCGGACTGCGGGGTAAGGGCGTGGGCTAGGTGCTCAGGGGTATCCATGTGGAGCAGCAGGCAGCGTGGCCATAGCGGAGAGGTCAGGCGTTACTGATATCACGCTCCCTGTCTGAGGCTCGGTTCTGCCTATGGTCCACCCTAGGGTGCCCTCTTGCTCCAGATGTCCCTCATTCCCCTACTGCCCAGGTCACGTGACTCTGACCAGGCTGTGCAACTTTCGCAGGGAAGAGGCGAGGGGTGGCGACAAAGCTCATCTGGGGATCACACTGTCTCCCAGATGGTTTTGTGACCACTGACACCAAGGGTGACCCCTGACCTATCACAAGAAACCGGACCTCACACCTGACCCCTACATCACATGTGAACTCCAAATTCAGACCCCAACATGACCTCTATAATGTTTTTTGATTCAGACTCTCTGCCATGACCCTGACATTGCCCTGTGACCCCAATGGTACACCATGAAGTTTTACCAATATGACCTCCAAAACATGAGAAAAGGGGTCACTACAGTGTGCATGCCAGCACAGAAGGAAGAAAGCTGAAAATATATAGCCTACACAACCATTTATAGGAAACTATAAACCTTGGAATGGAAGAGGTTGTCATCTTCAGGGACAACCAGAGACCAAAGATTGGCCATATAGTACCAAATAATGAGCCTTCAGAGCATAAATATATGCAATGTTACACGGTCTCTACAATTTATATTTCAAAATATATATGCATATGCATATATATATACACATTCAGTAAGAATTAATGAAATATGAAGCCATATGCAGTTTAGGAGTGCAGGGAGTGGTACAAAGGTTGTTTTGGAGACAGGAAATATAAATGAAAAACAATTTAACGACAATGACAGACACTTTTGTCAAGAGAAAGAAAAAGATATGTTGAGTATCATCTAACCTTTTCATACTACGAAAGTTGCAATAAAGCAATTTACCTTTGTAGTTCTGTATAAAATTTGTATCTGGTGTAATTAAAATAACATAACACTTTGGGACAAAGATAACATTAGTAACTCTGCACTAGAAGCCAAGATGGAAAAGACCTCCACAACCACCATGACCTTCCCCCTGGTGCTATGGTACACAGGGAGGAAGGTGATCCAGACACTGCAGAACACCAGCATGCTGAAAGTTAGGAACTTGGCTTCATTGAATCTGTCAGGAAGGTTCCTAGCCAGGAAAGCCACAGTGAAGCTCCCCAGAGTCAAGAAACCCAAGTATCCTAGGACAAAGTGGAAGGCAATGACAGCCTTTGATGCAAGTAATGACAGTCTTCCTATGTTCAGATTGTACATCTGTGTCAATGAAGAGAGGAGATGCTACCAACCAGATTCCACAGAGAACAAGTTGGATTAGGGTACAAATGGGAAGGACCAACTTAGGTGCCCCTGTCATCATCATCCCTCTCATCCTTCTTCCTGGAGTAGTGAGATTGAAAGCCATGACCACAGTTATTGTTTTGGCCAACACTGTAGAAATAGCCACTGTGAAAAATACTCCAAATGTGGTCTGCTGCAGGATGCAGGTGGCCTGATTGGGATGTCCAATGAAGAGCAATGAGCATAGAAAGCAGAAGACTAGAGCGATAAGCAGGATGTAGTTGAGAATGCGGTTATTGGCCTTCACAATAGGAGTATCCTTGTACTTCACAAAAGTGACTAGTACTAGCATTGTGATGGCTGAAAAGGACAGGGAAGTGCAACCTAAAGCCATCCCCAATGGATCTTCATAAGTAAGAAATGACACAGCTCTTTGGAGGCAGTGGGTTTTCTCTAAGTTGGTATATTTATCATGTGGACACATCATACACTGTTCCATATCGCTGGTGAACAACAATAAACCTGTATAAGATATCATAGTTATGTAGTTAATAATTGTGAATTTGTATTATTCAGAGGATATATAAATAAATAATTTGGTGTTGAGCATCTTTATCTTTCCATTCCTTATGGCTGTACGAACCATGAACCTAAGATTGCTGTCTATTGAACTATGATTTATAGTGGAAGAAAAAAACATCATAGAGAATGGAAAAAATATTTATTAAACAAAAAAGAAAATATTATGAAAATTAATATGCATACTCTCAGATTATTTAACTCCTCAAACCATAAATTCACTATTCACAGAAAAGGGTAGTTTGCAGACATCATTGTTGGTGCCAGTTGTTGCAACGCATTATGTACTTTGTTGCTTTGTGGATTGTGCCTATGTCTTTATTTACATGTAGGAGCTAGAACTTTTAATTTCTCATGCAAATACAGTTTGCATAAAGGAATATTTTCATTCTTGAAACTGTATGCCTCATAGACATATGCATGTCCCTCTCATTGTGGTACAATCTCTTTCTTCCCAGCTATACATTCCAAGCTGTAGGTCATGAAGGCTATTGAAATTCACATTCATCCCTCTTTACTTAGGTGGGCTGTGATTGATGATAAGCACTGTCCCATCTCTTGTTACATTCTGGAAATCTTCACTCTTGTTCTAAGTCTTTCACAGGAAATTCTTAATCCTTTAAACCATCTAAGCTCTTAAAATATATTTCATTAAACAACAACTGCTACCCTGAACATCTGGTCTTTGTCAGGTACTAAGCTGGGTACTGGAGAAAAAGATTATGGACTGATTATGTAGTCAAGTTGCTTTGTATAAAAAATCAAAGAAAAATAAATGTATGCATAGATTATGCCTAAAATTTTTTGTTTAAAACTTTGTTACATGTATATATCCCCCTAAACATTTTCTATGTGACATAAAATCAGTAACCATCATATTGTGAGAGAAATACATTGTTTGAAGAAGATATTGCAGGTTATTTGCTGGGTCCAAAAGCAGTTGATATTATTTAACTGATTAAGTTCTGAAACCTGAAGATTTTAGGTCTTCAATTTTCATCTAGACCATATCATATTTCTTGTTTGGAAAGAGAAGGTATTCAAATTTAGCAATTTTTCTTCTGCATGCAAGCATGTACCTGTTTCATTGGAAACTTCATTTTCTGGGCACTGAACACAATCAAAGCAGCAGTCTGCTATTTCTTCCTGATGAATTTTCCTGAATCCAGCAGTACATGCCACACTACACGTGGAGGAGGGAACCTGAGGCAATGACTAAATTGTATATGTTTGTGTGTGTGAGTGTAGTTCATGTGTACATCATATGCATAATGACCCTTAGATTGATATATGGGACATTAACAGATATGGCTATAAATATTCCTCTGATAACCAGTATTACTTAACAATTTCAGGCACATTATTATTTGTATTACCCTGCAGTGCACTGAATGTCACAATATTTAATATACCATATAATATTAGATATGTAATATTTATGTTGAAACAATTTAAAAATTTCCTTCCTAAACTGATTAATCTAAAAGGAATGTTTATGTGGCATCAGTTCTCTAATGATTTACAAATAAAAAAATAACAATACTGAGGTGTATGGAGAAATAAGGTAGGATAAGTCAAGAAAGATTTGTTTGATGAACATGAACAAAATATGCTATATAAGACTCTCATAAAATTAATGAAGCTTTCCTAAGTTTAAAAGAAAACCTTGAACCCCCTATACCTTCCTCCCTTTCCCCTGGTTTTTATGAGAGAGCTCCCCTATCTACTCACCCACTCCTGCCTCACCGCCCTAGCATTCCCCTATTCTGGGGCATCAAGCATGCACGGGATCATGGTCCTCCCCTCCCTCTGATGACAGATAAGGCAATCCTCTAAAGAAGAGGGGAAACATGGAAGCAAGATAACATTTGAAATGTAAATAAATAAAATAACCCATAAAAATTACACAAATAAAAAAGGAAACCTTAAATCTGGAGAAGATTTCTGTTAATGAATACATGCTATACTTAATTAGGCTATGAATATGTTCACACAGAATCAGAAAATTCCATTGTGTATGTGTGTATACAAAATTTTAATATATATTTAATAAATATATGCAATAAATATATTCCTATACTGTAGGATTAATAGGCATGTGGGTACAATTGAACATGGAATCAAGAGACCTTTTTTCCCTATGACCATTTTTACTCAAAGTAGTGAGTTATGAAATGTTTGTGCTTGTAATTGAGGATACTCTTTTGTAAGATTAGCAATTGGTCTCAACCACACAGCTATTACTTCACTGCCTCATATTTTAAAATTTAGGTATCATGAAAAATATAAAATTGTGGTATACACACCGATGTCCCTCCTGTGACCCACTCCAGGTCTTCAGATATAAGAAGTTGTTGGCTCTGTGGGAAACAAGGAAAATATCTTCCTATTTTTACTTTTAATCCAAGGCCTTGTGGAAAATTCCAAATGGTACAAATGTCATACTCTACACACTGATATTCCCTATGATTCACGTTCACCAGTTCTCCAACAGGGTTAGTAAATACCTGGGCTTTCAGCAAGGAAACCATCTAAAAGAGTAAAAGAGATTCATGATTACATATGCATATTAATAAAGGGAAGACAAAATTGAGAATTTGCTCTAATTTCTTAATGTCTTTCAGAAAAGACAGCTGTATGAAGTAATCCTGTATAGTAAAATATAATATAGCTCTTTGATAATTTGAAATTTATATACTTCATATTAATGTTTGATGGTAAAATGTGCTAGAAAAAAATGATTACCAGATAACCAGTAACATGGTGTGTGAGTGTGTGCATATGTTTGTAAAAAATACTTTTTTTCTTAACTTTGGGGAAGACCCCTCTGTGTTGTTGTTGTTGTTGCTGTTGTTGTTTTTAAGATTTATTTATTATATCTAAGTACACTGGAGCTGTCTTCAGATGCACCAGAAGAGGGCATCAGATCTCATTACAGATGGTTATGAGCCACCATGTGGTTGCTGGGATTTGAACTCAGGACCTTCAAAAGAACAGTCAGTGCTCTTAACCACTGAGCCATCTCTCCAGCCCCCAAAATACTTTTTAAAAAATAAAGCCAGAAAAGAAATTCCTCCCAACACATAATAACCAGAACAACAAATGCACTAAATAAA
Source organism: Mus musculus (assembly GCF_000001635.26). Taxonomy (NCBI): domain Eukaryota; kingdom Metazoa; phylum Chordata; class Mammalia; order Rodentia; family Muridae; genus Mus; species Mus musculus. The sequence continues at coordinate 65,357,314 of NC_000079.6, forward strand.
GATAGAATATTAAAAGCAGTAAGGGAAAAGGATCAAGTAACATATAAAGGCAGGCCTATCAGAATTACACCAGACTTCTCACCAGAGACTATGAAAGCCAGAAGATTCTGGACAGATGTTATACAGACACTAAGAGAACACAAATGCCAGACCAGGCTACTATACTCAGCCAAACTTTCAATTACCATAGATGGAGAAACCAAAGTATTCCACGACAAAACCAAATTCACACATTATCTTTCCATGAATCCAGCCCTTCAAAGGATAATAACAGAAAAAAACCAATAAAAGGACAGAAACCACGCCCTAGAAAAAACAAGAAAGTAATCCTTCAACAAACCTAAAAGAAGACAGCCACAAGAACAGAATGACAACTCGAACAACAAAAATAATAGGAAGCAACAATTACGTTTCCTTAGTATGTCGTAATATCAATGGACTCTATTCCCCAATAAAAAGACATAGACTAACAGACTGGCTACACAAACACTTGCTGCTTACAGGAAACCCATCTCAGGGAAAAAGACAGACACTACCTCAGAATGAAAGGCTGGAAAACAATTTTGCAAGCAAATGGTCTGAAGAAACAAGCTGGAGTAGCCATTCTAATATCGAATAAAATCGACTTCCAACCCAAAGTTATCAAAAAAGACAAGGAGGGACACTTCATACTCACCAAAGGTAAAATCCTCCAAGAGGAACTCTCAATTCTGAATATCTATGCTCCAAATGCAAGGGCAGCCACATTCATTAAAGAAACTTTAGTAAAGCTCAAAGCACACATTACACCTCACACAATAATAGTGGGAGAATTCAACACACCACTTTCATCAATGGACAGATCGTGGAAACAGAAACTAAACAGGGACACAGTGAAACTAACAGAAGTTATGAAACAAATGGACTTAACAGATATCTACAGAACATTTTATCCTAAAACAAAAGGATATACCTTCTTCTCAACACCTCATGGCACCTTCTCCAAAATTGACCATATAATTGGTCACAAAACAGGCCTCAACAGATAGAAAAATATTGAAATTGTCCCATGCATCCTATCAGACCACCATGGCCTAAGGCTGATCTTCAATAACAACATAAATAATAGAAAGCCAACATTCACGTGGAAACTGAAGTACACTCTTTTCAATGATACTTTGGTCAAGGAAGGAATAAAGAAAGAAATTAAAGAGTTTTTTAGAGTTTAATGAAAATGAAGCCACATCATACCCAAACTTAAGGGACACAATGAAAGCATTTCTAAGATGAAAACTCATAGTTCTGAGTGGCTCCAAAAAGAAACTGGAGAGAGCACACACAAGCAGCTTGAGAACACACCTAAAAGCTCTAGAACAAAAGGAAGCAAATTCACCCAGGAGGAGTAGACGGCAGGAAATAATCAAATTCAGGAGAGAAATCAACCAAGTGGAAACAAGAAGAACTATTCAAAGAATCAACCAAACTCGGAGCTGGTTCCTTGTGAAAATCAACAAGATCAATAAACCCTTAGTCAGACTCACTAGAGGGCACAGGGACAGCATCCTAATTAACAAAATCAGAAATGAAAATGGAGACATAACAACAGATCCTGAAGAAATACAAAACACCATCAGATCCTTCTACAAAAGACTATATTCAAGAAAACTGGAAAACCTGGATGAAATGGACATATTTCTAGACAGATACCAGGTACTAAAGTTAAATCAGGATCAGGTTAATGGTCTAAACAGTCTTCTATCCCCTAAAGAAATAGAAGCAGTCATTAATAGTCTCCCAACCAAAAAAATCCCAGGACCAGATGGGTTTAGTGCAGAGTTCTATCAGATCTTCAAAGAAGATCTAATTCCAGTTCTTCCCAAACTATTCCACAAAATAGAAGCAGAAGGTACTCTGCCCAATTCATTCTATAAAGCCAAAATTACTCTGATACCTAAACCACAGAAAGACCTAACAAAGATAGAGTACTTCAGAACAATTTCCCTTATGAATATCGATGCAAAAATCCTCAATAAAATTCTCGCTAACCGAATCCAAGAACACATCAAAACAATCATCCAGCCTGACCAAGTAGGTTTCATTTCAGGGATGCAGGGATGGTTTAATATACGGCAATCCATCAACATAATCCACTATATAAAGAAACTCAAAGACAAAAACCACATGATCAACTCATTAGATGCTGAGAAAGCATTTGACAAAATCCAACACCCATTCATGATAAAAGTCTTGGAAAGATCAGGAATTCAAGGCCCATACCTAAATATGATAAAATCAATCTACAGCAGGCCAGTAACCAACAGCAAATAAATGGCGAAAAACAGGAAGCATTCCCACTAAAATCAGGGACTAGACAAGGCTGCCGACTTTCTCTCTACCTATTCAACATTGTACTTGAATACCTAGCCAGAACAATTCCACAACAAAAGGAGATCAAGGGAATACAAATTGGAAAGGAAGAAGTCAAAATATCACTTTTGGCAGATGATATGATAGTATATATAAGTGACCCTAAAAATTCTACCAGAGAACTCCTAAAACTGATAAACAGCTTCAGTGAAGTAGCTGGATATAAAATTAACTCAAACAAGTCAATGGCCTTTCTCTACACAGAGGATAAACAGGCTGAGAAAGAAATTAGGGAAACAACACCCTTCTCAATAGTCACAAATAATATAAAATACCTTGGCGTGACTCTAACTAAGGAAGTGAAAGATCTGTATGATAAGAACTTCAAGTCTTTGAAGAAAGAAATTAAGGAAGATCTCAGAAGGTGAAATGATCTCCCATGGTCATGGATTGGCAGGATCAATATAGTAAAAATGGCTATCTTGCCAAAAGCAATCTACAGATTCATGCAATCCCCATCAAAATTCCAACTCAATTCTTCAATGAATTAGAAAGGGCAATCTGCAAATTCATCTGGAATAACAAAAAACCTAGGATAGCAAAAACTCTTCTCAAGGATAAAAGAACCTCTGTTGGAATCACCATGCCTGACCTAAAGCTGTACTACAGAGCAAGTGTTACAAAAACTGCATGGTACTGGTATAGCGGCAGATAAGTAGACCAATGGAATAGACTTGAAGACAGAAATGATCCCACACACCTAAGGTCACTTGATCTTTGACAAGGGAGCTAAAACAATCCAGTGGAAAAAAGACAGCATTTTCAACAAATGGTGCTGGCACAACTGGCACTTAACCTTTAGAAGAATGAGAATTGATCCATTCCTATCTCCTTGTACTAAGGTCAAATCTAAGTGGATCAAGGAACTCCACATAAAACCAGAGACAGTGAAACTTATAGAGGAGAAATTGGGGAAAAGCCTCAAAGATATGGGCACAGGGGAAAAATTCTGAATAGAACAGCAATGGCTTGTGTTCTAAGATCGAGAATCAACAAATGGGATCTCATAGAATTGCAAAGCTTCTGTAAGGCAAAAGACACCGTCAATAAGACAAAAAGGCCACCAACAGATTGGGAAAGGATCTTTACCTATCCGAAATCAGATACGGGACTAATATCCAATATATATAAAGAACTCAAGTAGGTGGACTCCAAAAATTCAAATAACCCCATTAAAAATGGGGTGCAGAGCTTAACCAAGAATTCGCACCTGAGGAATACCGAATGGCTGAGAAGCACCTGAAAAAATGTTCAGCATCCTTAATCACCAGGGAAATGCAAATCAAAACAACCCTGAGATTCCACCTCACACCAGTCAGAATGGCTAAGATCAAAAATTCAGGCAACAGCAGATGCTGGCAAGGATGTGGAGAAAGAGAAACACTCCTCCATTGTTGGTGGGATTGCAAGCTTGTACAATCACTCTGGAAATCAGTCTTGTGTTTCTCAGAAAATTGAATGTAGTACTACCAGAGGATCCCACAATACCTCTCTTGGGTATATATCCAGAACATGTTCCAACTGGTAAGAAGGACACATGCTCCACTATGTTCATAGCAGCCTTATTGATAATAGCCAGAAGCTGGAAAGAACCCAGATGCCCCTCAAAGAGGAATGGATACAGAAAATGTGGTACATTTACACAATGGAGTACTACTCAGCTATTAAAAACAATGAATTTATGAAATTCCTAGGCAAATGGATGGACCTGGAGGCCATCATCCTGAGTGAGGTAACCTAATCACAAAACAACTCACATGATATGTACTCACTGATAAGTGGATATTAGCCCAGATACTTAGAATACCCAAGATATAAGATACAATTTGTGAAACTCATGAAACTCATGAAGAATGAAGAGGAAAGTGTGGACACTTTGCCCTTTCTTAGAATTGGGAACAAAACACCCATGGAAGGAGTTACAGAGTCAAAGTTTGGAGCTGAGATGAAAGGACAGGCCATTTAGAGACGGCCATATCCAGGGATCCATCCCATAATCAGTCTCCAAACGCTGACTCCATTGCATACACTAGCAAGTTTTTGCTGAAAGGACCCTGATATAGCTGTCTCTTGTGAGACTATGCAGGGGCCTAGCAAATACAAAAGTGGATGCTCACAGTTAGCTATTGGATGGATCACAGGGCCCCCAATAGAGGAGCTAGAGAAATTCCCCAAGGAGCTAAAGGGATCTGCAACCCTATACGTGGAATAACAATATGAATTAACTAGTTACACCCCCATCCCCCCCCCCCCCGAGCTCGTGTCTCTAGCTGCATATGTATCAGAAGATGGCCTAGTTGGCCATCAGTGGAAAGAGAGGCCCATTGGTTGTGAAAACTTTATATGCCTCAGTATAGGGGAACACCAGGGCCAAGAAGTGGGAGTGGGTGGTTAGGGGAGTGGGGGGTGTATGGGGGAGTTTTGGGATAGCACTGGAAATGTAAATGAAGAAAATACCTAATTTAAAAAAAAGAAGGAAAAAATGAAGCCCTGTATGTGCAAATGAAGGAGAATTGTGAATGTGTGTGAAGATAAAGAATAGTTGTGGGTCTTTCATGAATAGACAGTAAACGTATATGAGATAAACATAAACTTAATAAAATGTACAGTCTTAATCATTTATGGTTTTGTAAGTAATTGTAAAGTTCAATGAGTAACTATTTGTACTGCACATGTACTGATCCCTGAGAAACTTTTCTTTTTTGTTTTGTTTTTTTGTTTTTTGTTTTTTGTTTTTCGAGACAGGGTTTCTCTGTGTAGCCCTGGCTGTCCTGGAACTCACTCTGTAGATCAGGCTGGCCTCAATCTCAGAGATCCTCCTGCCTCTGCCTCCCAAGTGCTGGGATTAAAGGCGTGTGCCACCACTGTTTGGCTGAGAAATTATGCATTAAAAATATTCTAGTCTAGTCATCATTTAAGGATTTTATGATAAAACTCTTGGTTCCTATTTTAAATTTTGAACTTATTTATGGAAATCTTTAGACACGTTTTCACAAAACTCACTGCTATCATTAAAACTGTTTTGTCTCCTATTAAACGTTATTTTGTACACGATATTCATTCATGTAAATGATTATTTAGAGAGTTTTGCAATGTAGACCTCTTTCCATTGACAGAATAACCTTTGACAAATGTCCAGTTGTTTCACTGGGTCCATTTAAAAGATCACATTGATATATATATAAGCATAATGAAAAGTAAGAAACTTTACCTGCTGACAGTCAGTGAATAATCCTTTGGGTTCTGCTATTTTCTGAGACTCTACTTGTTGAAGTCATGGTAGGTGTGGACCACAACATGGACAACATTATACAGACTGTAACCTTCTTCACTTAGGGCCATGTCACATTTGTGCAATGCTGTCCATTCCGATGTGTTGTTGAATGTAAAATGATCCATTTTATTGCTGTTCTTAGAGACTGAACAATTAAAATAATTCCACTCCAGTATAGACTCAGAAATGTTTACTGGTATTTGTTGGTTTTCATTGTTTGCAAAAAATTCCTAAATTTAGCAATCTCACCTTTGTGGTGTGCAAAAGTGACAGTCCCATGAAGAAATCAAGGCGAAATCTCTTTTAATTGTGATGACATCCCATTGTGAGGTTGTGATTCAAATTCTCCGTGCACTTAAATATTCCCATCTTCTAAAGCTGACTTCTAGAGTTGAGTTCATTTCACCATAAAGGATAATAACTTTTGCTGATGATGTCATAATTTGCTTATCATATGTCTTAGCCCTTGTCACGTGTATGTGCATGTTTTCTGGGATCACATTCACAAAGCTAAACAGATCCCATGTCTTTGCATTTCTTCTGTTGAGTCTGAGAGAAACTGAATACCCTGGTCATCATCTGAGATGACCTGTCCTATCCAAGTCCATCTAAAACGAAGCATCACGGAGACCATGCCATGGGACAAACGTGTGTCCTTGGTGGCTACCTGATGGACATAGGGGAACAGGTCATGGTCACTTAGGTTAGAATTAAATGGTCCAAAGAAAACCTAAAGGATATAGAAGAGATGATAAAACATGTACTGAGGAATATGATTGTCAGGATGTTTGGACTTATATACAAGTAACATTGCTCACCTTTCAGAACTCCTATTAAAGATAGTAAGATTATACTATAAATATCATTCCTATTAGATTGTTGACTATCTCTGATACATCCCACTGTTCTCAAAAACAGTTTGCCTGTTTGCCTACTACATCTATGATCTATTTACTTAATTCTTTATTTCATATAATATAAATAATATATATCTATTTTAAAATATCTGTGTGTGTGCATGAGAGTGTTTGTGTGTATGTGTGTTTGTTTTGAGTATGTAGCAACATACTCATCACTCATAAATGCATGCTGTTCAAGTTTTCTTGTAGGCAAATGTAAATGGAATTTAAATGTTGTTAACTCATCCAGTGTTACACATTCTTACATATGGTGTCCTAGAATAAATTGACAGTTTTACAGCTGTTTTCCATGATGGTCCTATAAGATATATGTTTCAATCATCCTCCAATTCACAGATATAATTAAAAACCAAATGATTTTTTTCTTCTAAATATATTTTACCCAGAGTCCCAATTTATCTTCACACAGGCCATCCATGAAGGAGAATAGCAAAGACGTGTTGGGTAAAAGATAAGGATTCTTGTTGATCTCGTCAGTAGCAAAAAACATTACCAGAGAAAACTCGTATCTTCTCGATGCTATTCTAAAACAAGGCATAATGATGATTAAGAACGATGTTTGAAACAAAATTCCAATTGCAGTAAATTTTGTAATATGAGAAATGCTAAATTTCTGTCTAAATGTCTTGAAATAAACCTCATATATTAGCAATATTTAGAGGTGAATACAATTCAAGAATTCATAGATATAGGGCACTATGATATGATAAATATTTTGTTCATAAAAGTTAATAAAGATTGTTTTATCTCTGAATGCCATCCTTGAACTAGATTACAGTCCTATTGAGAAAGACTGCTATAAAATAACCTTGAAATTGTATTTCCACAGATACATAAAAGAGCATGACTTAAACCATATAAAATATATAAGAGAATCTCCTTAAAATTTTTTATTATTTAAATGCATTTCATGCATCAGGCATCTTAATAATACTGAATATTTTGAGAACCAAATAATACATCAAAATTTTGTTCAACTTTCATATTCCTGTCCTTTTATACCTTAAAAATATCATTAATGCATATTTAATAATATCCATACCTGTGGATCCTATGTCTACTGTTGAGTACTAAATTGTTTGAAACCATACAAAATATTCTTTGGGATTTAAGCATAGTAAAAGAACATGATTTTGATATTTTCAACTATTAATATTTAACCAAGAGAATAATTACAATAAGATATATTTCACTTAAATTTATTTATCCATTTCAAAATATAAAAAGTGATACAATGTACCATATAACCAGAATATTATCCTGTAGGCTCTTTTACACATCAATTTAATGTTACCTTTTAGTTTGTTGTTACTATGTCAATTTCATAAAAATAGTATCAGATTTCTCTTAACTCCCCAGTCTTCTTAATTCTTTGAGATCCTTTAAGTGATGTCTGAGCATAGAGAACTTCTCTCCACCTGAAATGTGTACATCTGTCCCAGAATAGTTGGCAGTTCATTTGTTACTATTAACAATGACCTCTAATCAGGAGTAAAAATACCAAACATGCTCATTTGCTGAAATTTGCATTTTTAAATTGAGAGTTTGGAGTTAAGTGTTTTTCTTTCTAAACCAGCAAAGTGTGTTGAAACAGTCATATATTTGTAATTTTAAACCTTATTATGACTTATAAACGGGTCACCAATGAGAATTTCCACAATTTTTCCAATGAGATGTGTGACAATACATAATGCATCAGAAATGAAATTCCTATTAACCTAACAGAGAAGTATAAGAATGTGAAGCCACAGCTGGGCATGGTGGCGCACGCCTTTAATCCCAGCACTAGGGAGGCAGGGGCAGGCAGATTTCTGAGTTCGAGGCCAGCCTAGTCTACAAAGTGAGTTCCAGGACAGCCAGGGCTACACAGAGAAACTCTTGTCTCGAAAAACAAAATCAAAAACTAAACAAAAACAGAAACAAAAAACCAACCAAACAAACAAACAAACAAAAAGAATGTGAAGCCACCATCACGATCAAAGTGTACAGAGTGAACTGTAGCTAACAACTGGAAAATGTATTTTTTAAATCCTGAAGATATGAAAATTGAATATGAGATGGGATAAGAATCAGAGGCAGAAAAGCACAGGAAACCTCAGTTCATGAAAGAAAAAAGTCCCAAGGCACATTGTTTAGCTAAAAGCTGAGTGATTTCAACACTCCTTCCCTCATGATCTGCAGCCACAAATGGTGATATCTCACACTTGGGATCTCAGAACTCTGTAGCCACATTGAGAACAACTTCTTATCCACAAGAAGTACATTTATTCCTCTAGATTTTCTCTAATGCTATATTTATTCAATAATTAATAGAAATGTTGACCCTCTATCTGATACTGATAATAAGCCTAAATGTGACTGGGCATTTGCAAAACTGGACCAAAACATTATTCTGGGATCAGCCTATGAAGCCTGGCAGTCTTTTTCCATATTTCATGTCAACTCCAGAATGGCAGGAGGGGCTCATTTACAAACTATTTTACAAAGCAAGTATATGCATATTCACAAGTATACATGTAATGTTATACATTTAATGAGATATAATAGACCTGCACACACACAAATATTTCAGTGTATGAATGTATGCCCAACTGTTGGAGACCAAAATTAGATAACCTTTTTATGAAGGCATTTTGATGCCTGCTCATACAGGAATCATTGGCAGACAATTGAATATAGGTAGTGATGCTGTCTCTTCATATTGAGCTCTTTCCAAAGGTGAGAATTGTGAATTCAAGGCAGGTGAATAGATACCTTTCTACATATGATATCCACAAAGACTCAACAGATAGAATCCAGTCTCTCTCATTGTCTAGCATTATGAACTGGAGCCCAATATGCTAAAGCTAAACTAAACTGTGACACATTTGAAAGTATTAAAATAGAGATTAATGTTATACTTAATGTTCAGTGGTTCCTAAAGTTACAGGGGAAGAACAGGACAGAACCCCACTGTTTGTGTACACAGCTAAAAATTTCTAATTCATAACACTGAAGCATGAAGTAAAGTTAATGACTTACGTAAGACTAGAACTGCAATCATATAAAATGTCAGTAAAATTGTCCTCCACTGTAAAAAGGTAAAAACCACAGTCACTTCTCAAATCTCCATGATTGTCCTCACTATTCATTATCCTCCAAAAGCAATGGGTTCAGTCAAACAGCACAAGATGAGAGAAAACTTCAGGAGAAAAAAAGGAAATAGTGAAAGCACACAGCTTCTTCATGTCTGCTAGGATCTATGATGGAGCAATTGTGAAATCCTTTTATTCTGCAGACAGAAATCACACACAATTTATACCTATGTGTCTGTTTTAAGACTTGCTGTTTGGAGATCCACTTAATTATATTCTGCATTTCCTTCCCAGTCATCCTGTGTTATAGTCCCTGGATACATCTGGAAATTTTGTCCTTAAGCGCTGTTTCTGAGGTCTGAAAATTTTGATCAAGACATTTCTGAAAACATGTTGTGAAGATCATTTTCTCCATCTTCAGGTGCCATGATTTCATGCATATCCACTGCATATACTCCAGGGACAATCTTCTGAGAAGTTTGGTCCAGACTACGTGTCAACAGCCATATTTATGAACACAATTGGCAATCATGATAATCGATTTCATCAGAACTTCCATAGTAATACAAAAGTTGAGAAGGTCATAAATGTCCCATGTCATTTGGACTTTGAGTTGAATCATAGGAAATTATGTCTTCCATTTTCTTCTTCTTCTTTTTTTTTAATGGTATTTACTTAGAAGCATTCAGAATGTCAACAAAACAGCTGCAATTTTTTATTTTGCAATTACAGAGTGGTATTCAGTTAACAGAACAACAATTATCTTCTGCATCAGAGACAACTGAAGATGAAAAAAAAAACCAAAAATAAAACCGAAAGACAAAAATAACAAAATACAAAAACCAACCCACTGTCCCCATATATAACTAATTTGTGCTGTGCTTTAAATTTTCGTGCCAATTTACAACCCCCAGACTGTACCGGCAAGGTTAGTGGCTATTGAAAATACCACCAGGATAGGGCTATCTAAAGACACATTCGGTAGTGTGTTAACTATACAAAAAAAGACACTGTACAATTTAAAAACAAATCTTACACAGCCTTACATTTCTATTTTTTTCTTTAAAATGAGTGAGTTGTGTACAGGGGGTTAAATGCTTTATAGGCAAGAAAAAAAAACTGTGCTAGAACCAACTTATTCATCATCTTCTTCAACTTTGACTTCCTCTTCTTCCTCGTCTCCCTCATCCTCCTTCTCATCTTCTTCTTCCTTCTTTTTCTTGCTCTTTTCAGCCTTGACCACCCCCTTATTCGCTGCATCAGATTTTTCCTTTAGCTCTGTAGGCAGCAATATCCTTCTTGTACTTCACCTTCAGCTTGGCAGCCTTCTTCCCATAGGGCTGCTTGTCATCCACCGCAGTGTTGTTCCACATCTCTCCTAGTTTCTTTGCAACATCACCAATGGATAAGCCAGGATGCTCACCTTTGATTTTGGGGCGCTACTCAGAACAGAACAAGAAGAAGGAGGCCTTTTGGGTGCATTGGGGTCCTTGAACTTCTTTTTGGTCTCCCCATTTGGGGGGAATGTAGGTTTTCATTTTCTTTCATAACAAGACTTGTCAGCCTTTGCCATATCTTCAAATTTCCTCTTTTCTTAAGCAGAAATGGTCTTCCACCTCTCTGAGCACTTCTTGGAGAATTCTGAGAAGTTGACAGAAGCATCCGGGTGCTTCTTGTTGTGCTCCTCCCTGCAGGTTTGCACAAAGAATGCATAGGAGGCCATTTTGCCTCTCGGCTTCTTAGGATCTCCTTTGCCCATGTTTACTTGATTTTGCTCAGCAAGGCACAGAGTTGCCCAGTGCCTGTCTGGCTCTCGCTTGCCCGGTCGCTGTCTCTATGGAGCTCAATTACTGCAATGGCTGTGAGAGCAGGCTTCCATTTTCTAGTGTAGACAAAAACAGTCTCACATGCAACATTGAGCTAGGAGTTGAGCTTTCTCTCTGTTGTTCATATACTATTGTGTGCCAGTCACATTTGCAAAATCTCCTCAAACTTTCTGTGTGTGGGACACAATTTATGTTACTTCAACTTTCTCTTTTTTGCCTTAAGCTTCTGTCACTGACTTGACATGTTGAAAAGAATACAGAGCACATACCACCGTGTCCTTCCTGATTAATAAGGGAAAGTTTTGGGCTTTTTCCCCCTGCAGAATATTCTGTGAGCCTGCAATCTGAAGATAGTCACCACAATACTGGATGAGTATTTAAAAGAAAATTGTGCTTCCATGTTTAACAAATATTATTTTATACTTCCTTCTGGTTCTCTCTCTCTCTCTCTCTCTCTCTCTCTCTCTCTCTCTCTCTCTCTCTCTCTCTCTCTCCTTAGTGTTTTTGAGACAGGGTTTCTCTGTATAGTATTGGCTGTTTTGGAACTCACTCTGTAGACAAGGCTGGCCTTGAACTCAGAAATTCACTTGCCTCTGCCTCCCAAGTGCTGGGATTAAAGGCATGTGCCACCATACCTGGCTTTGTTGTCTATTTATTTCTTGTTGATATCAGAAATCAGATACCATGTTGGGCTCTGTGAAACATATGATAATTTCTACCTCATATTTATTTTGTAAAATAATGTTAGCAGTTTTCTGGTAGAATATTTAAGTTTCTTATATATACTGTTATATCATCTATGAATAAAGATAATTTGATTCTTCCTTTCCAAATTGTGTATCCTTAATCTTCTATAGTTTTCTTATTTCTCTAGCTAAGACTACAAGTACTATATTGAAATAAGAAAGAGAGAGAGAGGGAAAGAGAGAGGGAGAGAGAGAGAGAGATGGCAGCCTTAATCACTTTTTAATTTGAGATGATGATTATCTAAATTTTTTATTCCATGTTAAATTTGAGAAACTTTCAGATATTGTCCAATTGTTATGCTAATTTTTTCATAATCTTTGTTGATGTGATTGAGATTTAAGCTGTACATTCAGATTATTATATACTGCTATATTCATTGTCCTTTCAGTGTATCATGGCTATCAGTTATTTGTATTCATTTTTTGTAGCAGCTTGCTAAAGTTGCTGTCACTTGTAAGAATATATTTTTGTGGAAGATTAATTATTTTACAACTTTGAAATGCTGTAGATAACATAAAATACGTAGTAGAGAAAGTAACAAATACAACTCCTGGGCCCTCTGGGCCAACCAAAGCTGCCCTGAGCAGACTGCTATCCCATGTGGACCTCCACTCTCCCATCACCTCTCCTCAAACCTAGTCAGACTCCTGAACCATACAGGACCCGAAACATACAGCCTAATGATATCCATCAGAATCCTGCCACACCAGGAAAATTGAAGTTCACACTCTTCCAAATATCTGCTGCAACAAGAACATCTAGGGATTAAAACCATCCAGTTTGCTAAAGGCCCTCAAAAGAACAAAATCAACAAAAGCCTTGGCAGTATGACACTTCCAAAGCAAATCTACCCCACTACAGCAAGCTCGGACAACCTAGCAAAACTGAAATACAAGAAAATCACCTTAACTACTATCTTACAATAATCATAGAGGCCTTATAATAGGAAATTATAAATTCCTTAAAGAAACACTGGAAATACAATCAAACAATAAAGGTCTTTAAAGAAGAAACAAATAAATTACTTAAAGACATCCAGGAAAATAAAATTAAACAGGTAAAGGAAGCAAATAAAACTGGGCAAGACCTGGAAGTCAAAATAGAAGCAATAAAGAAGACACAAACTGAAGAAATTCTGGAGGCAGAAAACTTAGGGAAGACAACAAGATCAACAGATGCAAGTAGCATGTACAGAATAATGGAGATGGAAGGGAGACATTCAGGCATAAATATACAATACAAGAAATTAATACATCAGTCAAAAATGTTAAATCTAAAAAACTCTTAGCATAAAACATACAGGAAATCTGGGACTCTGTCAAAGGCCTAACCGAAGAGCAACAGAAATAAAAGTACATGAAGACTGTGATAGTTTGTATATGTTGGGCCCAGAGTATGGCAGTATTAGAAGGTATGTCCCAGTTGGAGTAGGTGTGTCTCTGTGGGTGTGGGCTTTATGACCCTTATTCTGACTGTCTAGGAGCCAGTATTCTGCTAGCAGCCTTCAGAGGAAGATGTAGATCTCTCAGCTCCTTCTGCACCATGCCTGCCTGGAAGCTGCCATGTTCCTGCCTTGAAAATACTTGACTGAACCTCTGAAACTAAGAATTGCCTTGGTCATGGTATTTGATCACAGCAATTGAACCCTAACTAAGACAAGACTCCAAGCTCCAAGGACCAGAACATATTCCCAAAATAATCATAGAAGAAAAGTACCCAACCTAAAGAAAGAGATGCCTAGAAATGTGTGAGAAGCTTATAGAATACCAATTAGACTGGAACAGAAAAGAAAACCCTCCTAATACATAATTATCAAAATACAAAACCTAAAAGAGAAAGAAAGAATATTAAAGGTAGCATGGGTAAAATGCCAAGTAACATACATAGACAGATATATCAGAATTACATCTGACTTGTCAGCATAGACTGTCAAAGTTAGAAGGGCCTGAGCAGATAGCCTTCAGCCTCTAAAAAACATAGGTGCCTACATACACTACTATGCCCAGAAAAACTCACAATCAACTTACATGGCAGAAAGAAGACATTTCAATAAAATTCCAAAATCAAACAATATCACTTCATGAATTCTACTCTACAGAAAGTACTAGAACGAAAACTCCAAACCAAGAAACATAACTATATCCAAGAAAACACAGGAAATAAGTAATCCCATATCAGCAAAAGCAAAGAAAGCACTGACAAATACATAAACACACACACACACATACTAAATCATCAATATCAAAATAATGGAAAATTACAATCAATGGTCATTAATATTTCTCAACAACAATGGACTCAATTCCCAAATAAAAAGACATAGGCTAGGAGAATGGATGGAAAAAGAGGATGCAATATTCTGTTGTATATAAGAAACATTCCTTAAAAAAAAAAAAAAAAAAAAAAAGGGGGGCTGGTGAGATGGCTCAGTGGGTAAGAGCACCCGACTGCTCTTCCAAAGGTTTGAAGTTCAAATCCCAGCAACCACATGGTGGCTCACAACCATCTGTAACAAGATCTGACGCCCTCTTCTGGAGTGTCTGAAGACAGCTACAGTGTACTTACATATAATAAATAAATAAATCTTAAAAAAAAAAAAGAAACATTCCTCAGGAAGACAATAGATATTTCCTCAGAGTAAAGTGCTAGAAAAAAAGTTGTCTGAGCAAATGAACCCAAAAAGAAAGCTGGGGGTAGTCATTCTTATACCAAACAAACAAAAAACAAAAATAAACACTTTCAAGCAAAATTAATCAAAAGAGACAGGGAAGGACATTTCATACTCATTAAAGGAAAAATCTACCAAGATGATATCTGAGTTATGAACATCTGTACCCCGAACAAAAGGGCACTTGACAACTGTAAAAGAAAGACTGTTAGAATGTAAATCAAACCCCACACATTAATAGTAGGGTATATTTCAAGACCCGACCAGCACCAAATGACAGCACATCCAGACTAAAACTAAACACAGAAATAATGAAACTATTGGGCACTGTGAATCAAAAGTACCTAATAGACATGTACAGAAAATTCGCCCAAACCCAAGAGGATATACCTTCTTTTCACAAAGCAAATCTCGAAGGTACAAGAAAATTGAAATAATGCCTTGTATCTAATCAGACCACCATGGATTTAAGCTGGACTTCAACAACAGCAACACTGTAAAGCCTACACACTCATGGAAATTGAACAAGTCTCCATTCAATGATCTCTGGGGCAGGGAAGGGAGAGAGAGAGAGAGAGAGAGAGAGAGAGAGAGAGAGAGAGAGAGAGGGAGGGAGGGAGGGAGGGAGGGAGGGAGGGAGGGAGGGAGGGAGGAAGGAAGGAAGGAAGGAAGGAAGGAAGGAAGGAAGGAAGGAAGGAAGGAAGGAAGGAAGGAAGGAAGGGAAGGACACTTTACACAATACAATAAAAATGAAAGTACAACATAACCCAGTTTCATGGGACACAATGAAATCAGTACAAAGAGGAATGTTCATAGTATAAGTGCCCCCATAAAGAAATTATAAATGCTGAAACCAGCAATTGAAAAGTACACCTGAAATCTCTAGGAAAAAAGGCGCAAGAATATCAACAAGGAGTAGAAGGAAGAAAATAATGAAAATCAAGGCTGAAATAAATCAGTTCATAACAAAGAAAACAATACAACAAATCAAGGAAACTAAGAGCTGATTCTTTGAGAAAACCAAAAAGATAGACAAACCCTAGCCAAATAAGCAAAGGACAGCAAAACAGAATCCAAATAAACAAAGTCAGTAATGATGAGAGAGACAAAACAAGTGACATTGAGGAAGTTCAAAGAATCATTAGGTCTTACTCCAAAAGCCTATACTCCACAACATTGTAAAATCCTAATGAAATGGGTGATTTTCTAGGCAAATACCAATTGGAAAGTTAAATCAGGGACAGGTAAACTATGTAAACATCTCTATAGCCCCTAAAGAAATAGAAGCAGGTATTGAATGTCTCCTAACCAATAAATCCCAATAGAGAGATGGTTTTAATGGAGAATTCTACCAGACTTTCAAAGAAGAGCTAAAGCCAATACTCTTCAAACTATTCCATAAAATAGAAACAAAAGGAGCACTGCCAAACTCATGCTATGAGGCCACAGCCACTCTGATACCTAAACCACAGAAAGACTCAACAGAAAGAAAACTTTCGATTGATTTCCCTTATTAACATTGATTCAAAATACTCAATAAAACACCTGCAAACCGAATCCAGGAACACATCAAAGATGTCATCCCTCAAGATCAATTAGGCTTCATCAAAGAGATGCTTAGATATTTAATATATGGAAATCCATCGATGTAATCTACCATATAAACAAACTGAAAGGAAAAACTCACATGATTTTTCTCATTAGTTGCTGAAAAGGCCTGAGATTAAATCCATCGCCTCTTCATTTTAAAGGTACTAGAGAGGGGCTGGAGAGATGGCTCAGTGGTTAAGAACACCGACTGCTCTTCCAAAGGTCCTGAGTTCAAATCCCAGCAACCACATGGTGGCTCACAACCACCCATAATGAGATCTGACGCCCTCTTCTGGTGCATCTGAAGACAGCTACAGTGTACTTAGATACAATAATAAATAAAAATCTTAAAAAATATATATTTTAAAGGTACTAGAGAATTCACGGATACAGGGTACATACATACACATAATCACAGCAACATACAATAAGCCAATAGCTAAAAATCAAAGTAAATGGAGAGGAACTTCAAACATTTCCACTAAAATAAGGAACAAGACTGACCTTCCCACTCTATCCCTATCTATCTTTTGAAAATATCACTTGAAATTCTAGCCAGAGAAATAAGACAAGTAAAGAAGATCAAAGAACCAGCTCTTGGTTTGATTGATTCTTTGTTCAGTTCTTTTAGTTTCTACTTGATTGATTTCAGTCCTGAGTTTGATTATTTCCTGCTGTCTACTCCTCATGGGTGAATTTGCTTCCTTTTGTTCTAGAGCTTTCAGGTGTGTTGTCAAGCTGCAAGTGTATGCTCTTTCCAGTTTCTTTTTGGCAGCACTCAGAGCTATGTGTTTTCCTCTTAGGACTGCTTTCATTGTGTCCCATAAATTTGGGTATACCCATTTTCATTAAACTCTAAAAAGTCTTTAATTCCTTTCTTTATTTCAGTCATAGTGGTGTACAACGTTCATGCCAGCGTTTGAAAAGCAGAGGCAGGCTATTACAGGATTGAGGCCTACAAAGTGTCTTCAAGACAGCCAGGGCTGGTTAAACTAAGAACCATGTATGAAAAGAATAAAAATAAATTTAAGAATGAAAGAAAGAGAGAGAGAAGAAGAAAAAAGAAAGAAAAGAAGAAAGAAAGAAAGAAGCAGCAGAAGAAAGAAAGAAGGAAAGAGAGAGAGGGAAGGAAGGAAGAAAGGAAGGAAGAAGAGAAAGAAAGAAAGAAGAGAAAGAAAGAAAGAAGAGAAAGAGAGAAAAGAAAAAAGAAAGAAAAACAAGCAGACTTAGGAGATAGTATTAGTTGATTGGAGATATAGTTTCTCTATGTATGCAGGCAGGCAGGCAGGCAAACAGACATAATTTTTGGTATGCTTTCGTTTGCTTTGGTTTTCAGGAAGTGTTGCCTAGGTCACACAAGCACAGGAACAAGAAATAAATAAGTAAGAAACACAAATCTGGGAGGGATGGGCTAGCTTGGCCATGGAGACACACACACACACACACACACACACACACACACACACACACACACTAATAAAATCAGGTTGTCAGGCATCTTGGCCAGCAGTGTTGTGTGTGTGTGTGTGTGTGTGTGTGTGTGTGTGTGTGTGTGTGTGTGTGTGTTTGCCTGTCCTTCCGACTGTCTATCTGTGCAGAACTGCATATGGTCTTATCACTCAGGGCCACAATTCAGGTTCCAGAGGTGAACTGTGACCTAGAGTGAAGATCCTACAGGGTTATTAATGCCTAAAATCCACAAACATCTATACTAAGTTATTCCACCAATCTGGCCTTAGGGATAGGAACATGTCTTCAGTGTATACTTATCCTGCTTCCATTAGTTGTGGTACTCAACTGTGGCAGGGGGACTTGCCTTGTCTAACATTCATGTCTTAACTTACCAACCCGGAAGTCAGTTGCCCACATACAAGTCTCTTTCTTCCAAGTAAGATGTCAGTTCCCAGGGAGGCCTTGGGAACTTACACATTACTCGTGCACACCCTACTCAAAATAGAAGTCTGATTAAAAGTAGTTTCTGCACTGAATCCGTGCGGGTGTCTCTCTTGTGTTTGGGGGGGGGGTCCATCTCCAGGGCAGCTTATAAGAGCAAATGCCATAAAAGCATATACATGGGTGGGTGCAGGAAATGCTCCTTGATGGTCAGTTCGGATCCAAGCCTATTGCAGATAACTATAGAACAAGGGAAGCAGTTCTATTGGCTTCTATCGTGATTGTTTTCTGAGGACACAACCAACGAGAATATGTAATCAATTCGGGCAGTAACGGCAGAAACAAGGTATGAGACAGTGTCCTTATAATAGTAGTTAACAGCACAAAATGTCATGCTTCCAGGTAAGAGATTACCTAGTCCTTAACTAATCTGACATCTAGGCCTTAATAGTTTCCTCAGTCCTTAACATTCCATCCAGGCATTAATATTTTACCTGTACCTTAACAGCCAGTAGCTTTGCCCTCTGAGCCATTGCACATACATGCATGCATGCATGCAATGTATGTATAGTTAGAAGAATATCTTTCTCTGTATTCATTCATTTATCAGAAACAAAGTCTCTCTACATTGTCCAAGAGCATACAAGACAGACTAGGCCGGCCTCTCAAGTAAGTTCTGTCTCTGCCTCTCCCCAGTGCTGCGATCAAAGGCATGAATTGCCACATGCCAAAAAGGAATTTTGTTGTTGTTGTTGTTTTGTTTTGTTTGGTTTGGTTTGGTTTTCCTTTCTTTCATCTTGGAAAGGGTGTGTATGTGTGTGGGTGTGTATGTGTGTGTGTGTGTTTAATTTTTTTGTTCTGTTTGTTCGTCGGCTCATCCTGGGACTTGAGCGAGGGTCTCCCCAGAAATGGCGGTGTTTCACTGCCATCAGCACAGGTGGATATTGGGTGCCATATCAGTGCCCAGGTGAGGCCAGGAGCTGTCAGTTCTAGTTTTTATGGCCAGGTTTCATCAGCAGAGGGGCACGGTAAGTGGCTTCAGGGACTAACTGTTCTGTTGGAACTCACTATGAGCATCCGTCTTAGGTCAGGAGCCATCAGCTCTGGGTTGTGTGCACTTAGTTGGCCTCTCTCAGGATGGCACACAGTGAGTCTGCAGACAGAGTTCCTCACAAACATTTGGAGTAGACTCTTAAAGAGACAGGCACTGAGGTGGGCACTGGCAACTAACTGTCTTCTGTCAGAATGTTAGATGTGGACATGTGAGAGAGAGCAGGGTGAGATATTAAAATCCAGTTCACAGGGAATAGAGGCCCAGATCTGCCCCTCACAGTGTCTGCTGTGGGGAACCTGCTGAAAAAGGCACAGGCAGGGGACAGAAAAGCCACAGGTGCCCAGGACTGAGGGGACTCCCATGTGCTGCCACAACCTCTCTCAGGGTTGAGAAACATGTTTATTTCTTCACAGAAAAGCCTGAGAAAAATGGCTCAGGACAGGGCCATGGCAACTCAAGAGGAGAAACCGACCTCAGAGGAGGAATCTGACTCAGAAAATAAATTCACAAAACATTGTGAACATAAAGGGCCTACTGTGGGCATTTAAACAGGAACCAGTCCACAGGACCCCCTGAAAAACATGAAAAGACAGCACAGGGGCCTGCTTGCTCTGTTGCTGGTGTCCCCCGAGCTCAGCCATGGGGTGAATTGTCAGGCTGTGTCCCTGTGAGTGTGAACAATGACTCAGAAGATGAAGATGACTCGTGGGGACCTCTGTTCTCTACACGGCTCAGGACTTCTCACAGTCTGTGTAAAATAGCCAGAGCCTGTCTGAGCAGAGATGGATTCTCACTGGGGAAGGACAGAGATGAGGATGTGACTCAGACAGAGAGAGCTGAGAAGTCTGAGACACGGAGGAGAGAGGTCACCTACAGGATGCTATGGGCACAGGGGCGTGGTAGGTCGGGGGTCGGTTGGGAGGAATGGCTCCGCAGAAAATGGCCTGGTGGGGACAGCATGCCATGACAGAGACTGCCTACAGCAGGCCAGGATGGAAATATCTCAGGAGCCTGTGGCAGCTCCGTGTAAAAATCAGTTGTTCCCATGTCTTCCAACCTTAGCCTTGGACAGTGCCTATATAGATTTCATTCGTGTGTGACTGCTTTTCAGTTGCCCCTGATGTGCATAATCATTCTATTATACCGACGTGAGTTCTGTGAAACTAGATGTTCCCTGATGTCATAATTCTTAAAAGATTAAAAAACTGAGGCCTGGGGTCCAGTGCAGAGCAGTCCTAACGGTTCGGGTGCATGCTTGCACTCTCATCTTGGAAACAATGCAATAACTGCACAATGGCAATTCCGGATTCATGCTTGACTTGCAGAGAATGTTTGACAGAAATGATTAGAAAATGAACTACAGCCAACATTGAGACTCCAGGAAAGTAAATAACTTATGAAATGAGTTTTGCATAGCAGTTGAGAGTGGTTCCTGGATGATCAAGTATGGAATATTTAAAATCTTATACTCATAAAACTAAGCCAGAGCACAGGGACTCTCGGGGGAGTCACTGTGTGCAGTGTGCTGAGGTGGAAAGCCAGTGGAACCACTGAGTTAAGGGTTGACTTGATTCCCTCTGGCTGATGCTTGGCAGATTTGCCTGCATCCTTTATCATTAGAGCTTAACAGGAAAATGCAAGCTGACCTCAGAGCTTTGAGCTCTTAAGTATAATAAGTTAAAATTTAAAGTTTCAACAATGATAAGTTTGCAATTATTATTACTTTGGCCAGAAGTCTGGGAATAGGGAAGGTGGAAACTTTGGGGAACAATTGTAATTTTTGATTCTTTGTGGGATTCTCTTATTCTTTTGAATTTGATTTGCCAATGAATATACAGTGCCCTTTTTTCTACCTGCTTTTGGAGTGTCAATAAAAAACTGGGGCAAGAAAGCGAGAGAGCCTGAGAAGAGCAGGTGGAAAGCAAGTGAGTGAAGGAAGAATGCATGCGGAATGTGTGTGTGTGTGTGTGTGTGTGTGTGTGTGGTGCGTATGAGGCATGTGTTGAGGCATGTGTTGAGGCATGTGTGAGGCGTGTGTGGTGTGTGTGTGTGTGTGAGGCTAGTGTGAGGCATGTAAGACATGTGTGAGGCGTGTGTATGAGGCCTGTGAGGTATGTGTGTGAGGCATGTGTGGTGTGTGTGTGAAGCTAGTGTGAGGCATGTGAGAGATGTGTGAGAGGCATGTGTGAGGCGTTGGAGGTATGTGTGTGTGTGTGTGTGTGTGTGTGTGTGTGTGTGTGAGGCTAGTGTGAGGCATGTGAAACATATGTGAGACGTGTTTGTGAGGCTCGTGTGAGGAGCATGTGAGGCGTGTGTGTGAAAAGCACACAGGAGAAAGCAGAGCGCGCAGCCTTGAGCTGTGAGCAAGCGAGCGAGGAGTGCAGAGAGTGAGAAACTCTAAGCCTTGAAAAACCGCCTGTCAGCTTGCACACAAAAAAAGCAGTCTGTGTCTGTTTATTACCTGCCTCCCAGATAGCCCCACTTCCAGGTGAGAACTCCGATCCCGAGCCGAGGCTAGACTCCTCGGCTGTTCAGGATCACGAGTCTGGCTCCAGGTTAGAAATTCATTTCACAGCCTCTTAGAGATCCTCGGTCTTTGTTTTCTCCCTGTGGACACCGGAAGTCATTTATAAAACGAGGAAGAAACTTTATTTCCAGGTTTCCGCGAGACAGAGGTTAAACTTTATTAATTATCAACAACAATAATTAAAATAAAAGCTGTGACGCGGTTTCTGCTTCCGGCCTTCCACCACAGTTTGGCGCGGTGAATGGGGAGGAGTTTGGTGGGGGCTGCGGCGCTCACTCGCGGCTTCCCAGGAAAACGTGAGTTTTATTTCCCATCTCTTCTAAAGTTTAAGTAAAATGTTCATTTCTTCCAAAAAGAAAAATCGTTGAGACAAGACTTTAAACCCGCCTCCGGCGAGTGAGCATGCGCAGATTCCCTATCTGTTCCTGTCCCCTCAGGCGGCCATGACGCCAAAAGGTCAAATGTAAGAACTGAGAACAGGTAGCTTAGCGGTTAAGGGCACAAACGGTTCTCCCAAAGGTCATGAGTTGGAATTCCAGCAGGTGCTGTCATATTTTGTACCTTCTTTTTGGTGGCTGGACAGATGACTCCGTGTCATGGAATCTGGCTCCCTCTTGTGGCCTTCAGGTGTAAAAGCAGGCAGTACTCTGTATACTTAATAAATAAATAAATCTTTAAAAGAAAGAAAGAAAATTCCTTATGGAAGTTTCTTATAGATTTGGGAGTGATGACTGGATGAGCGATCCTGCTTCCATTTCTCCTTCCAGGCGTCTTCAAGAGCTGAGGGTCTGCTCTCAGGGCGGCTCAGAGGGAGACAGATATGCTGCATTTATAGGATTGGAAGGGAAGCAAGGACAGGCGCTGTAATGGGAAGAGCTCATCACTGGTGGGCAACCTTCCCGAGATGGGAACTGGAAGTAGCAGCGCCACACCAGCGCTGCCAGCGCCTGCCGCAACTAGGATCATGGGGGTCCAGGTGCAGGGACAGAGCACTCGTGTACGTTCGCGCGTGTGGCGGGGCGGGGGTCTGTGGGACAGGCAGGGAGGCGGGGCAGAACGGTGAGGGCGGCGACCCTGAGCGCTCAGCAGGATCCCAGCAAAAGGCATGGCCATTTGGAGAGCATAGGGGTCATGCGGGGTCACACCCATGTCTCTGTTTTCCCTCAGGTCTGTCCTGCCAGTGCCAGGGCTCTCCCCTCAACACCCTCCCACCTCTCTCTTCCCCCTGGGTCTTGGGTCACACAGCTGTCTTGGGGGCGGGGCGAGGGGGCAGGGCTGGAGGGTGGCCAGAGTTCACCCAAGGTCTCGTGGATGGCATGGTGATCCCAGTCCCTGGCAGCAGTGACCAATAGCCACCTATGTGATCCCTTACCTATACTTGGACCCCAACTTTAGACCTGACCCTGACATCATATGTAAACCCCAACCTTTGACCACATCATGACCTCTATATTGCCCTGTGACCAGGATGACACTGTCCTATAACCCTGACAAGACCCCGACACTGTCCACCACACTCCAAACCAGCCTCTGCCCTGCCCACTATGCATTCCAGGTTCTGACCCCTAGCCCCCACCACATGCATCAGTGATTCCCTGGTGACATTGGAATTCCGCACCCCCCCCCCCATGTCACATGGCTAGGCCCAGTCTTCCAGGGGAAGGAGGGGTGTCACTCGCCACTCTGTGTCCCATTGTCATCCGAAGGCCTTGCTAAGGTTGTGCACTGCCAGTAGCATGGTATGATCTCCAAGAATAGCAGCATCAGTGAAGTGGATCCACCTGAGCCTAGAGTGCTGCAGAGGGCAGAGCTGGAAACCTGAAACCAGCCCCTTGGAGGAGGCCAGAAGGTACTGCCTTTGAACAACAACCACTCCAAAATTTTAAAGCTCCTTGTATCAGAGCCAAGGCTTGTAGTAAAACTCCTTCAGAGGGATCAACTGATAAAATATCCATATAATGAACAATAGACACTGGAAGATTCAATGTCCTGACTTCTTGTATCGAACCAGCAACAAAATCTTTTACATAATGGAAAGCTATTAGCCATTCCTTGGGGCGAAAGTTTCCAATGAAGTTGCTTCATGGGTACCTAAAAGGAAGTGAGGAAGGGGACATAATGAAATGGAAGGTAGGATCAGGTATGGGAAGAGACAAGAGAGAAGTACAGAGGATCAGGAAATATAAATACGTAGCTCTAGAGGATGGGGAACTGGGGGTAGCCTCTCGAAAGTCCCAGACACCAGGGAAGTGAGAGGTTCCCAGGACCCAAGGGGAATGACATTAGCCAAAATATTCAACAGAGGGGACATAGAACGTGTAGAGGCCACATCCAGTAGATAGGCACGGGCACCAGTTGAGGGATTGGGCCACCATCCTTCTCAAAACTTTTAACCCAAAATCATTTCTGTCTAATCACAGGCAAGACCCCGTCAGAAGAGTTAGGAAAGGACTCACAGAAATGAAGGGGATTGCAACCCCATAGGAAGAACAAATCAACCCACTGGACCACAAAGAGCATCCAGGGACTAAACCACCTACCAAAGAGTATGCATGGAGAGATGCATGGCTCCAGCTCTATATGTAGCAGAGGATGGCTTCATCTGGCACCAGTGGGAGAGGAGGCCCTTGGTCCTGTGGAGGCTTGATGCCCCAGTGTAGGGCGATGCTAGAGCAGTGTGAATCTGGAGTGGGTGGAGGCAAAGAGGAGAGGGGGATGGGATGGTGAGTGTGTGGAGGGGAAAGAGGGAAGGGGATTATCATTTGAATTGTAAACAAATAAAATGATTAATAAAAAGAGGAAAAATGTGTCCATTATATCAAATTAATATCTTTCTGATGACTACAACAGACCAGGAAGGTCAGATAATGATAATTGAGAGAAAATAGAAAAAAAAGGCAAAGCAAGGCAACTGTGGTAAGTGCAACAGTGGTGTATGTAATTCCAACTAAAATGTTAAAGAAGACCAACTAAGGTGCATATGTAAAGAAAGCAGAAAATGGCATTTGACAGTAATCACTCCCTGGGACAGCATTTTAATAATACTGTGTTATGTGATGAGCTTTTAATCTCCTTAGTCACTGCTATTTTAATGTCACACTGATTTCTTGCTACTTAGAAGGAAGCTTCAGGAATCTGTTAGGGAGAAAACCTCACATGTGTGTTTTGCTTGCTCAATTAAGCATGGCCACGTTCTCTGTGACAATTATTTTTCTTTTCAAAGGTGCTATTGGTAGTTCAATCATAAATGCAAGTTTATAATCACAAAAGAGTTTCTTGTAAAACATACATGAAGGCAAGTCTGTTTAATCATTGATAATTTAGACGTTAACATTAATGTCTCATTTCTTCATCTGGTGGCCATTATGTTTTTAGAAAATGACTTCTACATACTGGGCGCCATCCTGGAGAACTTCATGAAGGTATGATGTCATCCTTAATGTCATAGAGCATTTTATTTGATTCATCACAGGAATGGAGCTGTACAATGTACACTGATGGTCTTCTCTCATTTTCTATTATTGAACATAGGTTGCCTCTCTCCTTACCCATCTCCTTCCAGATTTTCCTGCCCTGTGCCACACATTCAAATCCATACCTTTTCTTTCTTTTTCTTGTTATAGACTAAACATCTAAATTATTATTGTTGTTATCATCATTTTTATTAATTATAAAAAACAAATAACTGGAATAAGACAAAATGAAAAATAAACAGATGAAAAGAAGATAAGGAAAAATATAAGAAACCTATACACACAGACTCAAATTCACAAAAAGAATTTACATAAAAACGTAAACTATAAAACACAGTACACTTAAAAAGAAACTTTGGGATTAAAAACAAGAAACAAAACACAACAAAACAAATGAACACAGAAACCAAACAAATATAAAAGTCCTGGAAAAGCATAATGAGACAAAGAACCACCAACAATGTCTTTGAGTTTGTTTGGTGTTTCCCATCTGCTGCTGGGCATAAGGTTTGCCCTTAAGAGTAGTTTCAATACCCCGTGAATGTCCTACTATTGAGTACATCTCTTGAAAAAAGAGATTCTTTTAAATCATACCTGAAAGCAAGTCATTTAGATCATTTTTAATATAAACAGGAACTTTAATGTCTCCTGCTTCATTCATCTTGTGACCACTATGTTTCTATAAAATGAATTCTACATATAGGATGCTATCTTCAACAACTTCATGGGATAGATGCCCAGGTATGGTGTCATCCTCCATTTCATAGAGCATTTTATATCATAAAAACAATTAATATTGCTTTTTTGTAAATGACTATCAACTGGATTGGAATGGTTATGTACTTCATTCCCCTCTGAGTATTGAGACCCCATTTTCAACAGAACCATGCAGGCCCTGTGCATGCTGCCACATTCTCTGTAACTTCATATCTGCATCTATCTTTCATGTTTTAGAAATCCTGTTTTCCATGGTGGGTGTTCTCAATCCCCTCTGGCACTGATATACTTCTACCTAAACTTCCACTGTATTTCCTGAGTCCTGACCCAAGGGATATTATGAAGACAGCCCATTTATGAATGTGTGTTCCAAAGTCTTTCACATTCTCAAAACTGACTGGCTAAGGGTGTTTGTATTTGTTTCTATCTATTACAGAAGGAAAGATCTCTGATGGTGGTTGATCAAGACCCTGATTTTTATCAATAGCAGAATATCATTAAGAGTGATTTTACTGCTATGTGGCCTTTCAAAACATAAATATATGCAATTTTACACAGTCTTTACAATTTTTGTTTAAAAATATAAATGTATATGCAAATATGTGCACATTCAGTAAGAATTAATGAAATAAGAGGCCATGTGCATTTTAGGAGTGCAGGAAGTGGGACAAAGGTTGTTTTGGAGACAGCAAATATAAAAAAAGGAGCAATTGAATGACAATGTCAAAAATAAACTACCAAATAATATTTAAAAAATAAAGCAGCAAACAGTATTTTGAGATAAAAATGACACTGACCTTCAACACCTGACGTAAAGAACAATGTGTGTGTTTTATGTGCATGTTTGTGTGTGTGATATTAAACTGAAATAATCTTTAGTCTCATATTTTGATAAAATTTATGAAGAGACCCTTCATCTAGAGTGATTTATATGTCCATAGAATTCACTGACCTCACTGTGGTGAAGGTCTTGTGGGAGACATTTCCATTAGTGATTTTTCTCACTTAATGAAACACAGTCATTTCATAATGAAACTGTCTTTTCACATACATTTACAAAGCCTTATTTTGCAGGCACAATCTGAATCTCAATGTCCTTTCCATAGAATATTCCCGTCTTTGTATGTTATCTGGTATTCTTAGCATCTCCCTAGTACATTGGAAAGCTATCCCAAAGTGCAGTGCTTCTGTGCTATCATATGCATTACTGTCACGGTGCTTCTCACTCTGCTAACATGCATTCTTCTTTCTCTTTTCAAATCAGTGCCTTTTATTGCATCAGGAAGCTATGAGATTCCAAATCCCAACAGTGGCAATTTACCATTTAGGTGATGTCTTAGATTCTGTTGCTGTAAAAACCACCATAGCCAAAGAAACATGTGAGAAAAGTGTTTATTTACTTATGTACCTTGGTCACAGTATATTGTGTGAAGCCAAGGCCTTATACTCTACACAAAGGATAAACCGGATGAGAAAGAAATTAGGGAAACAACAACCTTCACTATAGGTACAAATAATATGAAATACCTTGGTGTGATTCTATCTAAGAAAGTGAAAGATTTGTATGATAAGAACTTGAATTCTCTGAAAAAAGAAATCAAAGAAGATCTCAGAAGATGGAAAGATCTCCCATGCTCATAGAATGGAAGGATCAATACAGTAAAAATGGCTATCTTGCCAAAAGCAATCTACAGATTCAATGCAATCCCCATCAAAATTCCAACTAAATTCTTCATCGAATTAGAAAGGGCAATTTGCAAATTCATCTGGAATAACAAAAAGACCTAGGATAGCAAAAGCTATTCTCAATGATAAAAGAACCTCTGGTGGAATCACCATGCCTGACTTCAAACTGTACTACAGAGCAATTGTGATAAAAACTGCATGGTACTAGTACAGTGACAAACAGCTAGAACAATGAATTGAAGACCCAGAAATGAACTCACACACCTAAGGTCACTAGATCTTTGACAAGGGAGCTAAAACCATCCAGTGGAAAAAAGACAGCATTTTCAACAAATGGTGCAGGCACAACTGGCAGTTATCATGTAGAAGGGTGTGAATTGATTCATTCTTGTCTCCTTGTACAAAGCTCAAGTCTAAATGGATCAAGGAATTCCAGTTAAAACCAGAGACACTGAAACTTATAGTGGAGAAAATAGGGAAAAGCCTCAAAGATAAGGGCACAGGGGAAAAATTCCTGAATAGAACAGCAATGGCTTGTGCTGTAAGATTGAGAATTGACAAATGGGACCTCATAAAATTGCAAAGCTTCTGTAAGGCAAAGGACACTGTCAATAAGACAAAAAAGCCACCAACAGATTGGGAAAGGATCTTTACCAATTGTAAATCAGACAGGGGACTAATATCCAATATATACAAAGAACTCAATTAGCTGGACTCCAGAAAATCAAA
Organism: Mus musculus; assembly: GCF_000001635.26. Classification (NCBI taxonomy): domain Eukaryota; kingdom Metazoa; phylum Chordata; class Mammalia; order Rodentia; family Muridae; genus Mus; species Mus musculus. The sequence goes on from NC_000079.6 coordinate 65,385,898, forward strand.
TAACCCAACTTAAGAATTGGGTACAGAGCTCAACAAAGAATTCACAACTGAGAGTTCTGAATGGCTGTGAAGCACCTAAATAAATGTTCAACATCCTTAATCATCAGGGGAATGCAAATCAAAACAACCCTGAGATTCCACCTCACACCAGTCAGAATGGCTAAGATCAAAAACTCATGTGATAGCAGATGTGGCGAGGATGTGGAGAAAGAGGAACACTCCTACATTGGTGGTGGGATTGCAAGCTTGTACAACCACTCTGGAAGTCAGTTTGGCAGTTCCTCAGAAAATTAGACATAGTATTACCAATTGATCCAGCAATAACTCTCCTGGGCATATACCCAGAAGATGTTCCAACTTGTAATAAGGACACATGCTCCACTATGTTCATTGCAGCCTTATATAATAATAGCCAGAAGTGGAAAGAACCCAGAGGAATGGATACAGAAAATGTGGTACTTTTACACAATTAAGTACTACTACTCAGCTATTAAAAACAATGAATTTATGAAATTCTTAGGCAAATGGATGTATATGGAGGATATCATCCTGAGTGAGGTAACCCAATCACAAAAGAGCACACATGATATGCACTCACTGATAAGTGGATATTAGCCCAGAAACTTAGACTACTGTCTTAGTCAGGGTATCTATTCCTGCACAAACATCATGACCAAGAAGCAAGTTGGGGAGGAAAGGGTTTATTCGGCTTATACTTCCATGCTGCTGTTCATCACCAAAGGAAGTCAGGACTGGAACTCAAGCAGGTCAGGGAGCAGGAGCTGATGCAGAGGCCATGGAGGGATGTTCTTTACTGGCTTGCCCTCCTGGCTTGCTCAGCCTGCTCTCTTATAAAACCAAGACTACCAGCCCAGAGATGGTCCCACCCACAAGGGGCATTTCCCCCTTGATCACTAATTGAGAAAATGCCTTACAGTTGGATCTCATGGAGGCATTTCCTCAACTGAAGCTCCTTTCTCTGTGGTAACTCCAGCTGTGTCAAGTTGACACAAAACTAGCCAGTACAATTGACCCCTTGTCAACTTGACACACAAACACATCACTAGTAAGCCTCAACCCTTAATTTCTTATTCATCCCCAAGATCTAAACAACTTTAAAAGTCCCACAGTCTTTACATATTAAAAGTCAATCCCTTCAAAATGTCCAATATCTTCTAAAATCCAAAGTCTTTTTACAATTAAAAATCTCTTAACTGTGGGCTCCACTAAAATAGTTTCTTCCTTCAAGCGGGAAAATATCAGAGCACAGTCACAATCAAAAGCAAAAGTCAATCTCTAACCATCCAATGTCTGGGATCCAACTCACAATCTTCTGGGCTCCTCCAAGGGCTTGGGTCACTTCTCCAGCCATGCCCTTTGTAGCACACACGTCGTCCTCTAGGCTCCAGATGCCTGGACTCCACTGCTGCTGCTGCTCTTGGTGGTCATCTCATGGTACTGGCATCTCCAAAACACTGCATGACCCCTTCAGTCCTGGGCCGTCAATTGCAACTGAGGCTGCACCTTCACCAATGCCTTCCATGGCCTCTCACAGTGGCAAGCCTCAGCTGCTCTGCGTGACCACTTCATGCCTTCAAACTCAGTACCACCTGGGTGACCCTTACACATTACCAAGTCCCACTGCAGCAGGAGTACAACCTTGGCTATTTCTGGAACACAGCCTCTTTGTGCTTTCATAAAACACTTTCCAGAAGATGTCACCTCAATGATGCTGGTCTCTTCTTAATCACTGCTAATTTCTTAGCTCCAGCTAACCAGCATCAATAGTCCCAGTAATGCAAAGTTTTTGCTTTGGTAGTTCTGGTATCTTGTTAATCACAGGTGATTCTTCAGCCCCAGCTAACCAGAACTATAGAATCTTCACAATCAAAACAGCAATGGCCCTGAAAAGAGTCTTTAATTTTCCCTCTGAAATTTCACAAACCAGACCTCCATCTTCTGCAGTGTTCTCAATATTATCTTCCAAGCTCCTACACAACATCCGACAGAGCTTTTAACAACGGATGGATCTTCAAGCCCAAAGTTCCAAAGTCCTTCCACAGTCCTCCCCAAAACATGGTCATGTTGTCACAGGAATACCCCACTCTGCTGGTACCAATTTGTCTTAGTCAGGGTATCTATTCCTGCACAAACATCATGACCAAGAAGCAAGTTGGGGAGGAAAGGGTTTATTCGGCTTATACTTCCATGCTGCTGTTCATCACCAAAGGAAGTCAGGACTGGAACTCAAGCAGGTCAGGGAGCAGGAGCTGATGCAGAGGCCATGGAGGGATGTTCTTTACTGGCTTGCCCTCCTGGCTTGCTCAGCCTGCTCTCTTATAAAACCAAGACTACCAGCCCAGAGATGGTCCCACCCACAAGGGGCATTTCCCCCTTGATCACTAATTGAGAAAATGCCTTACAGTTGGATCTCATGGAGGCATTTCCTCAACTGAAGCTCCTTTCTCTGTGGTAACTCCAGCTGTGTCAAGTTGACACAAAACTAGCCAGTACAACTACCCAAGATAAAATTTGCAAAACACATGAAACTCCAGAAGAAGGAAGACCAAAGTATAGATACTTCGTTCCTTCTTAGAAGGGCGAACAAGCTAGGCAGTAGTGGCACACACCATTAATCCCAGCACTTGGGAGGCAGAAGCAGGGGGATTTCTCAGTTTCCAGGCCAGCCTGCTCTACATTGTAAGTTCCAGGACAGCCAGGGCTATACAGAGAAACCCGATCAAAAAAAAAGGGGGGGGGGACAAAATACCTATGGAAGGAGTTACAGAAACAAAGTTTGGAGCTGAGACTGAAGGATGGACCATCCAAAGACTGCCCCACCAGGGGAACCATCCCATAAACAAACACCAAACCCAGACACTACTGCATATGCCAGCAAGATTTTGCTGAGAGGACCTGGCTATAGCTGTCTCTTGTGAGGCTATGCCAGTGCCTGGCGAGCACAGAAGTGGATGCCCACAGTCATCTATTGAAGGAAACACACCCCCCCCATGGAAGGAGCTAGAGAAACTACCCAAGGAGCTAAAGGTGTCTGCAACCCTATAGGAGGAACAACAATATCAACTAACCAGTACCCCCAGAGATTGTGTATCTAGCTGCATATGTAGCAGAAGATGGCCTAGTTGGCCATCAATGGGAGGAGAGGACCTTTGTCTTGCAAAGATTATATGTACAGGGGAATGACAAGGCCAGGAAGCAGGAGTAGGTGGTTTGGGGAGGAAGGCTGTGGAGGGTATAGGGGACTTTCTCAGATTAAACTAGGAAAGGGGATAGCATTTGAAATGTAAAGGAAGAAAATATCTAATTAAAAAAAACTTTTAAAAAGAAAAAAAAGAGAAGGAAGAATCCAACCCAAGGAGGTTAATGATATATATGAAAACAGAGATAGTAAATAATAAGTAATAATAAATAGTAAATAATGTTGTATTAGCTGCAAAAAAGAGAAAGCACACACACACACACACACAAACCTCAATATGACCACCAGCAGCAAGAACAATAAGAACATACCAGGAGTTAGCCATCACTGCTCTTTGATATTAATATTAATGACCTCAGTTCGCCAATAAAACGACACAGGTGAACAGAATGGGTGCTAAACGTAATCTAACCTTCTATTGTATTCAAATAATATAGCTCAACATCAAGAATAGGCATTACTTCAAGGTAAAGGGTGGTAAAAAGACATTCCAAGAAAATGGACCAAAGAAGCAAACTGGTACAGCCATTTACAAATACAGCAAAACAGATTTTAACCAAAAAGTAATCAAAAGAATTGGAGAAAGACACTATAGATTCCTCAAAGGGAGAAAAAAAAACACCAAAGATGACATTTGAATTTTTAACATCTATGCCTTAAACATATGGTCACCAACCTTTGTAAAAGAAACAGTTTTAAAGCTAAAATCACATAATGAGTGTCATACATTTATACTCAGAAATTTTAATACCCCACTCCCACCAATTGACAAATTCTTCAGACCAAAACTAAACAAAGAATTAGTCCAGTTAACTGACAACATGAATCCAGCTGGTATTTAGAGAACGTTCAACTGAAATATACGAGAATATACCTTCTGCTCAGCACCTCATGAAACTTACTTATAAACTGACCACATATTCAGACACATTGCAATTCTCTAGACATACAATAAAACTGAAAGAACAACTGTATCTTATCAGACCACCATGGATAACAACTGGATATCAAAAAAAACAAAGAGAACACAAAGCTTACAAACTCATGGAGGCTACACACCTCACTAATGAATGAAAGAAATGTTAAGACAGAAATAAAGGAAGAAATTAGAGACTTTTTAGAATTTAATGAAAAGGACAACAATTGAGCAACATGCACAATCTTATGGAACACAAAGAAAATGAAAGTGGTGCTAAGAAAAACATTCATAGAACAGAATGTCTTCATGAAAAATTTGGAGAGCTCTCATACTGGCAATTTAACAGCACGCTTTAAAGTCTAGAACAGAAAGAAGCGAGGGAGCAATGAAAAAAGGGAGTAGACATCCGGAAATTATCAAATTGGGGGCTGAAATTAATAAAATAGATAGAGAAGACTACAAAGAATTAATGAAACATGGAGATGGCCTTTGAGCCTTTTATTAGTCAAGATAGACAACAACTTATTGAAAGATAGAGAATATCCAAATTAATGAAATCTACAATGAAAATGGGGACAAAATAAAAGACAATGAAGAATTCCAGAGAAAGGTAAAGACATAGTTTTAAAAAGCATGTACTCCACTGCATTGGAAATTCTAAGAGATGGATAATTTACTCAATAGGTTCCACTTATCAAATTAAATCAAACTAAGATAAGCAACTTAAACAGACCTAAAAACCTAGAAAAAGAGAAGTCATTACAAATCTGCCACCAAAAAGAACTCAAGGCCATGAGTTTTGGGGTAGAATCCTAGCAGACTTTCAAGGAGGAGATAACAAGGATACTCCTCAAAGTATTCAACAATATTGAAAGAGAAGAAACATTGGCCGATTTATTTTGTGAACCCATGGTTACTCAAATATCCAGTCAATAAAGACTCAGCAACAAAAGAGAATTTCAGACCAACTTTCCTTAAAGTGACTGACACAAAAACACTTTATAAAGCAAAACAAATAAAAAAAGAAAGAAAATAGAAAAAAATATCAAAAGATCATCCCCCATGATCAATGAGGTATGCTTCATTAAATAGATGCAGGAATGGTTCAGCATAATGTGCTTAAAGTGTAAGGAAAAAAAGAAGTGATCATCTCACCAGATGGTGAATAATTCTCTGACATGTCCAGCATCACTTTATGATAAAATTCTTGGAGTGATTATGGATACAAGGGACGTACCTAAACATAATATTGTTACTTTACAGCAAGCTTAGAGAAAACATTAAATTAAATGGAGAGACAATCAAATTAATTCCACTAATTCCCAAAAAAGATAAGGTGGTCCATTCTCTCCATATCTATTCAAAATATTATCTAAAAGTTTAACTGGAGCAATAAAACTGAAGGAGATGAGGGTAATATGAATTATAAAGAAGGAAGTAAAATTATCTTTATTTGCAGATGAAGTTATACTATACATAAGTGAACCAAAACTTCCCAAAGGCAATTCCTAGAGCTGACAAACACTTTTAGCAAACTTGTGGGGTACAGGATTAACTAAAAAAGAAAAAGAAAAAGCAGTAGCCTTCGAATGTGCAAATGAGCTTGCAAGTGCAAACAAAAAAAGAGATATCATAATGTATGAATTGATTGTTGATGCTTGTCACTTTTTTCCCATAATAATCTTGAGGAACTCAATATAAGTGTGTAGGCTAAAATCTTACCACATTCTTTGTAGTCACAGATTACTTTTGGTATTATTAAAGGTCATCAAAGACTACTGTGATATGTAATAGCTTTGATATATTGAGTCCATACTAAAGAGTTTACTCTTGTTTAAAGATACCAATAAGTGCAAAACCTTAACCTATTGACTGTGTTTATGGGTTTTCTCTGCATTATGACTTTTTCTCATGGTTTCTCAGCTTACTGCTATGTCCAAAGGCTTGAACACATTGCTTATCCATAGGCTTTCTCTCCACGATGTGTTCTTTTATGTTCATAGATAACTGTGTTGTGAACAGTTTTTTTCTCCAATATGTATTCTGTTATGTATTGGAAGAGAACTATGATATCTAACTGTCAGGAACAAGCAAAAGAAAGTTATCCTAAGGACTGCCTTTTTCTTATCACTCTCCATTTAACCTGAGGTTGAAACTAAGTTCAAGTCCCAAGTCCTAGTGACCTGTGTACTTAACAATATCCAGCCAGGTTTCACTATTCATGTTTTGTTCCCATCAAAATGATGACTGTTCCTAAGTATAATTTCTGTTACTTGTGTTTTATTCCTCAAAACATAGTGCCCGTTCCTAATCACAAAAGAACAAATGGCTATGATATGCTAGACCATAAAACCTACATCTTGTATCATTTGACATAAAGTAACAACAGAGAAAAATCATGATGTGGGGGGATGTAGCTGTACATTGGCACAGGATGTTGTGGTTTCAATCCTGCAGCTTATATACTTTTATATAACCTGAAGGTTTGGAAGATGTATAACTTTCTGATTCAAGGAGGGGCTGGGGTATTGCAGCTAAGCTTCTGAGTATATTTTTGGCCCTTAATGATGAGCAGTGACTTGATTATAATAAATTATTATCATTTGCATTGTCCTGTGTTTGAGATGTGTTGGACCTCAGTTACCCCATACCATAAAGGCTTTATCACATTGCTGGTATTCCTAGAATTTCTCTCCAGTATTAATAGTTTCATAATGTGAAACTATAGAGGTGTGCAAAAGTTTCACCATACTAACTGCATTCACAAAATTTCTTCCCAGTACAAATTCTTATATGATGAAGAAGAATACAGAATTGTGCAATGGCTTCACTATATTAACTGCACTCACAGGGTTTCTGTCTTAGAATTTCCATTGCTAGGAATAGATTTCATGACCAAGGCAACTCGTAAAAGCTAACATTTAATTGGTGCTGGATTACAGTTTTAGAGGATTAATCCATTTTTATCATAGCAGGAAGCATGGTAGGCATGTAGGTAAACATAATGCTGAAGAAGGAGCTGAGAGTTCTGCACCTTGATCCACAGGCAACCAGGAAGAGACTGTCTTCTAGGGATCACACAGGAGGGTCTCTTCAGCATTGGTGGAACTTCAAAGACCACCCTAACATTGATGCACTTCCTACAACAAGGCCACACCTTCTGGCAATGCTACTCCTTGAGTCAACCGATTTCAAGAAAACACATTCCACTTGCTGGCCCACATTTCATTGTTCAAACACATGGGTGTAGGGGGACCACACTTACACATAGCATAAAACAGAATACATCAAAATACATGAGATTCAACTTCAAAAGGACTCATCATCTATAGCAGTCTCACAAATAAATAAAGTCCAAAGTTCATCATCTGAGATTCATCCAATCACCTAACTATAATCCCCTATATTTACAAAAACAAATAGCACATTACATACTTCCAAATTGACAGGATATATTTCCCTTTTCCCTGTGTAGGCTTGGCTGTCGTGGAAATAACTCTGTAAACAAGGCTGGCCTCGAACTCAGAAATCCACCTGTCTTTGCCTCCCATGGGCTGGGATTAAATCGCATACCACCACTGCCCAGCTACTTTTCTATTCCTAAATAGCATTGTGAGGAAATACTGGACCAAAGAAGGTCAATCTCCAAACTCTGCATATCCATGTCTGATTTCAAGTATTCTTCAAACCCTTTCTGCTTATTTCACTCCAGCACAATTCTTTCTCTTTGGCTGGACTTATTTCAGGAAAGCAGTTTTCCTGAGCACTTATCCCATAGCTCTAGCATCTCCAAATCTTGGAGTCTCCAAGGTAACTACAATATTAAATCTTCATGTTCCACTGTCTGGGATCTATACATGATCTTTTGCACTCCTCAAAAGAAAGTGGGTGACTTCTCCAGCTCTTTTCTCTATAGCACCCTAGGTTCTGGTTGACTTCACTCTACTGCTGTTGCTATTCTTTCTGCTCATCTCATGGGACTTACACCTTCATTATGCTGGGTTTTCCTGCTGTAACAGGGGTTCACTGCTTTCCTCTCAAATACTCTCTTCATTGTGCCATGTCTTAGCTGCTCTACATGACCCCTTCATGCCTTCGAAACTAACACCACCTGGGTAGTTCTCACACATGACCAAGTCCAGAAGCATCACAAGGTACAACTTTGGGCATCTCTGGAACACAGCATCTTTGTCCTTCCAGAAAACACTTACCAGAAGGTTCCACTTCAGTGATGCTGGTTTCTTCTTCATCACCCCTAATTTTTTATCTACAGCTAACCAACATCAATCGTCTCAGTAGTCCCTTCTACGCTTGCCTCTAAAGCCATGGCCACAGGGACAAAGCTACTTGCTGGGGCTGAACCATGGCCTTTCTATTACATGATCACCAGCTTTCAAATTTTCAACAACTTCACTGCCTAAGCTTGGCTGTCCTGGAACTTGCTCAGTAGATTTACCTTGAATTCAGAGATCTGTGTATCCCTGTTTATTGAATGCTGGGATAAAAAGCATGGAAAACCATGCCTGGACTTATGCTTTTCTTCACCTAAAATTCTGCACCAGGATGACTTGATCCAGATTATCTGCTTGACTCTCATCTCCTGGGATTAACAGCATGTACCACCATGCCTGAACCTAAGAATTTCCATCTAGATGTTAAATTGAAAACTCAGAACAGTAGTCACAGTCCATCCCTTGTTAATTTGAAAAATATTTATATCTCCTTATGTCCACATGAAAAGAATAACCAGGTAACAATCATTCCTAATGTGATACAGTTCTCCTTACCAAAACTGCAAATCCATAAGTTTAGCTGGATGGAATCTTGCCTTAACATCACCTTTCCCTTAATGTCATATAATATCTTTTCTCACAAGATTTAGGTTCATTAAACATCCTAGTGAGTCTGTCTTTTTCTTTCTTCCTTCCTTCCTTCCTTCCTTCCTTCCTTCCTTCCTTTCTCTCTCTCTCTCTCTCTCTCTCTCTCTCTCTCCCTCCCTCCCTCCCTCCTTCCTTCCTTCCTTCCTTCCTTCCATCCTTTCTATCTTTCTTTCTTTATTTTTTTGAGGCAGGGTTTCTCTGTGTAGCCCTGTCTATCCTGGAACTCACTTTGTAGACCAGGCTGGCCTTGAAATAAGAAATCTGCCCGACTCTGCCTCCCAAGTGCTGGGATTAAAGGCACGTGCCACCACACCCAGTGAGCCTTTTCTTATTGAACCTTACATTTTATATTTTTCCATTCTAAGATTATGCTTGATCAAAACAATCATCATGAGAGTAAACAAAGGACAAAGTCTATGTTGGCTTTCCTGATAATTCTTTTGTCAATGCAACACTCTTCAGACAAGGTCAAAAAGCAACAACATTCTTAAGCAAAACATCATAAAAAACATATACAGAGTTCAAATTGCTCTCCAGTGCCTATGTGTTCCACATTCCTCCTAGGATGTCAACATTAAGTTCCACTTAATGCATGTACAAATCCAAAGTCTAAAATTCCACATTGCTCCAAACAAAAACATGGCCAGGCGTATCATAGCAATACTTAAGTCTGAGGTACTAACTTCTGTCTTAGAAAGAATTTCCATTGCTCAGAAGACAAACTGTGACCAAGGCAACTGTTTTAAGGGTAAATATTTAATTGGGCCTGGCTTACAGTTTCAAATACTTAGTTTATTACCATTATAACAGGAAGCATGGCAGCATGAAGGCAGCTATGATGCTAAAGAAGGAGCTGAGAGTTCTCCATCTTCATGAGAAGGCTGGCAGGAAGAGACTATCTTCCAGCCAAACAGTAGGTGGGGCTGTTTTATACTGGCCAAAGCTCCAAACTCCACCACCCCAGTAATTCACTTCCTTCAAAAAAGTAACATCTATTCCTACAAGACACACCTACTAATAGTGCCACTGCTTAGGGCCAAACATATTCAAATTAATATAGCTTATATCTACTATAAATACTTTCATACATTTAAGTATGATTAGGACATGCAAAGGCTTTACCACATTGGTTATATTGACAAGGTTTCTCTCTAGTATGTGTTCTTTTATGTATTCAGAGACTACAGTGGCATGTAAAGGATTTTCCAACTTGACAACATTCACAAATGTTGGGAGCCAACCTGCAGCTCACAAGAAAAGGGATATACCTGGGAGGCAAACTGGAGCTGAAAGAGAACTAGACGGTCAAGAGAAATAATGGAGCTAAGTCAAGGTTCCTGATCAAAGCTCAAATGTTTAATAGCAAATGTGCTTATAAAGGGGAGAAGACCATTCCTGCCAATCCATTCTTGGTGCCTGGAACCAGCTGCAAGTGAGGACAGTGCAGGACAGGGTACTGTAGTCTCTGGAATATCTCAGGGGCCTCTCAGCAGGCAGCAACCTCTTGAAGGAGAACAGCAGCAGTGGCTTAACAACAGAGCCATCTAGGCAGGAAGGCTCCACCCAAGGTGGTCTAATTCTCAGTGGCAGCAAGGTCAAAGTCTGGATCAGCCTGCTTCAGGCTGGGAGAGCCAAGTCAAAATATTTCTCTCCATTATGTATTCTTTTATGTCTTTGGGGACTATAGTGATATGCATAGACTTTTCCACATTCATTGCATTTGTAAGGTTTCTCTAAAACGTGTGTTCCTTTAAATATTTAAAGAGTACAGTGACACACAAAGGCTTTAACACATTTATTACAATCACAGGGCTTCTCTCAACTATGTGCTCATTTATGTACTTGGAAATGACTATGATATGCAAAGGTTTTCTCATATCAATTACATTCATAAGGTTTCTCTCCTGCACATTTTTTTTTGTGTGTTTGGAGATGACTGTGGCCTCGAAAGGATTTACATTATTCATTATATTCATGCAGGTTTTCTGCCATATGTGTTCTTTTATGTATGGGGTGATGACTGTGTCACCCAAGGGATTAGTACTCTGGAAAAATGGAAAGAGTTACTTTTTTGAATGTGTTCTTTTAAGTAGTTGCAGATGACAGTAAATTGCCAAGGTTTTTACCACATTGGTTACAATAATGAGGGTTCTCCCCAGTGTGCTATGTTTTGTGTACGTGGGAAGAATTATGACATGCAAAGGCTTTACTGCATTGATAACCTTCATGAGGTTTCTCTCTTGTATGTGATCTTTTATGTCATTGCAGATGACTGTGACTTGAAATGCTTTACAACGCTGATTACATTCATAAGGTTTCTCTCCTGTGTGTGTACTGTTAAAATAATGGAGATTACAAAGTTCTGAAGTGTTTCCCACATTGATTATATTCATGAGGTTTCTTTCCAGTATGGTATCTTTTATTTTTTGGAGACTAGTGGAACATGCAAAGACTTCATTACCACATTGCTTACATTCATAAGGTTTCTCTCCAAAATGGGTTGGTTCTTTTATCGTTTTGAGATAATTACTTTGTGAAAAGGCTTTTACCACATTGGTTACATTAAGATTTCTCTCCACTATGTGTTTTTTTATGTCTTTGTTGACTTCTCCCTTGTGAAGAGTCTTTCCACATTGATAATTATCCTAAGATTACTCTCCAGTATGGGTTCTTTTATGACATTGGAGATGAGTGGATGTAGCAAAGGCTTTACCACATTGATTACACTCATAAGGTTTCTCTCCAGTATGAGTTCTTTTATGAATTTGGAGATGAGCAGGTCTTGCAAAGGCTTTACCACATTGATTACATTCATAAGGTTTCTCTCCAGCATGGGTTCTTTTATGACATTGGAGATGACTGGATGTAGCAAAGGCTTTCCCACATTGATTACATTCATAAGGTTTCTCTCCAGTATGGGTTCTTTTATGACATTGGAGATGACTGGATGTAGCAAAGGCTTTACCACATCGATTACATTCATAAGGTTTTTCTCCAGTATGGGTTCTTTTATGATTTCTGAGACCACTGTGACAGGAAAAGGCTTTACCACATTGATTACATTCAAAAGGTTTCTCTCCAGTATGGGTTCTTTTATGATATTGGAGATCAGCGGGTCTTGCAAAGGCTTTCCCACATTGATTACATTCATAAGGTTTCTCTCCAGTATGGGTTCTTTTATGATATCTGAGACTATTGTGACAGGAAAAGGCTTTACCACATTGATTACATTCATAAGGTTTCTCTCCAGTATGGGTTCTTTTATGATATTGGAGATCAGCGGGTCTTGCAAAGGCTTTCCCACATTGATTACATTCATAAGGTTTCTCTCCAGTATGGGTTCTTTTATAACATTGGAGATGACTGGATGTAGCAAAGGCTTTACCACATTGATTACATTCATAAGGTTTTTCTCCAGTATGGGTTCTTTTATGATATCTGAGACTACTGTGAGAGGAAAAGGCTTTACCACATTGATTACATTCAAAAGGTTTCTCTCCAGTATGGGTTCTTTTATGACATTGGAGATGACTGGGTGTTGCAAAGGCTTTACCACATTGATTACATTCAAAAGGTTTCTCTCCAGTATGGGTTCTTTTATGACATTGGAGATGACTGGGTGTTGCAAAGGCTTTACCACATTGATTACATTCATAAGGTTTTTCTCCAGTATGGCTTCTTTTATGATATCTGAGATTACTGTGAGAGGAAAAGGCTTTACCACATTGATTACATTCATAAGGTTTCTCTCCAGTATGGGTTCTTTTATGACATTGGAGATGACTGGGTGTTGCAAAGGCTTTACCACATTGATTACATTCATAAGGTTTTTCTCCAGTATGGCTTCTTTTATGATATCTGAGATTACTGTGAGAGGAAAAGGCTTTACCACATTGATTACATTCATAAGGTTTCTCTCCAGTATGGTTTCTTTTGTGATATCTGAGACAACTGTGAGAGGAAAAGGCTTTACCACATTGATTACATTTATAAGGTTTCTCTCCAGTATGGGTTCTTTTATGACATTGGATATGAGCAGGTCTTGCAAAGACTTTACCACATTGATTACATTCATAGAGTTTCTTCCACCTATGAATTCTTCCATGCCTAGAATGATAATTGGCACATGTGAAAGCTTTAACACACTCATTACCTTTATCAATCGTTTTATCCATATTAATTACTTTTACAGGTTGGTCTAATAATAAAGAATTATCAGATCTCAAGCTTTTATCACTTTGCATGTTCATGGTGTTCTCCCTCACTATGGGTTGTTTTGCCTCTTTGAAAACAGATGTGATGTTAAGAGCAGTTATAACATGGCTCATATATATATATATATAACAACCTTTTTCTATATCAGATTCCTATATGACCTATTTCCTGTACCTGAAGAACAATGAAACAATGCAGAGCTTTTTACAACTGATAGCATTCATAATTTCCCTGTAGTGTGAATCACAGCACATTAGCACTGTGAAGCAGGACAAACAGATGAATTTCCACATTTTTTCCTCAGTGTGACTTTGAAGATATTCTCAGTAAAGTAAGAAAACCAATTAATCAAAAACTCCTATCATGTTCAGAAAGTCTAACAAAGTCAGAAAACTACATATCTTCTCATTGTTTTGGAAAGAGGTGTGTTGCTATTTTCAATGTTCATAGACTCTCATGGTTTTGTCCATTTGTCACTTGATATACCCATTAAAAGAAGAACAAATGAAAGTTTTCCACATTGCATTCACAACAGTTGACATATTGTTCCTTGTAGACATGCTATATATGGATTAAGGTTTCTCCACTCAACATTCTTGACTCTCATAAACTGACCTCTCAATAAAGTTAGGAATGAGACTGCAAGAATATAAGTATCACCAACTTTACCTTGGAATATTTGCTTTCTAGAAGGTAATATATATATATATATATGTATATATATATATATATATATATATATACACACAAACATCACTATTCAATGTGCAACATTTAAATATTATGAGACTATACAGAGTGATAGTTCCATAGCATAGGTTTAATGGAGCTACAAATCAAATAAAGGGATCTCTTAAGGCCTTGTTTCCTTCTTTCCATTCTTAGAGGAATGCCTTGGAACCACAAATCAGATAATAGACTCTAAGGTACACGGACTAGCGAGAATATCATAATCATAGCTACAGGTAATGGGCTGATATTTGACACTCTTGCTTTTCTTTAGAACTTCCAGAACTTATTACAATTTCCTCACAGACATATTTGTATCAGCTTGAACATGAAAATTACCTTGTATGTCTTCGAGAACTTTGGCATGGTTCTTCAATATGATGGTCTTCCCATTTGTAGCCTAAAATACAGCAACAGAAAATGAATGATATGTTATTAGAAATTAGGAATAATTGAGGTTACTGTAAATATTCACAGCTGTGAACCTGATTTATTCACCTCAGTCTTACTTGTGCTCAATTTAAATAACAGAAGATCATCAATAACCAAAAAACATTTGTTCCCTTAATTTGAAAAGCAAAAGAAAATTCACAGTCTTACCTATAGAAGTAAGGTTCCAGTAGGTCTCCAACATCACGTCTTTGTAGAGATTCATCTGGGAAGGATCCATCAAATTCCATTCTTCTTTAGTGAAATTCACATGCACATCGTCAAAAGTCACTGCATCCTAAAATATCCCAGAAATGTGTATGATACAAAGCATGATACTAACATCACTACTAATTTCCTGACACAGATATTGTATTCTAATCACCATGTCTTTTTAGAAGGAAATTGAATTATAATGTTCACCTCTGTTGCTGTTGAACCTTTTGCCTAGGAGATAGCCTTGCAAGGGAAATGCCAATTGAGAGGGAGATTGCAAGGGGATACAGATCAACAGTACCAAGCCCACATCTGAGAAGCTGTACGAACAATTACTAACTACAAAAATATTGGACAAGATGGGGGTATTTGCTCAGGACTTTAATGCAGAGGGACAGGAAGGTGTATTTCCTCAAGCTGGAGGCCTGCATCATCTATGAAACCGATTCCAGGACAGCAAAAGTTACATATTAAGACTCTCACTCCCCCTGCAAATATCACCCAAGGAAACAGAAAGGATAGAAAGAACCCATAGTTCTGCACTGAAGTTCCTACATAGAATTATACATTAACTGCAGTTCTGTATTCATCTTGTACAAACATGAAATACACCAGTTTAAATTGTAACATTAATAAAATTTTGCTAAAAGAGAATGAATTTTTAAAGAGTTACAAATGGACCAATTAAAATACTAGTAGTATAAATGTTGATCACAAATATGCAACATAGGGCAGGAGAGATAGCTCAGCTGTGGAAAGCTCTTGCTTGTCTTCCACATAATTGTGGTCAATATTTAGCATTTACATGGGGACCAGCAACTACCTACCCATTACTTCAAGATCAGGTGTTCTGATACCACCTACTGACAACAGTAGAAATGATGCACACATGATATTCATATTCATGCACACAAAAAAATAATTACATTTACTCAAAAATCAAAGAACAAACAAAAGAGTTAGGCAGATCATCATATACCCAGAATTCAATGACTCTGAAGCCTCAGGTAGTATTGGTGTCATGAGCATATGTCATCCTGGAAAACAGAATATAACCTATAGATTTTGTCAAATTTCAAAATTGAAGATGTGAATAAAGAATTGCACAGAAGCATATGCTTATTGTACAAAAACATGATAGGTGGCTGATGTGGTGTCTATACCTACTAACAGGACAGAAAGGGTTTCACAGAGAAATTTTATCTCGAACAACAAAATCCAAAATAATAAAATTAAAAACATAAAACCACCAGGCTTGCAAAATAGCTTAGCATTGAATAGCAAATGTGTCTACTGTATCTTATGTGATTTAGGGACAGAGACCAAATGGTGAATGTATGGGTGCATGAGAAGAAAGACCCTCACTCCCCTTCAAATGTCACCCAAGGAAACAAAAATGATAGAAAGAACCCATAGTTCTGCACTGAAGTTCCTACAAAGAATTATACATTAACTGCAGTTCTGTATTCAATTGCAGAAACATGAGGTACACCAGTTTAAACCGTAACATTAATAAAATTTTGCTAAAAATTTGAATTATGAAAATTATGGGTGACCGTGTGGAATACAGAGTGCCAGCTGTTTCTGGGACGGGCGAGAGAGTCGCAGAGCTTCTGGGCGGCGCCATCTTTAGCTCCAGACAGCCGGCCACCTTCCTGGTGAGAGCACGGGGTCTGCCTGGCCTGAGAGGTTTGTGGCACAGGCGCCGGCGGGAGCCTTCTTGGCTCCGGGACTCCGCGGAGGGCAGGCTGCACGGGTGACCGTGTGGAATACAGAGTGCCAGCTGTTTCTGGGACGGGCGAGAGAGTCGCAGAGCTTCTGGGCGGCGCCATCTTTAGCTCCAGACAGCCGGCCACCTTCCTGGTGAGAGCACGGGGTCTGCCTGGCCTGAGAGGTTTGTGGCACAGGCGCCGGCAGGAGCCTTCTTGGCTCCGAGACTCCGCGGAGGGCAGGCTGCACGGGTGACCGTGTGGAATACAGAGTGCCAGCTGTTTCTGGGACGGGCGAGAGAGTCGCAGAGCTTCTGGGCGGCGCCATCTTCAGCTCCAGACAGCCGGCCACCTTCCTGGTGAGAGCACGGGGGTCTGCCTGGCCTGAGAGGTTTGTGGCACAGGCGCCGGCGGGAGCCTTCTTGGCTCCGGGACTCCGCGGAGGGCAGGCTGCACGGGTGACCGTGTGGAATACAGAGTGCCAGCTGTTTCTGGGACAGGCGAGAGAGTCGCAGAGATTCTGGGGCGGCACCATCCTCAGCTCCAGACAACCAGCCACCTTCCCGGCAAGAGCCACAGAGCTTCTGAGGCTGCGACATCTTCGACTCCAGACAACTGGCCACCTTCCTGGCCAAAGCAACACAGCTTCTGGGAAAGATCCTGTTTTGGGCCTTCACCTTCAGCCAGGAGGAGGTCCAAACACCAGATAACTGTACACCTTCCCTGAGAGAGGAGAGCTTGCCTACAGAGACTGCTCTGACCACTGAAACTCAGAGAAGAGAGCTTGTCTCCCACGCCTGCTGATAGAGGGTAACAAAAATCAACAGAGGAACAATCTTTTAACAAAGACAACTATAACAACTAACTCCAGAGATTGCCAGATGGCGAAAGGTAAACGTAAGAATCCTACTAACAGAAGCCAGGACCACTCACCATCATCAGAACCCAGAACGCCCACTTCGCCCAATCCAGGACACCCTAACACACCTGAAAAGGTAGACCTGGATTTAAAAGCATATCTCATGATGATGGTAGAGGACATAAAGAAGGAATTCAACAACTCACTTAAAGAAATACAGGAGAACACTGCTAAAGAGTTACAAGTCCTTAAAGAAAAACAGGAAAACACTGCTAAAGAGTTACAAGTCCTTAAAGAAAAACAGGAAAACACAACCAAACAGGTAGAAGTCCTTATAGAAAAACAGGAAAACACATCCAAACAGGTGATGGAAATGAACAAAACCATACTAGACCTAAAAAGGGAAGTAGACACAATAAAGAAAACCCAAAGTGAGGCGACGCTGGAGATAGAAACCCTAGGAAAGAAATCTGGAACCATAGATGCCAGCATCAGCAACAGAATACAAGAGATGGAAGAGAGAATCTCAGGTGCAGAAGACTCCATAGAGAACATCGGCACAACAATCAAAGAAAATGGAAAATGCAAAAAGATCCTAACTCAAAACATCCAGGAAATCCAGGACACAATGAGAAGACCAAACCTACGGATAATAGGAGTGGATGAGAATGAAGATTTTCAACTCAAAGGACCAGCAAACATCTTCAACAAAATTATTGAAGAAAACTTCCCAAATCTAAAGAAAGAGATGCCCATGAACATACAAGAAGCCTACAGAACTCCAAATAGACTGGACCAGAAAAGAAATTCCTCCCGACACATAATAATCAGAACACCAAATGCACTAAATAAAGATAGAATACTAAAAGCAGTAAGGGAAAAAGGTCAAGTAACATATAAAGGCAAGCCTATCAGAATTACACCAGATTTTTCACCAGAGACTATGAAAGCCAGAAGAGCCTGGTCAGATGTTATACAGACACTAAGAGAACATAAATGCCAGCCCAGGCTACTATACCCAGCCAAACTCTCAATTACCATAGATGGAGAAACCAAAGTATTCCACGACAAAACTAAATTCACCCATTATCTCTCCACGAATCCAGCCCTTCAAAGGATAATAACAGAAAAAAAACAATACAAGGACGGGAACCACGCCCTAGAAAAAACAAGAAGATAATCCATCAACAAACCTAAAAGAAGACAACCACAAGAACAGAATGCCAACTTTAACAACAAAAATAACAGGAAGCAACAATTACCTTTCCTTAATATCTCTTAATATCAATGGACTCAATTCCCCAATAAAAAGACATAGACTAACAGACTGGCTACACAAACAGGACCCAACATTCTGCTGCTTACAGGAAACCCATCTCAGGGAAAAAGACAGACACTACCTCAGAGTGAAAGGCTGGAAAACAATTTTCCAAGCAAATGGTCTGAAGAAACAGGCTGGAGTAGCCATTCTAATATCGGATAAAATCGACTTCCAACCCAAAGTTATCAAAAAAGACAAGGAGGGACACTTCATACTCATCAAAGGTAAAATCCTCCAAGAGGAACTCTCAATTCTGAATATCTACGCTCCAAATGCAAGGGCAGCCACATTCATTAAAGACACTTTAGTAAAGCTCAAAGCACACATTGCACCTCACACAATAATAGTGGGAGACCTCAACACACCACTTTCATCAATGGACAGATCGTGGAAACAGAAACTAAACAGGGACACAGTGAAACTAACAGAAGTTATGAAACAAATGGACCTGACAGATATCTACAGAATATTTAATCCTAAAACAAAAGGATATACCTTCTTCTCAGCACCTCACGGGACCTGCTCCAAAATTGACCATATAATTGGTCACAAAATAAGCCTCAACAGATACAAAAATATTGAAATTGTCCCATGTATCCTATCAGACCACCATGGCCTAAGACTGATCTTCAATAACAACATTAAGAATGGAAAGCCAACATTCACGTGGAAACTGAACAACACTCTTCTCAATGATACCTTGGTCAAGGAAGGAATAAAGAAAGAAATTAAAGACTTTTTAGAGTTTAATGAAAATGAAGCCACAACGTACCCAAACCTTTGGGACACAATGAAAGCATTTCTAAGAGGGAAACTCATAGCTCTGAGTACCTCCAAGAAGAAACGGGAGAGAGCACATACTAGCAGCTTGACAACACATCTAAAAGCTCTAGAAAAAAAGGAAGCAAATTCACCCAAGAGGAGTAGACGGCAGGAAATAATCAAACTCAGGGGTGAAATTAACCAAGTGGAAACAAGAAGAACTATTCAAAGAATTAACCAAACGAGGAGTTGGTTCTTTGAGAAAATCAACAAGATAGATAAACCCTTAGCTAGACTCACTAGAGGGCAAAGGGACAAAATCCTAATCAACAAAATCAGAAATGAAAAGGGAGACATAACAACAGATCCTGAAGAAATCCAAAACACCATCAGATCCTTCTACAAAAGCTTATACTCAACAAAACTGGAAAACCTGGACGAAATGGACAAATTTCTGGACAGATACCAGGTACCAAAGTTGAATCAGGATCAAGTTGACCTTCTAAACAGTCCCATATCCCCTAAAGAAATAGAAGCAGTTATTAATAGTCTCCCAACCAAAAAAAGCCCAGGACCAGATGGGTTTAGTGCAGAGTTCTATCAGACCTTCAAAGAAGATCTAATTCCAGTTCTGCACAAACTATTTCACAAGATAGAAGTAGAAGGTACTCTACCCAACTCATTTTATGAAGCCACTATTACTCTGATACCTAAACCACAGAAAGATCCAACAAAGATAGAGAACTTCAGACCAATTTCTCTTATGAATATCGATGCAAAAATCCTTAATAAAATTCTCGCTAACCGAATCCAAGAACACATTAAAGAAATCATCCATCCTGACCAAGTAGGTTTTATTCCAGGGATGCAGGGATGGTTTAATATACGAAAATCCATCAATGTAATCCATTATATAAACAAACTCAAAGACAAAAACCACATGATCATCTCGTTAGATGCAGAAAAAGCATTTGACAAGATCCAACACCCATTCATGATAAAAGTTTTGGAAAGATCAGGAATTCAAGGCCCATACCTAAACATAATAAAAGCAATCTACAGCAAACCAGTAGCCAACATCAAAGTAAATGGAGAGAAGCTGGAAGCAATCCCACTAAAATCAGGGACTAGACAAGGCTGCCCACTTTCTCCCTACCTTTTCAACATAGTACTTGAAGTATTAGCCAGAGCAATTCGACAACAAAAGGAGATCAAGGGGATACAAATTGGAAAAGAGGAAGTCAAAATATCACTTTTTGCAGACGATATGATAGTATATATAAGTGACCCTAAAAATTCCACCAGAGAACTCCTAAACCTGATAAACAGCTTTGGTGAAGTAGCTGGATATAAAATTAACTCAAACAAGTCAATGGCCTTTCTCTACACAAAGAATAAACAGGCTGAGAAAGAAATTAGGGAAACAACACCCTTCTCAATAGTCACAAATAATATAAAATATCTCGGCGTGACTCTAACTAAGGAAGTAAAAGATCTGTATGATAAAAACTTCAAGTCTCTGAAGAAAGAAATTAAAGAAGATCTCAGAAGATGGAAAGATCTCCCATGCTCATGGATTGGCAGGATCAACATTGTAAAAATGGCTATCTTGCCAAAAGCAATCTACAGATTCAATGCAATCCCCATCAAAATTCCAACTCAATTCTTCAACGAATTAGAAGGAGCAATTTGCAAATTCATCTGGAATAACAAAAAACCTAGGATAGCAAAAACTCTTCTCAAGGATAAAAGAACCTCTGGTGGAATCACCATGCCTGACCTAAAGCTTTACTACAGGGCAATTGTGATAAAAACTGCATGGTACTGGTATAGAGACAGACAAGTAGACCAATGGAATAGAATTGAAGACCCAGAAATGAACCCACACACCTATGGTCACTTGATCTTCGACAAGGGAGCTAAAACCATCCAGTGGAAGAAAGACAGCATTTTCAACAATTGGTGCTGGCACAACTGGTTGTTATCATGTAGAAGAATGCGAATCGATCCATACTTATCTCCTTGTACTAAGGTCAAATCTAAGTGGATCAAGGAACTTCACATAAAACCAGAGACACTGAAACTTATAGAGGAGAAAGTGGGGAAAAGCCTTGAAGATATGGGTACAGGGGAAAGATTCCTGAACAGAACAGCAATGGCTTGCTCTGTAAGATCGAGAATTGACAAATGGGACCTAATGAAACTCCAAAGTTTCTGCAAGGCAAAAGACACCGTCAATAGGACAAAAAGACCACCAACAGATTGGGAAAGGATCTTTACCTATCCTAAATCAGATAGGGGACTAATATCCAACATATATAAAGAACTCAAGAAGGTGGACTTCAGAAAATCAAATAACCCCATTAAAAAATGGGGCTCAGAACTGAACAAAGAATTCTCACCTGAGGAATACCGAATGGCAGAGAAGCACCTGAAAAAATGCTCAACATCCTTAATCATCAGGGAAATGCAAATCAAAACAACCCTGAGATTCCACCTCACACCAGTCAGAATGGCTAAGATCAAAAATTCAGGTGACAGCAGATGCTGGCGTGGATGTGGAGAAAGAGGAACACTCCTCTATTGTTGGTGGGATTGCAGGCTTGTACAACCACTCTGGAGATCAGTCTGGCGGTTCCTCAGAAAACTGGATATAGTACTACCGGAGGATCCAGCAATACCTCTCCTGGGCATATATCCAGAAGATGCCCCAACTGGTAAGAAGGACACATGCTCCACTATGTTCATAGCAGCCTTATTTATAATAGCCAGAAGCTGGAAGGAACCCAGATGCCCCTCAACAGAGGAATGGATACAGAAGATGTGGTACATCTACACAATGGAGTACTACTCAGCTATTAAAAAGAATGAATTTATGAAATTCCTGGCCAAATGGATGGAACTGGAGGGCATCATCCTGAGTGAGGTAACACATTCACAAAGGAACTCACACAATATGTACTCACTGATAAGTGGATATTAGCCCAAAACCTAAGATACCCAAGATATAAGATACAATTTCCTAAACACATGAAACTCAAGAAAAATGAAGACTGAAGTATGAACACTATGCCCCTCCTTAGAAGTGGGAGCAAAACACCCTTGGAAGGAGTTACAGAGACAAAGTTTGGAGTTGAGATAAAAGGATGGACCATGTAGACACTACCATATCCGGGGATCCATCCCATAATCAGCTTCCAAATGCTGACACCATTGCATACACTAGCAAGATTATGCTGAAAGGACCCTGATATAGCTGTCTCTTGTCAGAGTATGCCTGGGCCTAGCAAACATAGAAGTGGATGCTCACAGTCGGCTATTGGATGGATCACATGGCCCCCAATGAAGGAGCTAGAGAAAGTACCAAAGAAGCTAAAGGGATCTGCAACCCTATAGGTGGAACAACATTATGAACTAACCAGTACCCCGGAGCTCTTGACTCTAGCTGCATATGCATCAAAAGATGGCCTAGTCGGCCATCACTGGAAAGAGAGGCCCATTGGACACGCAAACTTTATATGCCCCAGTACAGGGGAACGCCAGGGCCATAAAAGGGGAGTGGGTGGGTAGGGGAGAGGGGGTGGGTGGCTATGGGGGACTTTTGGTATAGCATTGCAAATGTAAATGAGCGAAATACCTAATAAAAAATGGAAAAAAAAAAAAACAAAAAAAAAAAAAAAAAAAAGAAAATTATGAATCAGTTTAAACCACAACGCTGTAGACACAAAGAACATATTTGTCCTGTCAAAGAGAAATGCAGAGGCAAAGCTGGATCAGAGACTGAGGGAATGGCCATGAAAACTTGCCCAAATAGAGACATATCCCATTTTATTTGTAACAACTAGAAACTGCAAACAATCCAGATGTCCCTCAACCGAAATACGTATACAGAAAATGTGGTTTATTTACAAAATGGAATACTAATAAGCTATTAAAAACAAGGACATCATGAATTTTCCAGACCAATGGATACAGGTAGAAACTATCATCCTGAGTGAGGTAACCCAGAAACAAAATGACATGAATATATGTACTCACTTACAAGTGAACATTAACCATAAAGTACAGGATATCCACACTATATTCCATAGAATCAAAGAAGCTAAACAAGAAGAAAAGCCCTAATGAGCATTGTTGAATCTCATTCAAAAGGGGAATAAAACAGTCAGAGGAGGCAGATGGAAGAGAGAGAGAGAACTGGATGGGAGAGTGGATAAGTAAGGGGAAGGGCGAGTGGCCAGGAACAGGTGTTGTGAGAGACAAGAGATGGTCAGAGGGTCAGGAATATGAATAGAATTCTGCACCTTAACGGGGAGCGGTATGGAAGGGTGGGGAATTTTTAGGGTGTGCCAGAGACCAGGAATGAGAGGTCACCAAGGATAATATGGGGGTGATCTTAGTTGAGATGCATGGCAAAGAGTTATGGACCCTCAAGAGGCCACATCTTGCTACCAGGAAGGACCTCTAGTGGAGAATTAAGCACAGTGAATGAACCAAATACATTTGCTCCCAAAATTGGTCCTGTCTACAAGAAATGCAGGCACAAAGATGGAGCAGAGACTGAGGGAATGGACAAATGATACTCTGACCAACTTGAGACCCATCCCATGGGAAAGCACCAATCCTGACATTAGTGACGGTCCTTTGTTATACTTGCAGACAATAGCTTAGCATAACTGTCCTCTGAGAGTCTCCATCCAGCACCTGATTGAAACAGATGCAGAGACCCACAGCCTATCATTGGACAGGGCTCAGGGAGTCTTTTGGAAGAGTTGGGGGAAAGGATTGAGGGCCTGCGAAGGAACAGGAAGTCTATTAGAAGATCCAGCGAGTCAACTAACCTGTACACTAGGAGATTCTCAGAGAGTGACTCACCAGCCAAAGAGCAAACACAGGGTGGGCCAAGGCCCCACCGTATATGTAGTAAATGTGCTTCAGTCTTCACATGGGTCCTGGAACAAATAGAGTGGGGGGATGTCCCTTAAGGAGTTGTCTGTCTGTCCACCCTGTTCCTCTAACTTGGCTGCCTTGTCTGACCTCAGTAGCAGAGACCTGACTTGTCATGTTTGGGGGATACTCAGGTGGTCCCCAATCTCCCTGGGTAGATGAAAAGGAGTTAAGGATGAGGGACTGTGTAATGTGGAAAGGGGAGGGGGTTGCAATTGGAATGTATATTGAATACATATATAAATGGGAAAAGTGAACAAATACATATAAATAGAATAAAAATATACAAATCAGGCAATTATTTTTTAAACTTTTCCCTACTCAATATCTCATAGAAAAACCTGAATAAGAAATATTTTTGGCCAAAATGTTACACAAATGACCTCTAGCTAAAGTTTTCACAGAGTCGATTTCCCACGGACATACTGTGACCTCCACTTCCTCTGGCTGCATTAATGCCAACACTCGAATCTTTCAGGTTCTATGACTACAACCGTTAAGCTCCATCTACAGCTTTCTATGACTTTTGACATCTCAATTTTTGATATTTTCCACATTCCTCCAAAAGAGAATATAGATTCTGTCCAGCAGCAAAATCACCTTTATATACCAATTTTTGTTGTTGTTGTTCTAACTTGCTACTCTGCTGCTGAATAGACTCCTGCAAGCAAAAGCATCTTAGGCAGTAGATGGTTGATGTACATGGTTCAGTCAGATCACTGTCCACCATTCTGGAAAGTTAGAATAGAAACTGAGCTAGAATATGAAGGAAAAATAATGAAGAACAAACACTGTTTCTTGGCTTGTTCTCTTACTTGGTCACTGTCCTATGCCCAGCTAGCTCTCATCCAGCCCAGGCCCACTTCCTTAAGAATATTGCCTCCCTCAGTAGAAAAGCCTTCCCAAAATACCATCAACACTATCTCTCACAGACATAGCAACCAGCCATTCTGATGAGGGCACACCTTCAATTGAGGTTCCTTAATATGTCTGTAGCTCTGAAATTTTGAGAACTGAAGACAATTATGACATGGAGACAATAATAAATGAGGAAATTGTAAAAGCCCAAAACCAATGTGCTAACCATATCAATTACAGGAGCCCCTGCCACCAAAAGAGAGAGGTGGAGTTGTGGCTGAGCCAGGAAAAAATGGGGAGGTCACCTGGCTTAGAGCAGGGCAGGATACAGTGGAATGAGGAGTTCAGAGGCTTTGCTGCTCTGGTGTGAGGTATCTTTAACCCCTCATTCCCTGGCTAGTGCTACCAAAGAGGTAGCTAAAGCAGCTGGAAGGTGAACAGAGAAGCACATTGCACCACATGCCTACAATTAATACTGCTGGTCTAATGAGATATGTTAACTTTGTTGCAGTGGATGAAGAACAACTTTCCCTCTAATGACAGTTCTGAGTCCAAAACTACAGAGTCACATATGAACTGGGAACAGGGTTGATCAGGACAGGAAAATGAGGTCTTTGTCCTTTGCACCCTGTAAAACAGGATAGGGAGAGCCTGACTTTGCCCTGGATTGGGTCTCCAAGAGCTCTCTATAATGGGCAATCTAGTGCGTGTAGGTCCTCTTAGGAAGAAGGATTTAACCCCAGATGATGATTAAGTAACTAAATCAATTGGAATGGAAAAAATCTTATTTCCTCTCTCTCAGTCACAGAATAATAAAGTACCACACACATGAGAGAAAGTCACAAGGTGTCAGTAAAGGCTACCCAGCAGATTCATACATGTGTACAGAGGAGAAGATGAAGACAGGATGGCAGCTGTGAGTCATGAAGCAGGGTTTCAAGTCTGCTCTAACCCTCCAAGCACTTTAGACCAAGGGCGCACCATCTCTATACCAGACTATGGAACATCTTCCAAGGCCCTGTGGCTACAACTCTCCAGGGCACCCACTGTACCATGGTTCCAAGTTCACTTTAGTCATCTCCCTCCATGAATAATCAAGAAAAATAGGAAAAACAAGACACACCAACACAAATGTGACAGACAAGCCATTGATACAAAGAACAACAATGACACATTCTAACAGCTGGCTTTTCAACACCTCTGTTCTGAGTCCTGGAGGTCTTGGAGTTTCAGTCAACGCACCAAGATATTATACCCAAGTCACAGGAACCTCAATGACAACCAAGGATCTTATTGCAATGCAAACACACAAGGTTTTTTATTATGGGCTCAGTAACAAGGTCTGACACCAGTCAACCTGGCATCGGGTCCAAAATGAGAGAGGTGCTGGATATATATTGTAGTTACAGCAAGGCTGGGGAATTTCCATACAGGTCAGCAACCTAATATTTTGAAAACTGTATATCTGGCATAATCTGCAGGAACCAAACATGAGGCAAAAACTATCTGACAACCATGATGGCTAAGCTAACATTTTTTCCCTTCAAAGAATATTAGTTATCTATATGTAGCTTGACCCTGTTGCTGTACCTTCACTGGCTGCTCATAGGATGTTTGCTCAAGTGTTCTTTGTGCACTCTCAAAAACTGCAATTGGTTGAGCTTTACAACTCACCCTGTGCCTGAGCCCATTATTATTGGAAAATACTCCTGTTCATCGACAAGCCATGCCTGCCAGTAGACTAGGTAATTTGACCAAAGACCTACCTCACTATCTGTTACTGCAGACCCTAATATCAGTGCCTGCCAGTAGACTAGGTAATGTGTCCAAAGCCCTACCCCACTATCTGTTACTGCAGACCCTAATATAAGTGCCTGCCAGTAGACTAGGTAATTTGACCAAAGACCTACCTCACTATCTGTACTGCACACCCTAATATAAGTGCCTGCCAGTAGACTAGGTAATGTGTCCAAAGACCTACCCCACTATGTTACTGCAGACCCTAATATCAGTTGCCCTTACCACTGGACAAAATACCAGTACAAGTTTCCTCTCCCCCTGTGCATGCCTCCTATAGCTACCACAGATAATCCCCACCTACCCTTCTTTTCCTGCCTCATCCTTCTGCTCAGCCCCCACTTGGGCAGACACATACTGCTCAACCTCATGCCATGCCTGAAAGGACACAAAGTAAGCTTCCATAGATCTACCACACTATGTGCTATCCCAGATGTAATTTACACAGTTATCCCTAGCACTTTACCAAAGAACAAAGGCAGCTTAATCTCTCTCCTGACTATGTCTCCTTGTGGGTTGCTAAGATCATCTCTTTCTGCCTGCCTCTTTTTCCAGCTTCCAACATTAAGCATTCCCTCCTGAACATACCCTCCAAACAGGTCCATCAAAGAGGCAACCCTCAGTCAACACAGTGAAAATCCAGGTATCAGCTGGGCGTGGTGGCCCACGCCTTTAATCCCAGCACTTGGGAGGCAAAGGCAGGCAGTATTCTGAGTTCAAGGCCTGGTCTACAGAGTGAATTCCAGTACAGCCAGGGCTACACAGAGAAACCCTGTCTCAGAAAACCAAAAATAAATAAATAAATCCATATATCAACCAGTAACCCGGGTATAAAACACCCAGCCAAACAGCACAAACCCAGAAACCAAATCACCTCAAACATAGAGGCCTAGACACCAGCAAATGAATAAAATGAATAATAGCCAGGAAAATATATCACCAAGAAATCTAAGCTATCCTATCACAGCAGGTCCTGAGAAATTAAAACATGCAATAGATACAGTGGAAAAATGGTTGTTTGGGC
Organism: Mus musculus; assembly: GCF_000001635.26. Classification (NCBI taxonomy): domain Eukaryota; kingdom Metazoa; phylum Chordata; class Mammalia; order Rodentia; family Muridae; genus Mus; species Mus musculus. The sequence goes on from NC_000079.6 coordinate 65,413,783, forward strand.
GAAGGGAAAAGAGTGAAAACATAGGGAAAGGTATAGCTGTGCACAAAAGAGCTTTAGACAGGCACACAGACAGAGAGCAGAGAGAGACAGCCCCAAGGGTAGGGAAATAGAATGGGGGTTGGGGGGGGAGCATGTGCAGAGAACAGAGACAGGGAACAAAGCACAGAGCTGCTGTAGCTGGTGGTTCATGTATATAAAGCACACCTGACAACAGCAGCAGGTGATGGAGACAGGTAACGACTTAAGCATTTGCTAAGTCCCTAAGAGAAGGCCATTGAATTTGCTGTACATTGACAACTACAGAGGCAAGGTTCACCCATGGGCCAGGAAGGGAAGAGAGACTATCAGGCATTAAAGATGAATAGAAAAAAGTGATAAATTGCTCAAAAAATATGGATTCCAAATGTTTCCTGGCATTAAATAACCAGGAATTCTGCAACATATGAGAAGGTGAAAAGTAGAAATTATTGAAATAGAAGAAGAATATCAGCTCAAAGGTCCAGAAAATATTTTCAGTGAAATCATAAACGAAAATTTTCTAAACTAAAGAAGAAAATACCGGGCTGGCGAGATGGCTCAGTGGTTAAGAGCACCGACTGCTCTTCAGATGGTCCCGAGTTCAAATCCCAGCAACCACATGGTGGCTCCCAACCATCCGTAACAAAATCTGATGCCCTCTTCTGGAGTATCTGAGGACAGCTAAAGTGTACTTACATATAATAAATAAATAAATCTTTAAAAAAAAAAAAGAAGAAGAAGAAAATACCTATTAAAGTACAAGAAGCATCCAAAATAGCAAACATATTGGACCAAAAAAGTCCTTGTGCCACAAACTGTCAAAACTCTAAACATATAAAGCAAAGAAATATGAAAAACTGCAACAGAAAGAAATTAAAAGCTAAACAAAACAAAAACAAGTAACGTATGGAAGCAGACCTATTAGCTTCATATCTGTCTTCTCAATGTCTACTAGAAAAGACAACAGTGTTTGGACCGTTTTGTGCTGCAGAGTCAAAGAAACCACTCATGTTTCTACAAGAAAGCAACTGGTGCAAATGTTTTGGACAGATTCAGAATCAGCTATGATAATGAAGTTATTCAGAGGTCACTGCCTGAGACCTCACACGTGTTCCCATCTGGGTGATGCTTCCCATGCAGCCCCAGAAAGGACCCACCACCCCATCTCCCACGGCTCAACCACCTGCCCCTACCCATTGTGGGCAGTGATCCTGTGCTCACCATGTCTAAATCTCAGAGCTTCCTGAGGTCCCCTCAATGCACCCAACAGCAGATCTCAGAGCAGGACACAGAGAACCATTCAAGCCTGCACAGCCACAGCGAACTCCTAGAAAGGCATCCGGAAGATCCCGCCTCTCTGTCTGACTGGCATGTCTTCCTGGAGACCTTGATTGGCCAGTGAGTCTTACCCCACCTCAATGTTAAAGTGTGCTTCCTGTCGAAGGGTGGAGCTTTTCCAGATCTCCTGAGCCCTTTTCAGCTCATTAGCATTTGTGCTTGCCCTGGGGGAAGAATCCACCATTCCAGCTCAGGCTATTCTGCTGCCAGCTCCTCCCCTCTGTGAGCAATGATCCTGACTTCAGACCTTGCCTGAACATTCCTCATAGCACTTGCCTTCTTTTTCCTGAAATCATGGTGAGTAGCTTCAATAGCCCATTACTCTAGTTGCATTGTAGGTATCAATCTGACCCAGGAATGGAAGGGTGCCCAGGCTATTAACATTAAAAAGGAATTTTAGAAAACAGGAGGCTTTTTTTAATATATGTAGATTGCCAAAAGAAACTATAGCCCAGATTAAAGATGGATCTGAACATCTCAAAAGATCAATATTAAGACAGGGTTTCTCACCTCAAAAGGTATAATTAAGAAATATCCCCCACAGAAAGCAGGGTTAGAATTAGGATTAGGTGATTAGAGGGTTATGGTAAGGATTAGGATAAGGGTTGTTGATTCCCTCCTTGTGAACATTTTCCTGAAATCATAACCTTTCAGATTAAGCAGATTCTGCAATTTATTGGATAGTTTAAAGGCAACAACATCAGAATTGATGTATTATCACATAAATACAGTGGTATATTTACAGAGTGTTGTACACGCCTCTTCTGGCCTCACTGTCAGTTATTTACACAGCTAATTTTCCTATGAAATAAAATGCCCTTCAGTATTCTTTTGCTCTAGACACGTCTGAATTACTTTCTACCCAAACGAAAAGTATGCTTATTAAAGATCTGTATGTGAAGTTTTCACATGACAATCAAAATTATGAAAAAGGAATCTTAGAGAAGCAGTAAATACATCTTTATGGTTTATTAATATTTGCTTTTTATAAATATACACATATACACATGGTTTAGAATATACACATGGTGTGTCATTCACATCATGTAATTAATACCAAAGAAATTTTAAGTAAAGTAAACTGGTTAACTTCGCCAAAGTTAATTTTATTCATAATAAACTAAACTTAAAAATTAATATGAAAAAATATATTTAATCAATAAATCTTCAAAGGTAAAATAAATTTGAAATGATAATATTGGTCTGAATCTTTCTTTGGAATAGTTAACATGAGCATATATATTTAAATTTTAATGTCTACTTTTAAGGACATGATATATGTAAGCCTAGAGATCTGGTCACAGTGATATCTTTTTGACCCTATCCCAATTCTAGTATACCTGTAGATTCTAAATTAGTTTGAAAGAGTTTAGTTCTGGGGCAGGCGGGAGACTCTGCAGGATCTGCGGCCCTGAGCATCGGAGCGGTGAACTCTTCAAGTCTCCGATTAAATTTAAAAAATGGCCTCCAATAAAACTACATTGCAAAAAATGGGAAAGAAACAAAATGGAAAGAGTAAAAAAGTTGAAGAGGCAGAGCCTGAAGAATTTGTGGTAGAAAAAGTACTGGACCGTCTAGTGAACGGGAAGGTGGAGTGTTTCCTGAAGTGGAAGGGGTTCACAGACGCTGATAATCCTTGGGAACCAGAAGAAAATTTAGATTGTTCAGAATTAACTGAAGCATTTCTTAATTCTCAAAAAGCTGGTAAAGAAAAAGATGGTACAGAAAGGAAATCTTTATCTGACCGTGAATCTGATGATAGCAAATCGAAGAAGAAGAGAGATGCTGCTGACAAACCAAGGGGCTTTGCCAGAGGTCTTGACCCTGAACGAATGATCGGTGCCACGGACAGCAGCGGAGAATTAGTGTTTCTCATGAAGTGGAAGGACTCGGACGGGGCCGGCTTGGTGCTGCCAAAGGAGGCGAATATGAAGCGTCCTCAGGTTGTCATTGACTTCTACAAGGAGCGGCTGACTTGGCATTCTTGTCCCGAAGATGAAGCACAATAATTGTTTGCATTTATATATATAAAATCTGGATCTTGGGTTTTGAATTACTAGTGTGAAAAAATAGCAATCTAGTAAAAATCAAGTTTGATATGCTGGTTTTGAAAGTATTGACACTAGTTGGGATATTTTTGGTTTTTGTTCTGCATCAAAAGGCACTGATTCCTTTGGGCAAGTGAGAACCTTCTGTAGTTGCTTCCCTTAACAATAGAATATATGATACCATGTTGTATTTCCTCAGCTTTGAAGAACAGCTTTTCTTAAATGCTGGGGAGATTTTACAGTTATTACTCAAGTCAGAACTGATTTTTAACTGGGACACAGAAGGACCATTCTGGGTTTTTTTTGTTTGTTTGTTTCTATGCGGTGTATGCATAAAACACATAACTTGTTTGTTTTGTTTTGTTTTTAACTGAAGATGAAAATACAAGTTGATGAGATTCCCTCCTTGTGAACATTTTTCTGAAACCATAACCTTTCAGATTAAGCAGATTCTGCGATTTATTGGATAATTTAAAGGCAACAACATCAGAATTGATGTATTATCACATAAATACAGTGGTATATTTACAGAGTGTTGTACACGCCCCCTTTGGAAAAATGGAATTAGACTAAGTAATAGTGTGCTTTAATAACAAGACTTGGGCTAGAGGCAGATAGAGCTCTGACCTAAGAAGCCAGCTGAGAGGCAGAGGCAGGTCCAGGTCAGCCAGTCTGTGTAAAGGTTCCTCTGGTGAACCATCCCTTTGTAGAAAGTTAAAGTCTGTACTAAAAGGTTATGATTCATGGAATCTGTTTGATGTGGAAATAGAATCGTGCTTGGAGCTGACATTGACAATTTAAGACCTGCTGACTAAGTGAGTGAAAAAAATTTGCTAATATCATTTAATGACCTGCATGCTTTTTCTTTACCCTGACTCATTCCTTACTGGTAGGATCAATCTTTTCAATGTTTGGGTTAAGGTTCAATGAGCCAGAAAAGTAACTTTGTAGTTTCAGAATGTCATCCAACTGTATATTTACTCTATTATAAATAATGGTGAACAGTGGTCAATAAATAGTTTTATATTCCTTTAAAAAAGGAGTTTAGTTCTGCTAGACCAGGAGATGATATTCATACTGGACACTATCTTCACTCATACAAGAATAACATACCTGTGCTTTTGAAGATGAAATATAGACATATGAATGATTATTCAGACATTAAATACTTTAATAATTTAAATAATATTTATGACCAGTAAGCCCTCATTGAAAACAAATGAATATGCAAAGATTGAAAGATCATCAAAAGGCTTGTCTTTTATTATCTAAATTAAACAACAACCATTTTCATACTTTCAGCTCTGTTGAATTAAAATAATCACAGCAGGCCTTTTTAAATATCACTAAAACTCTACAAAATAAGAGGACGTGATTGGCCAATATTTGTATAATTTGGAAGGGGAATAACTACTTATAATGTAATTTTCCTCAGATATACTGAATAAAGTATTTGTAATTTACCAATTGCAGGATATCTATAGTCTCATAAGAAAAACTTTGTCAATTTGCTGTAATTTCACTTTTATCCTAGGGTGTTCTTTGACAATTTTAAAATGTGGTACCATTGATAACTTAGAAAGAGGGAATATGTATTGCTTATTCCCAACCCCTGAATAAATATTCTCACAGTACTTTGTGAATTTATATGTTAAATCTATTGTATCTTATGGTATTACCCGGCTTCCATTAGTGGAGGTATTCGACTGTGACAGGGGGACTTGCCTTGTCTAGCATTCATGTCTCAACTTGCCAACCAGGAAGTCAGTTGCCCACATGCACATCTCCACATGCACATGCCCACATGCCAAGTAGGATGTCAGTTCCTGGGGAGGTCTTGGAACTTACACTTTACTAGAACCCAGCAAATTGGTGCAGGTGTCTCTCTTATGTTGGGGATCCATTCCCAGGGCAGCTTATAAGAGCAAAAGCCATAAAAGTGTATACATGGGTGGGTGCAGGAAATGCTTCTGGGTGGTCTGTTCCAATCCAAAGCTTATTCTGAGTAACTATAGAACAAAGGAAGCAGTTTGACAAGCTTCTATTGTGATTGGTTTTCTGAGGACACAGAACCAAACAGAATAGATAATCAACTCTGGGAGTAACTGCAGAAGCAACATATGACAACGTGTCCTTGTAATATTAGTAACAGCACAAAATGGCAGGCTAGCCAGGTAAGAGTTACCTAGTCCTTAACTAATCTGACCTAGGCCTTCACAATACATCTAGGTCTTACTATTTGACCTAGACCTTAACTGCCAGCAGCTTTGCCCTCTGAGCCACCGCATGCACATGCATGTATAGATGGATGAATATATTTTCTGTATTTATTTATTCATTTATGAGAGGCAAAGTCTCTCTACATGGTGCCAAAACATATTAGATAGTCCAGGCAGGCCTTTCAAGTGAGTCCTGCCTCTGCCTCTACCTCCCCAGTGCTGAGATCAAAGGACACCTTCCTTTTATTTTACCTTTCTTTCATTCTAGGGAGGTTGTGTGTGTGTGTGTGTGCGTGTGTGCGTGTGTGTGCGTGTGTGTGTGTGTGTGTGTGTGTGTGTGTTTGATTTCTTGTTCTGTCAGTGTATTGGCAGCAGAATGTTGACCCCAGAAACCTTTTTGTTTTTGATTTTATAGTTATTATCTATTTAATTTAATTTCAAAATATATCCATGTGTGTGTGTTCGTGTGTGTTGCATGTGGTGGGTGGGTGTGTGGTGACTGTGTGCATTGGTGTGATAGTAGGAAACTGTATGTGTGTATGTTGTGTACGCATGTTGTGTATGTATGATAGTGCGGGCATATGATGAAGGTCAGGGGTGGATGGCATCCAAAGTCTGTGTATAGGACCATGCATTTAGTTCCATTTATTGTATGTATGTATCTATGTATGTATGCATGCATGTTTATTTGTATGTGTGTTATTACTTAGTTTTTATTTATTTATTCCCACGGCGCCCCGCCCCCTGTCATCACTCTACCCACAGCCCCGCTCTGCGCAGGTGCGGCCCCGCCCCAAGCCCCTACACCCACGTCCCCCCACCCCACCCCTGCACTGGGCCCCACGCAAGATTAACCTGAGCATTTTTAGACTCTGGTGGCGACAGCGGGAGCGGGGAAGCGTGACCCTCTGACACCCTGCGTCACTCCTCAGTCCTCTTTCCGGTTACTCTCAGGCGTGCGGGAGCGCCCACTGCTGTCGGGAAGCACCCTCGCCTTCCTCTCCCTCCCCTCGTGGCCCAGTGACGTCACACACAGCCTCCTTAGACCTGCTCCCTCAACCTTCACCACTCAGGTGCGGATCCGGGATCACAGAGTCCTCGCGTGGCGTCCCGCCCCTCCCGTGATCCCCGAGACTCCGCCCCGTCCCCCTGCAACTGCCAGAAGTCACGCAGCTGCTTCCAGAACCGCGACAGGAATTGGAAGTCCCAGCCACCCGCCAGCGATGCCCGCTTGGGGTCGCCCGGGTCGTGACGCAGGGATGGGGCTTGCGGGGAGGCCGCGGGGGTCCGGACTGCGGGGTAAGGGCGTGGGCTTGGTGCTCAGGGGTATCCATGCGGAGCAGCAGGCAGCGCGGCCATAGCGGAGAGGTCAGGCGTTACTGATATCACGCTCTCTGTCTGAGGCTCGGTTCTGCCTGTGGTCCACCCTAGGGTGCCCTCTTGCTCCAGATGTCCCTCATTCCCCTACTGCCCAGGTCACGTGACTCTGACCAGGCTGTGCAACTTTCGCAGGGAAGAGGCGAGGGGTACCGACAAAGCTCATCTGGGGATCACACTGTCTCCCAGATGGTTTTGTGACCACTGACACCAAGGGTGACCCCTGACCTATCACAAGAAACCCGACCTCACACCTGACCCCTACATCACATGTGAACTCCGAATTCAGACCCCAACATGACCTCTATGTTTTTTGATTCAGACTCTCTGCCATGACCCTGACATTGCCCTGTGACCCCAATGGTACACCATGAAGTTTTACCAATATGACCTCCAAAACATGAGAAAAGGGGTCACTACAGTGTGCATGCCAGCACGGAAGGAAGAAAGCTGAAAATATATAGCCTACACAACCATTTATAGGAAACTATAAACCTTGGAATGGAAGAGGTTGTCATCTTCAGGGACAACCAGAGACCAAAGATTGGCCATATAGTACCAAATAATGAGCCTTCAGAGCATAAATATATGCAATGTTACACGGTCTCTACAATTTATATTTCAAAATATATATGCATATGCATATATATATACACATTCAGTAAGAATTAATGAAATATGAAGCCATATGCAGTTTAGGAGTGCAGGGAGTGGTACAAAGGTTGTTTTGGAGACAGGAAATATAAATGAAAAACAATTTAACGACAATGACAGACACTTTTGTCAAGAGAAAGAAAAAGATATGTTGAGTATCATCTAACCTTTTCATACTACGAAAGTTTCAATAAAGCAATTTACCTTTGTAGTTCTGTATAAAATTTGTATCTGGTGTAATTAAAATAACATAACACTTTGGGACAAAGATAACATTAGTAACTCTGCACTAGAAGCCAAGATGGAAAAGACCTCCACAACCACCATGACCTTCCCCCTGGTGCTATGGTACACAGGGAGGAAGGTGATCCAGACACTGCAGAACACCAGCATGCTGAAAGTTAGGAACTTGGCTTCATTGAATCTGTCAGGAAGGTTCCTAGCCAGGAAAGCCACAGTGAAGCTCCCCAGAGTCAAGAAACCCAAGTATCCTAGGACAAAGTGGAAGGCAATGACAGCCTTTGATGCAAGTAATGACAGTCTTCCTATGTTCAGATTGTACATCTGTGTCAATGAAGAGAGGAGATGCTACCAACCAGATTCCACAGAGAACAAGTTGGATTAGGGTACAAATGGGAAGGACCAACTTAGGTGCCCCTGTCATCATCATCCCTCTCATCCTTCTTCCTGGAGTAGTGAGATTGAAAGCCATGACCACAGTTATTGTTTTGGCCAACACTGTAGAAATAGCCACTGTGAAAAATACTCCAAATGTGGTCTGCTGCAGGATGCAGGTGGCCTGATTGGGATGTCCAATGAAGAGCAATGAGCATAGAAAGCAGAAGACTAGAGCGATAAGCAGGATGTAGTTGAGAATGCGGTTATTGGCCTTCACAATAGGAGTATCCTTGTACTTCACAAAAGTGACTAGTACTAGCATTGTGATGGCTGAAAAGGACAGGGAAGTGCAACCTAAAGCCATCCCCAATGGATCTTCATAAGTAAGAAATGACACAGCTCTTTGGAGGCAGTGGGTTTTCTCTAAGTTGGTATATTTATCATGTGGACACATCATACACTGTTCCATATCGCTGGTGAACAACAATAAACCTGTATAAGATATCATAGTTATGTAGTTAATAATTGTGAATTTGTATTATTCAGAGGATATATAAATAAATAATTTGGTGTTGAGCATCTTTATCTTTCCATTCCTTATGGCTGTAGGAACCATGAACCTAAGATTGCTGTCTATTGAACTATGATTTATAGTGGAAGAAAAAAACATCATAGAGAATGGAAAAAATATTTATTAAACAAAAAAGAAAATATTATGAAAATTAATATGCATACTCTCAGATTATTTAACTCCTCAAACCATAAACTCACTATTCACAGAAAAGGGTAGTTTGCAGACATCATTGTTGGTGCCAGTTGTTGCAACGCATTATGTACTTTGTTGCTTTGTGGATTGTGCCTATGTCTTTATTTACATGTAGGAGCTAGAACATTTAATTTCTCATGCAAATACAGTTTGCATAAAGGAATATTTTCATTCTTGAAACTGTATGCCTCATAGACATATGCATGTCCCTCTCATTGTGGTACAATCTCTTTCTTCCCAGCTATACATTCCAAGCTGTAGGTCATGAAGGCTATTGAAATTCACATTCATCCCTCTTTACTTAGGTGGGCTGTGATTGATGATAAGCACTGTCCCATCTCTTGTTACGTTCTGGAAATCTTCACTCTTGTTCTAAGTCTTTCACAGGAAATTCTTAATCCTTTAAACCATCTAAGCTCTTAAAATATATTTCATTAAACAACAACTGCTACCCTGAACATCTGGTCTTTGTCAGGTACTAAGCTGGGTACTGGACAAAAAGATTATGGACTGATTATGTAGTCAAGTTGCTTTGTATAAAGGATCAATGAAAAATAAACATATGCATAGATTATGCCTAAAATTTTTGTTTAAAAATTTGTTACATGCATATATCCCCCTAAACATTTTCTATGTAACATAAAATCAGTAACCATCATATTGTGAGAGAAATACACATTGTTTGAAGAAGATATTGCAGGTTATTTGCTGGGTCCAAAAGCAGTTGATATTATTTAACTGATTAAGTTCTGAAACCTGAAGATTTTAGGTCTTCAATTTTCATCTAGACCATATCATATTTCTTGTTTGGAAAGAGAAGGTATTCAAATTTAGCAATTTTTCTTCTGCATGCAAGCATGTACCTGTTTCATTGGAAACTTCATTTTCTGGGCACTGAACACAATCAAAGCAGCAGTCTGCTATTTCTTCCTGATGAATTTTCCTGAATCCAGCAGTACATGCCACACTACACGTGGAGGAGGGAACCTGAGGCAATGACTAAATTGTATATGTTTGTGTGTGTGAGTGTAGTTCATGTGTACATCATATGCATAATGACCCTTAGATTGATATATGGGACATTAACAGATATGGCTATAAATATTCCTCTGATAACCAGTATTACTTAACAATTTCAGGCACATTATTATTTGTATTACCCTGCAGTACACTGAATGTCACAATATTTAATATACCATATAATATTAGATATGTAATATTTATGTTAAAACAATTTAAAATTTTCCTTCCTAAACTGATTAATCTAAAAGGAATGTTTATGTGGCATCAGTTCTCTAATGATTTACAAATAAAAAAATAACAATACTGAGGTGTATGGAGAAATAAGGTAGGATAAGTCAAGAAAGATTTGTTTGATGAACATGAACAAAATATGCATATAAGACTCTCATAAAATTAATGAAGCTTTCCTAAGTTTAAAAGAAAACCTTGAACCCCCTATACCTTCCTCCCTTTCCCCTGGTTTTTATGAGAGAGCTCCCCTATCTACTCACCCACTCCTGCCTCACCACCCTAGCATTCCCCTATTCTGGGGCATCAAGCATGCACGGGATCATGGTCCTCCCCTCCCTCTGATGACAGATAAGGCAATCCTCTAAAGAAGAGGGGAAACATGGAAGCAAGATAACATTTGAAATGTAAATAAATAAAATAATCCATAAAAATTACACAAATAAAAAAGGAAACCTTAAATCTGGAGAAGATTTCTGTTAATGAATACATGCTATACTTAATTAGGCTATGAATATGTTCACACAGAATCAGAAAATTCCATTGTGTATGTGTGTATACAAAATTTTAATATATATTTAATAAATATATGTAATAAATATATTCCTATACTGTAAGATTAATAGGCATGTGGGTACAATTGAACATGGAATCAAGAGACCTTTTTTCCCTATGACCATTTTTACTCAAAGTAGTGAGTTATGAAATGTTTGTGCTTGTAATTGAGGATACTCTTTTGTAAGATTAGCAATTGGTCTCAACCACACAGCTATTACTTCACTGCCTCATATTTTAAAATTTAGGTATCATGAAAAATATAAAATTGTGGTATACACACCGATGTCCCTCCTGTGACCCACTCCAGGTCTTCAGATATAAGAAGTTGTTGGCTCTGTGGGAAACAAGGAAAATATCTTCCTATTTTTACTTTTAATCCAAGGCCTTGTGGAAAATTCCAAATGGTACAAATGTCATACTCTACACACTGATATTCCCTATGATTCACGTTCACCAGTTCTCCAACAGGGTTAGTAAATACCTGGGCTTTCAGCAAGGAAACCATCTAAAAGAGTAAAAGAGATTCATGATTACATATGCATATTAATAAAGGGAAGACAAAATTGAGAATTTGCTCTAATTTCTTAATGTCTTTCAGAAAAGACAGCTGTATGAAGTAATCCTGTATAGTAAAATATAATATAGCTCTTTGATAATTTGAAATTTATATACTTCATATTAATGTTTGATGGTAAAATGTGCTAGAAAAAAATGATTACCAGATAACCAGTAACATGGTGTGTGAGTGTGTGCATATGTTTGTAAAAAATACTTTTTTTCTTAACTTTGGGGAAGACCCCTCTGTGTTGTTGTTGTTGTTGCTGTTGTTGTTTTTAAGATTTATTTATTATATCTAAGTACACTGGAGCTGTCTTCAGATGCACCAGAAGAGGGCATCAGATCTCATTACAGATGGTTATGAGCCACCATGTGGTTGCTGGGATTTGAACTCAGGACCTTCAAAAGAACAGTCAGTGCTCTTAACCACTGAGCCATCTCTCCAGCCCCCAAAATACTTTTTAAAAAATAAAGCCAGAAAAGAAATTCCTCCCAACACATAATAACCAGAACAACAAATGCACTAAATAAAGATAGAATATTAAAAGCAGTAAGGGAAAAGGATCAAGTAACATATAAAGGCAGGCCTATCAGAATTACACCAGACTTCTCACCAGAGACTATGAAAGCCAGAAGATTCTGGACAGATGTTATACAGACACTAAGAGAACACAAATGCCAGACCAGGCTACTATACTCAGCCAAACTTTCAATTACCATAGATGGAGAAACCAAAGTATTCCACGACAAAACCAAATTCACACATTATCTTTCCATGAATCCAGCCCTTCAAAGGATAATAACAGAAAAAAACCAATAAAAGGACAGAAACCACGCCCTAGAAAAAACAAGAAAGTAATCCTTCAACAAACCTAAAAGAAGACAGCCACAAGAACAGAATGACAACTGGAACAACAAAAATAATAGGAAGCAACAATTACGTTTCCTTAGTATGTCGTAATATCAATGGACTCTATTCCCCAATAAAAAGACATAGACTAACAGACTGGCTACACAAACACTTGCTGCTTACAGGAAACCCATCTCAGGGAAAAAGACAGACACTACCTCAGAATGAAAGGCTGGAAAACAATTTTGCAAGCAAATGGTCTGAAGAAACAAGCTGGAGTAGCCATTCTAATATCGAATAAAATCGACTTCCAACCCAAAGTTATCAAAAAAGACAAGGAGGGACACTTCATACTCACCAAAGGTAAAATCCTCCAAGAGGAACTCTCAATTCTGAATATCTATGCTCCAAATGCAAGGGCAGCCACATTCATTAAAGAAACTTTAGTAAAGCTCAAAGCACACATTACACCTCACACAATAATAGTGGGAGAATTCAACACACCACTTTCATCAATGGACAGATCGTGGAAACAGAAACTAAACAGGGACACAGTGAAACTAACAGAAGTTATGAAACAAATGGACTTAACAGATATCTACAGAACATTTTATCCTAAAACAAAAGGATATACCTTCTTCTCAACACCTCATGGCACCTTCTCCAAAATTGACCATATAATTGGTCACAAAACAGGCCTCAACAGATAGAAAAATATTGAAATTGTCCCATGCATCCTATCAGACCACCATGGCCTAAGGCTGATCTTCAATAACAACATAAATAATAGAAAGCCAACATTCACGTGGAAACTGAAGTACACTCTTTTCAATGATACTTTGATCAAAGAAGGAATAAAGAAAGAAATTAAAGAGTTTTTTAGAGTTTAATGAAAATGAAGCCACATCATACCCAAACTTAAGGGACACAATGAAAGCATTTCTAAGATGAAAACTCATAGTTCTGAGTGGCTCCAAAAAGAAACTGGAGAGAGCACACACGAGCAGCTTGAGAACACACGTAAAAGCTCTAGAACAAAAGGAAGCAAATTCACCCAGGAGGAGTAGACGGCAGGAAATAATCAAATTCAGGAGAGAAATCAACCAAGTGGAAACAAGAAGAACTATTCAAAGAATCAACCAAATCGGAGCTGGTTCCTTGTGAAAATCAACAAGATCAATAAACCCTTAGTCAGACTCACTAGAGGGCACAGGGACAGCATCCTAATTAACAAAATCAGAAATGAAAATGGAGACATAACAACAGATCCTGAAGAAATACAAAACACCATCAGATCCTTCTACAAAAGACTATATTCAAGAAAACTGGAAAACCTGGATGAAATGGACATATTTCTAGACAGATACCAGGTACTAAAGTTAAATCAGGATCAGGTTAATGGTCTAAACAGTCTTCTATCCCCTAAAGAAATAGAAGCAGTCATTAATAGTCTCCCAACCAAAAAAATCCCAGGACCAGATGGGTTTAGTGCAGAGTTCTATCAGATCTTCAAAGAAGATCTAATTCCAGTTCTTCCCAAACTATTCCACAAAATAGAAGCAGAAGGTACTCTGCCCAATTCATTCTATAAAGCCAAAATTACTCTGATACCTAAACCACAGAAAGACCTAACAAAGATAGAGAACTTCAGAACAATTTCCCTTATGAATATCGATGCAAAAATCCTCAATAAAATTCTCGCTAACCGAATCCAAGAACACATCAAAACAATCATCCAGCCTGACCAAGTAGGTTTCATTTCAGGGATGCAGGGATGGTTTAATATACGGCAATCCATCAACATAATCCACTATATAAAGAAACTCAAAGACAAAAACCACATGATCAACTCATTAGATGCTGAGAAAGCATTTGACAAAATCCAACACCCATTCATGATAAAAGTCTTGGAAAGATCAGGAATTCAAGGCCCTTACCTAAATATGATAAAATCAATCTACAGCAGGCCAGTAACCAACAGCAAATAAATGGCGAAAAACAGGAAGCATTCCCACTAAAATCAGGGACTAGACAAGGCTGCCTACTTTCTCTCTACCTATTCAACATTGTACTTGAATACCTAGCCAGAACAATTCCACAACAAAAGGAGATCAAGGGAATACAAATTGGAAAGGAAGAAGTCAAAATATCACTTTTGGCAGATGATATGATAGTATATATAATTGACCTTAAAAATTCTACCAGAGAACTCCTAAAACTGATAAACAGCTTCAGTGAAGTAGCTGGATATAAAATTAACTCAAACAAGTCAATGGCCTTTCTCTACACAAAGGATAAACAGGCTGAGAAAGAAATTAGGGAAACAACACCCTTCTCAATAGTCACAAATAATATAAAATACCTTGGCGTGACTCTAACTAAGGAAGTGAAAGATCTGTATGATAAGAACTTCAAGTCTTTGAAGAAAGAAATTAAGGAAGATCTCAGAAGGTGAAATGATCTCCCATGGTCATGGATTGGCAGGATCAATATAGTAAAAATGGCTATCTTGCCAAAAGCAATCTACAGATTCATGCAATCCCCATCAAAATTCCAACTCAATTCTTCAATGAATTAGAAAGGGCAATCTGCAAATTCATCTGGAATAACAAAAAACCTAGGATAGCAAAAACTCTTCTCAAGGATAAAAGAACCTCTGTTGGAATCACCATGCCTGACCTAAAGCTGTACTACAGAGCAAGTGTTACAAAAACTGCATGGTACTGGTATAGCGGCAGATAAGTAGACCAATGGAATAGACTTGAAGACAGAAATGATCCCACACACCTAAGGTCACTTGATCTTTGACAAGGGAGCTAAAACCATCCAGTGGAAAAAAGACAGCATTTTCAACAAATGGTGCTGGCACAACTGGCACTTAACCTTTAGAAGAATGAGAATTGATCCATTTCTATCTCCTTGTACTAAGGTCAAATCTAAGTGGATCACGGAACTCCACATAAAACCAGAGACAGTGAAACTTATAGAGGAGAAATTGGGGAAAAGCCTCAAAGATATGGGCACAGGGGAAAAATTCTGAATAGAACAGCAATGGCTTGTGTTCTAAGATCGATAATCAACAAATGGGATCTCATAGAATTGCAAAGCTTCTGTAAGGCAAAAGACACCGTCAATAAGACAAAAAGGCCACCAACAGATTGGGAAAGGATCTTTACCTATCCGAAATCAGATACGGGACTAATATCCAATATATATAAAGAACTCAAGTAGGTGGACTCCAAAAATTCAAATAACCCCATTAAAAATGGGGTGCAGAGCTTAACCAAGAATTCGCACCTGAGGAATACCGAATGGCTGAGAAGCACCTGAAAAAATGTTCAGCATCCTTAATCACCAGGGAAATGCAAATCAAAACAACCCTGAGATTCCACCTCACACCAGTCAGAATGGCTAAGATCAAAAATTCAGGCAACAGCAGATGCTGGCAAGGATGTGGAGAAAGAGAAACACTCCTCCATTGTTGGTGGGATTGCAAGCTTGTACAATCACTCTGGAAATCAGTCTTGTGTTTCTCAGAAAATTGAATGTAGTACTACCAGAGGATCCCACAATACCTCTCTTGGGTATATATCCAGAACATGTTCCAACTGGTAAGAAGGACACATGCTCCACTATGTTCATAGCAGCCTTATTGATAATAGCCAGAAGCTGGAAAGAACCCAGATGCCCCTCAAAGAGGAATGGATACAGAAAATGTGGTACATTTACACAATGGAGTACTACTCAGCTATTAAAAACAATGAATTTATGAAATTCCTAGGCAAATGGATGGACCTGGAGGCCATCATCCTGAGTGAGGTAACCTAATCACAAAACAACTCACATGATATGTACTCACTGATAAGTGGATATTAGCCCAGATACTTAGAATACCCAAGATATAAGATACAATTTGTGAAACTCATGAAACTCATGAAGAATGAAGAGGAAAGTGTGGACACTTTGCCCTTTCTTAGAATTGGGAACAAAACACCCATGGAAGGAGTTACAGAGTCAAAGTTTGGAGCTGAGATGAAAGGACAGGCCATTTAGAGACGGCCATATCCAGGGATCCATCCCATAATCAGTCTCCAAACGCTGACTCCATTGCATACACTAGCAAGTTTTTGCTGAAAGGACCCTGATATAGCTGTCTCTTGTGAGACTATGCAGGGGCCTAGCAAATACAAAAGTGGATGCTCACAGTTAGCTATTGGATGGATCACAGGGCCCCCAATAGAGGAGCTAGAGAAATTCCCCAAGGAGCTAAAGGGATCTGCAACCCTATACGTGGAACAACAATATGAATTAACTAGTTACACCCCCATCCCCCCCCCCGAGCTCGTGTCTCTAGCTGCATATGTATCAGAAGATGGCCTAGTTGGCCATCAGTGGAAAGAGAGGCCCATTGGTTGTGAAAACTTTATATGCCTCAGTATAGGGGAACACCAGGGCCAAGAAGTGGGAGTGGGTGGTTAGGGGAGTGGGGGGTGTATGGGGGAGTTTTGGGATAGCACTGGAAATGTAAATGAAGAAAATACCTAATTTAAAAAAAAAGAAGGAAAAAATGAAGCCCTGTATGTGCAAATGAAGGAGAATTGTGAATGTGTGTGAAGATAAAGAATAGTTGTGGGTCTTTCATGAATAGACAGTAAACGTATATGAGATAAACATAAACTTAATAAAATGTACAGTCTTAATCATTTATGGTTTTGTAAGTAATTGTAAAGTTCAATGAGTAACTATTTGTACTGCACATGTACTGATCCCTGAGAAACTTTTCTTTTTTGTTTTTTGTTTTTTGTTTTTTGTTTTTCGAGACAGGGTTTCTCTGTGTAGCCCTGGCTGTCCTGGAACTCACTCTGTAGATCAGGCTGGCCTCAATCTCAGAGATCCTCCTGCCTCTGCCTCCCAAGTGCTGGGATTAAAGGCGTGTGCCACCACTGTTTGGCTGAGAAATTATGCATTAAAAATATTCTAGTCTAGTCATCATTTAAGGATTTTATGATAAAACTCTTGGTTCCTATTTTAAATTTTGAACTTATTTATGGAAATCTTTAGACACGTTTTCACAAAACTCACTGCTATCATTAAAACTGTTTTGTCTCCTATTAAACGTTATTTTGTACACGATATTCATTCATGTAAATGATTATTTAGAGAGTTTTGCAATGTAGACCTCTTTCCACTGACAGAATAACCTTTGACAAATGTCCAGTTGTTTCACTGGGTCCATTTAAAAGATCACATTGATATATATAAGCATAATGAAAAGTAAGAAACTTTACCTGCTGACAGTCAGTGAATAATCCTTTGGGTTCTGCTATTTTCTGAGACTCTACTTGTTGAAGTCATGGTAGGTGTGGACCACAACATGCACAACATTATACAGACTGTAACCTTCTTCACTTAGGGCCATGTCACATTTGTGCAATGCTGTCCATTCCGATGTGTTGTTGAATGTAAAATGATCCATTTTATTGCTGTTCTTAGAGACTGAACAATTAAAATAATTCCACTCCAGTATAGACTCAGAAATGTTTACTGGTATTTGTTGGTTTTCATTGTTTGCAAAAAATTCCTAAATTTAGCAATCTCACCTTTGTGGTGTGCAAAAGTGACAGTCCCATGAAGAAATCAAGGCGAAATCTCTTTTAATTGTGATGACATCCCATTGTGAGGTTGTGATTCAAATTCTCCGTGCACTTAAATATTCCCATCTTCTAAAGCTGACTTCTAGAGTTGAGTTCATTTCACCATAAAGGATAATAACTTTTGCTGATGATGTCATAATTTGCTTATCATATGTCTTAGCCCTTGTCACGTGTATGTGCATGTTTTCTGGGATCACATTCACAAAAGCTAAACAGATCCCATGTCTTTGCATTTCTTCTGTTGAGTCTGAGAGAAACTGAATACCCTGGCCATCATCTAAGATGACCAGTCCTATCCAAGTCCATCTAAAATGAAGCATCAAGGAGACCATGCCATGGGACAAACGTGTGTCCTTGGTGGCTACCTGATGGACATAGGGGAACAGGTCATGGTCACTTAGGTTAGAATTAAATGGTCCAAAGAAAACCTAAAGGATATAGAAGAGATGATAAAACATCTACTGAGGAATATGATTGTCAGGATGTTTGGACTTATATACAAGTAACATTGCTCACCTTTCAGAACTCCTATTAAAGATAGTAAGATTATACTATAAATATCATTCCTATTAGATTGTTGACTATCTCTGATACATCCCACTGTTCTCAAAAACAGTTTGCCTGTTTGCCTACTACATCTATGATCTATTTACTTAATTCTTTATTTCATATAATATAAATAATATATATCTATTTTAAAATATCTGTGTGTGTGCATGAGAGTGTTTGTGTGTATGTGTGTTTGTTTTGAGTATGTAGCAACATACTCATCACTCATAAATGCATGCTGTTCAAGTTTTCTTGTAGGCAAATGTAAATGGAATTTAAATGTTGTTAACTCATCCAGTGTTACACATTCTTACATATGGTGTCCTAGAATAAATTGACAGTTTTACAGCTGTTTTCCATGATGGTCCTATAAGATATATGTTTCAATCATCCTCCAATTCACAGATATAATTAAAAACCAAATGATTTTTTTCTTCTAAATATATTTTACCCAGAGTCCCAATTTATCTTCACACAGGCCATCCATGAAGGAGAATAGCAAAGACGTGTTGGGTAAAAGATAAGGATTCTTGTTGATCTCGTCAGTAGCAAAAAACATTACCAGAGAAAACTCGTATCTTCTCGATGCTATTCTAAAACAAGGCATAATGATGATTAAGAACGATGTTTGAAACAAAATTCCAATTGCAGTAAAGTTTGTAATATGAGAAATGCTAAATTTCTGTCTAAATGTCTTGAAATAAACCTCATATATTAGCAATCTTTAGAGGTGAATACAATTCAAGAATTCATAGATATAGGACACTATGATATGATAAATATTTTGTTCATAAAAGTTAATAAGGATTGTTTTATCTCTGAATGCCACCCTTGAACTAGATTACAGTCCTATTGAGAAAGACTGCTATAAAATAACCTTGAAATTGTATTTCCACAGATACATAAAAAAGCATGACTTAAACCATATAAAATATATAAGAGAATCTCCTTAAAATTTTTTATTATTTAAATGCATTTCATGCATCAGGCATCTTAATAATACTGAATATTTTGAGAACCAAATAATACATCAAAATTTTGTTCAACTTTCATATTCCTGTCCTTTTATACCTTAAAAATATCATTAATGCATATTTAATAATATCCATACCTGTGGATCCTATGTCTACTGTTGAGTACTAAATTGTTTGAAACCATACAAAATATTCTTTGGGATTTATGCATAGTAAAAGAACATGATTTTGATATTTTCAACTATTAATATTTAACCAAGAGAATAATTACAATGAGATATATTTCACTTAAATTTATTTATCCATTTCAAAATATAAAAAGTGATACAATGTACCATATAACCAGAATATTATCCTGTAGGCTCTTTTACACATCAATTTAATGTTACCTTTTAGTTTGTTGTTACTATGTCAATTTCATAAAAATAGTATCAGATTTCTCTTAACTCCCCAGTCTTCTTAATTCTTTGAGATCCTTTAAGTGATGTCTGAGCATAGAGAACTTCTCTCCACCTGAAATGTGTACATCTGTCCCAGAATAGTTGGCAGTTCATTTGTTACTATTAACAATGACCTCTAATCAGGAGTAAAAATACCAAACATGCTCATTTGCTGAAATTTGCACTTTTAAATTGAGAGTTTGGAGTTAAGTGTTTTTCTTTCTAAACCAGCAAAGTGTGTTGAAACAGTCATATATTTGTAATTTTAAACCTTATTATGACTTATAAACGGGTCACCAATGAGAATTTCCACAATTTTTCCAATGAGATGTGTGACAATACATAATGCATCAGAAATGAAATTCCTATTAACCTAACAGAGAAGTATAAGAATGTGAAGCCACAGCTGGGCATGGTGGCGCACGCCTTTAATCCCAGCACTAGGGAGGCAGGGGCAGGCAGATTTCTGAGTTCGAGGCCAGCCTAGTCTACAAAGTGAGTTCCAGGACAGCCAGGGCTACACAGAGAAACTCTTGTCTCAAAAACAAAATCAAAAACAAAACAAAAACAGAAACAAAAAACAAACAAACAAACAAACTAACTAACAAAAAGAATGTGAAGCCACCATCACGATCAAAGTGTACAGAGTGAACTGTAGCTAACAATTGGAAAATGTATTTTTTAAATCCCGAAGATATGAAAATTGAATATGAGATGGGATAAGAATCAGAGGCAGAAAAGCACAGGAAACCTCGGTTCATGAAAGAAAAAAGTCCCAAGTCACATTGTTTAGCTAAAAGCTGAGTGATTTCAACAATCCTTCCCTCATGATCTGCAGCCACAAATGGTAACATCTCACACTTGGGATCTCAGAACTCTGTAGCCACATTGAGAACAACTTCTTATCCACAAGAAGTACATTTATTCCTCTAGATTTTCTCTAATGCTATATTTATTCAATAATTAATAGAAATGTTGACCCTCTATCTGATACTGATAATAAGCCTAAATGTGACTGGGCATTTGCAAAACTGGACCAAAACATTATTCTGGGATCAGCCTATGAAGCCTGGCAGTCTTTTTCCATATTTCATGTCAACTCCAGAATGGCAGGAGGGGCTCATTTACAAACTATTTTACAAAGCAAGTATATGCATATTCACAAGTATACATCTAATGTTATACATGTAATCAGATATAATAGACCTGCACATGCACAATTATTTCAGTGTATGAATGTATCCCCAACTGTTGGAGACCAAAATTAGATAACCTTTTTATGAAGGCATTTTGATGCATGCTCATACAAGAATCATTGGCAGACAATTGAATATAGGTAGTGATGCTGTCTCTTCATATTCATCTCTTTCCAAAGGTGAGAATTGTGAATTCAAGGGAGGTGAATAGATAACTTTCTACATATGATATCCTCAAAGACTCAATAGATAGAATCCAGCCTCTCGCGTTGTCCATCATTATGAACTGGAGCTCAATATGCTAAAGCTAAACTAACCTATGACACACTTGAAAGTATTAAAATAGAGATTAATGTTATACTTAATGTTCAGTGGTTCCTAAAGTTACAGGGGAAAAACAGGACAGAACCCCACTGTTTGTGTACACAGCTAAAAATTTCTAATTCATGGCATTGAAGCAGGAAGTAAAGTTAATGACTTACCTAAGACTAAAACTGCAATCATATAAAATGTCAGTAAAATTGTCCTCCACTGTAAATAGGTAAAAACCACAGTCACTTCTCAAATCTCCATGATTGTCCTCACTATTCATCATCCTTCAAAAGCAAATGGGTTCAGTCAAACAGCACAAGATGAGAGAAACCTTCAGGAGAAAAAAGGAAATAGTGAAAGCACACAGCTTCTTCATGTCCCCTAGGTTCTATGATGGAGCACATGTGAAATCCTTTTATTCTGCACAGAGAAATCACACACAATTTATACCTATGTGTCTGTTTTAAGGCTTGCTGTTTGCAGATCCACTTAATTATATTCTGCAGCTCCTTCCCACTCATCCTGTGTTAGGTCCCTGGATACATCTGGAAAATTTTGTCCTTAAGCGCTCTTTCTGAGGTCTGAAAATTTTGATCAAGACATTTCTGAAAACATGCTGTGAAGATCATTTTCTCCATCTTCAGGTGCCATGATTTCATGCATATCCACTGCATATACTCCAGGGACAATCTTCTGAGAAGCTTGGGCCAGACTACGTGTCAACAGCCATATTTATGAACACAATTGGCAATCATGATAATCGATTTCATCAGAACTTCCATAGTAATACAAAAGTTGAGAAAGTCATAAATGTCCCGTGTCATTTGGACTTTGAGTTGAATCATAGGAAATTATGTCTTCCATTTTCTTTTTTTTTAAATTGTATTTACATAGAAGCATTCAGAATGTCAACAAAACAGCTGCAATTTTTTATTTTGCAATTACAGAGTGGTATTCACTTAACAGAACAACAATTATCTTCTTATAAGCTGCATCAGAGGCAACTGAAGATGAAAAAAGAAAAACAAAAAGAAAACTGAAAGAAAAATAACAAAAACAAAAACCAACCTACTGTCCCCATATATAACTAATTTGTGCTGTGCTTTAAATTTTCGTGCCAATTTACAACCCCCAGACTGTGCCAGGCAAGGTTAGTGGCTATTGAAAATACCACCAGGACAGGGGTATCTAAAGACACATTCGGTAGTGTGTTAACTATACAAAAAAAGACACTGTACAATTTAAAAACAAATCTTACACAGCCTTACATTTCTATTTTTTTCTTTAAAATGAGTGAGTTGTGTACAGGGGGTTAAATGCTTTATAGGCAAGAAAAAAAAAACTGTGCTAGAGCCAACTTATTCATCATCTTCTTCAACTTTGACTTCCTCTTCTTCCTCCTCTCCCTCATCCTCCTTCTCATCTTCTTCTTCATTCTTTTTCTTGCTCTTTTCAGCCTTGACCACCCCCTTATTCTCAGCATCAGGTTTTCCTTTAGCTCTGTAGGCAGGAATATCCTTCTTGTACTTCTCCTTCAGCTTGGCAGCCTTCTTCTCATAGGGCTGCTTGTCATCCACCGCAGTGTTGTTCCACATCTCTCCTAGTTTCTTTGCAACATCACCAATGGATAAGCCAGGATGCTCACCTTTGATTTTGGGGCGCTACTCAGAACAGAATAAGAAGAAGGAGGACTTTTGGGTGCATTGGGGTCCTTGAACTTCTTTTTGGTCTCCCCATTTGGGGGGGATGTAGGTTTTCATTTTCTTTCATAAGGAGACTTGTCAGCCTTTCCCATATCTTCAAATTTCCCCTTTTCTTAAGCAGAAATGGTCTTCCACCTCTCTGAGCACTTCTTGGAGAACTCTGAGAAGTTGACAGAAGCATCCGGGTGCTTCTTCTTGAGCTCCTCTGGGCAGGTTTGCACAAAAAATGCATATGAGGCCATTTTGCCTCTCGGCTTCTTAGGATCTCCTTTGCCTATGTTTACTTGATTTTGCTCAGCAAGGCACAGAGTTGCCCAGTGCCTGTCTGGCTCTCGCTTGCCCAGGCGCTGTCTCTATGGAGCTCAATTACTGCAATGGCTGTGAGAGCAGGCTTCCATTTTCTAGTGTAGACAAAAACAGTCTCACATGCAACATTGAGCTAGGAGTTGAGCTTTCTCTCTGTTGTTCATATACTATTGTGTGCTAGTCACATTTGCAAAATCTCCTCAAACTTTCTGTGTATGGGACACAAGTTATGTTACTTGAACTTTCTCTTTTTGCCTTAAGCTTCTGTCACTGACTTGACATGTTGAAAAGAATACAGAGCACATACCACCGTGTCCTTCCTGATTAATAAGGAAAAGCTTTGGGCTTTTTTCCCCTGCAGAATATTCTGTGAGCCTGCAATCTGAAGATAGTCACCACAATACTGGATGAGTATTTAAAAGAAAATTGTGCTTCCATGTTTAACAAATATTATTTTATACTTCCTTCTGGTTTTCTCTCTCTCTCTCTCTCTCTCTCTCTCTCTCTCTCTCTCTCTCTCTCTACCCCACTACAGCATGCTTGGATAACCTAGCAAAACTGAAATACAAGAAAATCACCTTAACTACTATCTTACAATAATCATAGAGGCCTTATAATAGGAAATTATAAATTCCTTAAAGAAACACTGGAAATACAATCAAACAATAAAGGTCTTTAAAAAAGAAACAAATAAATTACTTAAAGACATACAGAAAAATAAAATTAAGCAGGTAAAGAAAGCAAATAAAACTGGGCAAGACCTGGAAGTCAAAATAGAAGCAATAAAGAAGAAGCAAACTGAAGAAATTCTGGAGGCAGAAAACTAAGGGAAGACAACAAGATCAACAGATGCAACAAGCATGTACAGAATAATGGAGATGGAAGGGAAACATTCAGGCATAAATATACAATACAAGAAATTAATACATCAGTCAAAAATGTTAAATCTAAAAAACTCCTAGCATAAAACATACAGGAAATCTGGGACTCCATCAAAGGCCATCAAAGAGCAACAGGAATAAAAGAATGTGAAGACTCTGTGATAGTTTGTATATGCTGGGCCCAGAGTGTGGCAGTATTAGAAGGTGTGTCCCAGTTGGAGTAGGTGTGTCCCTGTGGGTGTGGGCTTTATGACCCTTATTCTGACTGTCTAGGAGCCAGTATTCTGCTAGCAGCCTTCAGAGGAAGATGTAGATCTCTCAGCTCCTTCTGCACCATGCCTGCCTGGAAGCTGCCATGTTCCTGCCTTGAAAATACTTGACTGAACCTCTGAAACTAAGAATTGCCTTGGTCATGGTATTTGATCACAGCAATTGAACCCTAACTAAGACAAGACTCCAAGCTCCAAGGACCAGAACATATTCCCAAAATAATCATAGAAGAAAAGTACCCAAGAAAGAGATGCCTAGAAATGTGTGAGAAGCTTATAGAATACCAATTAGACTGGAACAGAAAAGAAAACCCTCCTAATACATAATTATCAAAATACAAAACCTAAAAGAGAAAGAAAGAATATTAAAGGTAGCATGGGTAAAATGCCAAGTAACATACATAGACAGATATATCAGAATTACATCTGACTTGTCAGCATAGACTGTCAAAGTTAGAAGGGCCTGAGCAGATAGCCTGCAACCTCTAAAAAATATAAGTGCCTACATACACTAGTATGCCCAGAAAAACTCACAATCAACTTACATGGCAGAAAGAAGACATTTCAATAAAATTCCAAAATCAAACAATATCACTTCATGAATTCTACTCTACAGAAAGTACTAGAACGAAAACTCCAAACCAAGAAACATAACTACATCCAAGAAAACACAGGAAATAAGCAATCCCATACCAGCAAAAGCAAAGAAAGCACTGACAAAGACATAAACACACACACACACACTAAATCATCAATATCAAAATAATGAAAAATTACAGTCACTGGTCATTAATATTTCTCAACAACAATGGACTCAATTCCCAAATAAAAAGACATAGGCTAAGAGAATGGATGGAAAAAGAGGATGCATTATTCTGTTGTATATAAGAAACATTCCTCAGGAAGACAATAGACATTTCCTCAGAGTAAAGTGCTAGAAAAAAAGTTGTCTGAGCAAATGAATCCAAAAAGAAAGCTGGGGGTAGTCATTCTTATGCCAAACAAACAAAAAACAAAAATAAACACTTTCAAGCAAAATTAATCAAAAGAGACAGGGAAGGACATTTCATACTCATTAAAGGAAAAATCTACCAAGATGATATCTGAATTATGAACATCTGTACCCCGAACACAAGGGCACTTGACAACTGTAAAAGAAAGACTGTTAGAATGTAAATAGCACATCAAACCCCACACATTAATAGTAGGGTATATTTCAAGACCCGACCAGCACCAAATGACAGCACATCCAGACTAAAAGTAAACACAGAAATAATGAAACTATCAGGCACTGTGAATCAAAAGTACCTAATAGACATGTACAGAAAATTCACCCAAACCCAAGAGGATATACCTTCTTCTCACAAAGCAAATCTCGAAGGTACAAGAAAATTGAAATAATGCCTTGTATCTAATCAGACCACCATGGATTTAAGCTGGACTTCAACAACAGCAACACTGTATGTAAAGCCTACACACTCATGGAAATTGAACAAGTCTCCATTCAATGATCTCTGGGGCAGGGAAGGGAGAGAGAGAGAGAGAGAGAGAGAGAGAGAGAGAGGGAGGGAGGGAGGGAGGGAGGGAGGGAGGGAGGGAGGGAGGGAGGGAGGGAGGGAGGGAGGGAGGGAGGAAGGAAGGAAGGAAGGAAGGAAGGAAGGAAGGAAGGAAGGAAGGAAGGAAGGAAGGAAGGAAGGAAGGAAGGGCACTTTACACAATACAATAAAAATGAAAGTACAACATAACCCAGTTTTATGGGACACAATGAAATCAGTACAAAGAGGAATGTTCATAGCATAAGTGCCCCCATAAAGAAATTATAAATGCTGAAACCAGCAATTGAAAAGTACACCTGAAATCTCTAGAAAAAAAGGCGCAAGAATATCAACAAGGAGTAGAAGGAAGAAAATAGTGAAAATCAAGGCTGAAATAAATCAGTTCATAACAAAGAAAACAATACAACAAATCAAGGAAACTAAGAGCTGATTCTTTGAGAAAACCAAAAAGATAGACAAACCCTAGCCAAATAAGCAAAGGACAGCGAAACAGAATCCAAATAAACAAAGTCAATAATGATGAGAGAGACAAAACAAGTGACATCGAGGAAGTTCAAAGAATCATTAGGTCTTACTCCAAAAGCCTATACTCCACAAAATTGTAAAATCCTAATGAAATGGGTGATTTTCTAGGCAAATACCAATTGGAAAGTTAAATCAGGGACAGGTAAACTATGTAAACATCTCTATAGCCCCTAAAGAAATAGAAGCAGGTATTGAATGTCTCCTAACCAATAAATCCCAATAGAGAGATGGTTTTAATGGAGAATTCTACCAGACTTTCAAAGAAGAGCTAAAGCCAATACTCTTCAAACTATTCCATAAAATAGAAACAAAAGGAGCACTGCCAAACTCATGCTATGAGGCCACAGCCACTCTGATACCTAAACCACAGAAAGACTCAACAGAAAGAAAACTTTCGATTGATTTCCCTTATTAACATTGATTCAAAATACTCAATAAAACACCTGCAAAACGAATCCAGGAACACATCAAAGATGTCATCCCTCAAGATCAATTAGGCTTCATCAAAGAGATGCTTAGATATTTAATATATGGAAATCCATCGATGTAATCTATCATATAAACAAACTGAAAGGAAAAACTCACATGATTTTTCTCATTAGTTGCTGAAAAGGCCTGAGATTAAATCCATCGCCTCTTCATTTTAAAGGTACTAGAGAGGGGCTGGAGAGATGGCTCAGTGGTTAAGAACACCGACTGCTCTTCCAAAGGTCCTGAGTTCAAATCCCAGCAACCACATGGTGGCTCACAACCACCCATAATGAGAACTGACGCCCTCTTCTGGTGCATCTGAAGACAGCTACAGTGTACTTAGATACAATAATAAATAAGAATCTTAAAAAATATATATTTTAAAGGTACTAGAGAATTCACGGATACAGGGTACATACATACACATAATCACAGCAACATACAATAAGCCAATAGCTAAAAATCAAAGTAAATGGAGAGGAACTTCAAACATTTCCACTAAAATAAGGAACAAGACTGACCTTCCCACTCTATCCCTATCTATCTTTTGAAAATATCACTTAAAATTCTAGCCAGAGAAATAAGACAAGTAAAGAAGATCAAAGAACCAGCTCCTGGTTTGATTGATTCTTTGTTCAGTTCTTTTAGTTTCTACTTGATTGATTTCAGTCCTGAGTTTGATTATTTCCTGCTGTCTACTCCTCATGGGTGAATTTGCTTCCTTTTATTCTAGAGCTTTCAGGTGTGTTGTCAAGCTGCTAGTGTATGCTCTTTCCAGTTTCTTTTTGGCAGCACTCAGAGCTATGTGTTTTCCTCTTAGGACTGCTTTCATTGTGTCCCATAAATTTGGGTATACCCATTTTCATTAAACTCTAAAAAGTCTTTAATTCCTTTCTTTATTTCAGTCATAGTGGTGTACAACGTTCATGCCAGCGTTTGAAAAGCAGAGGCAGGCTATTACAGGATTGAGGCCTACAAAGTGTCTTCAAGACAGCCAGGGCTGTTTAAACTAAGAACCATGTATGAAAAGAATAAAAATAAATTTAAGAATGAAAGAAAGAGAGAGAGAAGAAGAAAAAAGAAAGAAAAGAAGAAAGAAAGAAAGAAAGAAGCAGCAGAAGAAAGAAAGAAGGAAAGAGAGAGAGAGGGAAGGAAGGAAGGAAGGAAGGAAGGAAGGAAGGAAGGAAGGAAGGAAGGAAGGAAGGAAGAAAGAAAGAAAGAAAGAAAGAAAGAAAGAAAGAAAAAAAGGAAGGAAGGAAGAAGAGAAAGAAAGAAAGAAGAGAAAGAAAGAAAGAAGAGAAAGAGAGAAAAGAAAAAAGAAAGAAAAACAAGCAGACTTAGGAGATAGTATTAGTTGATTGGAGATATAGTTTCTCTATGTATACAGGCAGGCACTGATATTGTTGTTCCTCCTATAGGGTTGCAGACCCCTTTAGCTCCTTGGGTAGTTTCTCTAGATCCTTCACTGGAGGAGGGGGTGTGTGTTTCATTCAATAGATGACTGTGGGCATCCACTTGTGTGCTTGCCAGGCACTGGCATAGCCTCACAAGAGACAGCTATAGCCAGGTTCTGTCAGCAAAATCTTGCTGGCATATGCAGTAGTGTCTGGGTTTGGTGGTTGTTTATGGGATGGATCCCCCGGTGGGGCAGTCTTTGTATGGTCCATCCTTCAGTCTCAGCTCCAAACTTTGTCTCTGTAACTCCTTCCATGGGTATTTTGTCACCGCCCTTTTCTTTTTGGACAGGGTTCCTCTGTATAGCCCTGGCTGTTCTGGAACTCACAATGTAGAACAGGCTGGCCTCAAAACTCAGAAATCCGCATGCCTCTGCCTCCCAAGTGCTGGGATTAAAGGCGTGCGCCACTACTGCCCTGCTTGTTTCCCCTTCTAAGAAGGAACAAACTATCTACACTTTGGTCTACTTTCTTCTTGAGTTTCATGTGTTTTGCAAACTGTATCTTGGGTATTCTATGCTTCTGGGCTAATATCCACTTATCAGTGAGTGCATATTATGTGTGTTCTTTTTGTGATTGGGTTACCTCACTCAGGATGATATCATCCAGATACCCAATTGCCTAAGAATTTCATAAATTCATTCTTTTAATAGCTGAGTAGTACTCCATTGTGTAAAAGTACCACATTTTTTGTATCCATTCCTGTATTGAGGGACATCTGGGTTCTTTCCACTTCTGGCTATTATAAATGAGGCTACAATGAAGATAGTTGCCAGGGACTCTGGTGGAGTCAGCTTGACAAAGCGAAAGCTGGGAAGCTGATTCATGAAGCAAAGAGTTTCAAGGAAACTCCCTTCCCGGGGGCTTGGCATTTTCTCCCTAATCTATATAAACCATAAAATTAATTTTCCATTCCCACATTAGTCTAGTGTATAGATCCACGTGCACTCTATATAGTATTACCTTATAGTAAATGCCTTTTAAGATTGTATTCTAACATAGCTAAAGCCTTTTTCCAGTGTTCTTAGATTCCAGATAGCAGCAAGGAGCTTAACCTATTCAGTTAACAATTAAGCACTTGCCATTTTACTCAGCTGTTTACAGATAGAGACTAAAAGCCTCACTGAGATAGAAATCTTTTACTACAGGCTACTTCCATGTCAAGTATAAGTTGATATACTACCCTGATAAGGGGAAACTCTCCAGACAAGATAAGTTTTATTAGACCTAAGAATTTAGAGCTCTGTGATAGCGCATTACTCTTAAGGCCTGTCAAGAGTTAACAACCCCCTGATGCTTTTAACATTAAAGTGTGAAATTCTTGCCTGGCATTAGGCTGATCCTAGGCAGGGCTTGTTATCCCTAATGTAAACATTTAACTAGTCCCTGTAAATTCCTTTCTGCTGTAACTGGTGAATTTCAGTGTATCTTGTCTTTTTGTGATTTGTATCCTCTGATAATTCGTTGTTATATAAGTCTGAAGCTCAACCAGAACAATACATTCAGATTCAACACATTTCTCCTGTAATCTGTCTGTCATTTTCATCCGGAATCTTTGTCCATCTGCCTAAGAAATCCCGTTCTTCACAGACCAGGGACCCAGATTGTCTGTGGCAGTTGGTGCCTTCGAACAGGGACAACTGGGCAGATTAGTCTTTTCTTTTCTTTTCTTTTTTTCTTTCTATTCTTTATTTTCTCAGGCAAAGATAGGACCTCGTCAACCGCGCTGCAGACGGGCTGATACGTATATCAGTTAAGAAACGAGTAAGTTTTTATCATGGGGCAGTCAAAATCAATAGGGAATATTAAAGCATGTGTAGATGCCTCACTGGCTGTAATGCAGGAATTAGCTTACGCCACAGCAAGGAAAGGGAAGAAATTCGGCGCTACGTGTGGAATTACATGTTTCGGTTGCAAGAAACCGGGGCACCTGAGAAAAGATTGTAAAAATCTCTCAGGAGACAAGAAGAGCATTCCTTTGGGTCCCTCCCAGTGTTGTGACAAGCACTGGAGAAGTGAATGTAAATCAAAGTCCCATAAGGATGGGACTCAGCTCACTAGAGAAGCTGGAAAGACAAAGAACTATAGAACTGCATGTTTCGGTTGTGAAAAACCGGGGCACCTGAGTAAGGATTGTAAAAATCCCTCGGGGAAACAAGAAGGGCCTTTCTCCAGGTCTCTGTCCAGGCTGCGGTGGAAACGTTGGGGGAATGATTGCAGATCTAAGTCCCATAAGGATGGGACTCTGCTCACTAAGAAGCAGGTAAGGCGAAAAACTAAAGGGGCAGTCTCTTAGCCCCGTTCAGAAACTGTGGAGCTCATTATAGGACACAGCTCCAGTTATAAGAAAAACTTCAAGTTGTGAATTCTGATACTTTAGGCTAAATTAAAAGTTATGGTTAAATTATGGTCAAAGTATAAAAAGAGACTTCTTCTTACTGTTACCTTATTTACAATTTCCCAATCCTACATTGTGCTAAAAATCCGTAGAAAAGGCTCTATTGAAAGTTAAGTAATCTCCTAAAACATACATAATTCATTCCATAAATGGTATTTTTGTTGGTTGCAGAAAATAGCATTTTTTGCAGGTGACTATAAAATATATGACTAAGTGTGGACTGATGATGGCTTCAAAAAGATTCAGTATGGTAAACTTTTAGGCTATTTGAGACATTTTAGTGTATAGAGATTGTGTGTTTTCTCAAAAATTTGCCCTCAGATTAAATAAATTAGAAGTTTGGATGCTTGCCAGAGCTGTTAGAAAATTTTGGATTTTAATCTTGATTTGACAACCTGTCTCTTACAAGCAGGAAAAGAAAGGAAGGGATAAAAGAAAATAGATTTTAGAATTCTCCCAGGGACAGAGAGAAATCGGGGGACGCCCTGTTTCATTCTCTCTGGCCCCTACAGGAGAAATTCTTTACCCCCTATATGTATTGTCTAATGTCAATTCATGTATATCTCTTTTGTTTCATTGTCTGAATGATTGTGTCGTTGTCTGAATGACTGTTTTATGTTTCATGTTGAAAAAATAAAACAAAAATAATGGGTAAAACTTTACCTGCTGATTCACTCTCAGTTTGCACAAAGGAGGCTGAAAAAGAGCCTTCACTATAGCCATAAATCAAGCACTGCAAGAGAGGCCCTACTAGAAACTGTTTTTAAAGAAAAGGAATCTGCAACCTCTTAGTTCTAAGGCAAATAAGCTGATAGTTGTTTTTTCCTAAAACTTTCTCTGCAAGTTTGTGATCATTGTGTTTAGCAAATAACAAATTGCTTTTTTATCTTACAAGTATAGCTATAAAAGGTAAAACTCTTTAATTGATCTAAATCTATAAGATTCATGTAGCCACTTCATTTGGTTTTTGATTGGTCTTAAAGGTATAAATATGATCTAACATGTCTTGGTCATAGAGAATTGGTTTATAAGTTATTTGGGTATAATTAAAAAG
The DNA here is from genome assembly GCF_000001635.26 of Mus musculus. Classification (NCBI taxonomy): domain Eukaryota; kingdom Metazoa; phylum Chordata; class Mammalia; order Rodentia; family Muridae; genus Mus; species Mus musculus. The sequence continues at coordinate 65,445,780 of NC_000079.6, forward strand.
ATGTAACACTGGTTACAAAGTTAACTTAGAAGTAGTAACTCAGAGATAGAGTCATTTTCAAACAAAAGCACCTGACATAAATCAGCCCAGAAAACTAGTCCTCTAAAGATACTTCTAAATTGAGATAACATTTTATGTAATTCTTATCCTAAAAGATAGACTTATAAAGATAAGATTTTAAAACAATGTCTCTTTAATGAAACATTAAAATTTAAACTGTCATACATTAATGAAAATTTCGTAACGTGGTAGTGATGTTTTTAGTATTGATTTTAAGGAGAATAAATTGTTTAAAATTGGGTCTTACTTACCAAAAGTTATAGATATGTTCTAATATTGCAACAAAAACTTAAAAATTCTGGTTAAAATTGCCAGTGTCCCATTGACTGCAGTTTGCAGTTTAATCAAAAGCTTAAGACTTTTAACTCACCCATAATTAAGATTATTACTAAAATAATCAACTTATAAGAGTGCTAATGCTGCTCACTTGGGACATTCAGCCATACAAAACAAAGTAAAATTAACTAGATATATTCATCTTTGTGCAGAAATTAGACCCTCACACAATCAGTTTGACTATGGCTGTGGCCTTGTAGGACCATAAAAGGTCATAAAAGAAAATGTTTAAGGTATAAGTCATCTTAAGAAAGATTGTCCAAAATCAGAGGCATGGACAAACAGTTAAATTGCTCCTTTAGAATCTGTCCTCATTGCAGGAGGGCAAGATGCTCAAATTAAAAAATATATACATTTGGGTTAATACAAAGCTTAAAGCAGCCTCAGAGAAGCTTGTGCAAAGTTTCTTGCGTTTTACAGACTGCGCCTAGAAAAGTTCTTGAAACTTCACCCTCCCTGCCTTCAGGGAGAATTTCTTTTAGCTAAACAACATTTTTTCTTTCCAGATCTACCCAGGTGTTGTTCATGATTAAGTCTAAACTCAAGATTTATAAAAAGTCAATCAGGCTATAAAACTTATAAAGGCATTACAAAATAACTTGCCTACTTCATGTAAAATTATTATAGATTTAAAAGTCTATTTTTTCCATTTATAAAGAGTTTACTTCTAGTGAACTGGTGACCATTAAAGGTTTTTTACCCCTAGGTATGGCTAACATAGTCTTATATTATGTAAGAAATTTTCATTGTCCAGGCTTCAATACAAGAAGCAAAAAAGTTTAAATCTTTCAGTATATATTGTTTCCTAAGTGGAAAGTATTTTATTAACTAATGTCTCTAAAGAGAAGTTTAAAGTTCTGGAAAATAGTTGTTGCTTCATAAGATTCAGAGGCAATGTCTTTTTTTAATATCTAGAGTTTTAGTTATATTGGAAAATTGGTACAAATTTGCTTCAAAATTTTATTTTCAAAAAGCTTCCAGGAGATGTTAATTGACTAAGACCTCACCTTAAATTCACCACAAGAGAACCTAAGCCTTTATTAGGTACTATCAAGTGAGATTCAAATTAACTGGAGAGAACTAAAAAGGCTTTAACAGAAAGTAGAGAAAACTTCTATAATATATTGATATCGATTGTAATTGATGGCAATCAAATATTAGCTACATATTCTAGTTATTGTTATTAAATGTGTCCACAGCTATTTTTTGACAAGAAAAAACATTAATGTAAAAATCATCTTTCTTCACCTCAAAGTTTTAACATCCTATTATATATAAGGCTGCTGTGGTACTAATTAAGAATTAAAAATTCTTTTTTCCAAACAGCTATTAGTTATTACAAAATATTGATATTTGACCTATTGCATACCATCATTTTAAATAAAATTAATATTCATCTTAAAAATAAGCTAATTGCTTATTATACATACTTTTGTAAATCCATACATACATGCATCCCATTTACTGTATTTAAAAACAACCTTTCTATGGAAAGAAAAATATATGTAAATTAGATCACATGTTTATTCTTTTGAGTTTCTGCCTACTTCAGCACAGATAATTAAATTATGTGCTGTAGATAGTGTTTTAAAATGTTAAAGATTGCCTGGTAAAAACCTCTTAAGGCAATGCCACGCTAGATTTCTATCCCAGGTAAATTATAGATCTTATAAAAAAAAAATAAATGCCATATAATCTCATTCTTTACATCATCAAAATAGTAATGCTTGAGATAATAATTTGGTATTTAAAATAAATAAATAAATTAATTAATTAATGTGCATGTCATATTGTAAAGATTTGATCTCAGTGTCCTCAGTTTCTACCTGTTACACACATTGGTATTAATTCTTGAGGACGTATACTTAATCAATTATTACAAATAGATACTTTTTAATTTTACAAAAATAAATCATGCACATGTGACTATTGATACCTTTTTAATCTTTCTACTTACAACTGCTCTAATAAAAATAGCAACTAAAAGTATAGTTGCCTATGTTGATTTTTTTACTTGGTGTTCCAAATCAATTAAAACTGGCTATTATAGCCAAGCATTTGAGATGTTTTATCAACAATTTAATGTTATCCATGTTACTGAGATTTTTATTATTCCCAAGGAAACAGTACTGTGGAACCTTAAATCTATATCTTTTAAAAATTTAGATGTCAAAAATCTCTCTAAGTGTCTATGGCACCCTACAATCAGACATACTCATGAGATAAAGGGATCCACTTATTGGCACATGGTATGATCCTGTTCAGATACTTAATATGGGGGAAAGGGGGCAATATTTCTGTTTTTTCCACAGAATGCTACAAGAGCGTGCTAGCTCCCAAAATGATTCATGTGACAGGCTGACCTGTGAGTTCCTGAGTGCCCTGACAGTGGTGACCAGAAAGCTGTATTGAGTGCACAGAGAAAAAAGAAATCAGTCACTCACAAGCAAAATAAAGAAACTCTTCCTATCTCCGCCATGGACTACAACAAGGAGAGCAGACCTGGTGTCAACTTGGAGACAACTAAAAGAGCTGACTCGTGAGGTGGAAGGACTGCTACAGAGTATTGGACAAGATTTCATCAGAGACTGTTTTTGGCCATTCAGGCCAACTCCCCTATAGCTGTAAAAGCTTGTGTACCTTACCTGTATGCTTATTGTTAGATAATTTTAAGAGTTAAGATCACCAATCTTAACAAGTCTTTTTATATACATTGTAATTCCTGTCAATTAACTAATTGTGTAGATCCTAATTTAAATAAGGAATCTACTGTTATGATTTTGTTAAAAAGATTCTGCTTATGTTTTACTGTCTGTAGAGTTAGGAAACGATCCTTGGTTTGAAAATTCAAGATTACAAGCTTTAAAAAGACTAAATGAACTTATTAGACCTAAGAGATTTGTAGCAGCTTTGATCCTGAAAATTACTGCTTTAATTGCTATTTTAACTTCCTTTACGTTATCCACCACAGCCTTAGTACAGCAACAACATACTGCTCACTTTGTTAATGACATGCATAAGAATATCTCTGTAGCTTTGTCAGAGCTGTATTTTATAGATACAACGCCACGACTAACTGGAAAAAGACAAAAACTCATTTACAGGGTATATGGAAAGATACTGATATTTCTCATGACTTAAAACAGTTAAAGGTAAAAATTTCAGATATTAGTAAAAGCCATCTGGACACTTGGAACATTGATGAATTGGCTAGAGATTTAAAGAACAACTTAAGTACATTAAACCCTCTGGATTGGGTTCAATATATTATCCTACTTGTTATTATTTTTGGCATTACTTTATTAGTAATCATTGTGTTTCCACTCATCTTTAGAGTGCTCCTGAGATCTGTAGCTACGACGAAGCGGGACATCCTGGAACTTCGGCTGAGAAATAAAGATAAATTATCAATTATTAAAAAAAAAAAGGGTGGAATGCCAGGGACTCTGGTGGAGTCAGCTTGACAAAGCGAAAGCTGGGAAGCTGATTCATGAAGCAAAGAGTTTCAAGGAAACTCCCTTCCCGGGGGCTTGGCATTTTCTCCCTAATCTATATAAACCATAAAATTAATTTTCCATTCCCACATTAGTCTAGTGTATAGATCCACGTGCACTCTATATAGTATTACCTTATAGTAAATGCCTTTTAAGATTGTATTCTAACATAGCTAAAGCCTTTTTCCAGTGTTCTTAGATTCCAGATAGCAGCAAGGAGCTTAACCTATTCAGTTAACAATTAAGCACTTGCCATTTTACTCAGCTGTTTACAGATAGAGACTAAAAGCCTCACTGAGATAGAAATCTTTTACTACAGGCTACTTCCATGTCAAGTATAAGTTGATATACTACCCTGATAAGGGGAAACTCTCCAGACAAGATAAGTTTTATTAGACCTAAGAATTTAGAGCTCTGTGATAGCGCATTACTCTTAAGGCCTGTCAAGAGTTAACAACCCCCTGATGCTTTTAACATTAAAGTGTGAAATTCTTGCCTGGCATTAGGCTGATCCTAGGCAGGGCTTGTTATCCCTAATGTAAACATTTAACTAGTCCCTGTAAATTCCTTTCTGCTGTAACTGGTGAATTTCAGTGTATCTTGTCTTTTTGTGATTTGTATCCTCTGATAATTCGTTGTTATATAAGTCTGAAGCTCAACCAGAACAATACATTCAGATTCAACACATTTCTCCTGTAATCTGTCTGTCATTTTCATCCGGAATCTTTGTCCATCTGCCTAAGAAATCCCGTTCTTCACAGACCAGGGACCCAGATTGTCTGTGGCAGATAGTGGAGCATGTGTCCTTATTACAAGTTGGAACAACTTCTGGGTATATGCCCAGGAGAGGTGTTGCTGGATCTTCAGGTAGTACTATGTCCAATTTTCTGAGGAACCACCAGACTGACTTCCAGAGTGGTTATACAAGCTTGCAATCCTCTTATTCTTTTGAATTTGATTTGCCAATGAATGTACAGTGCCCTTTTTTCTACCTGCTTTTGGAGTGTCAATAAAAGACTGGGCAAGAAGGCGAGAGAGCCTGAGAAGAGCAGGTGGAGAGCGAGTGAGTGAAGGAAGAATGCATGTGGAGTGTGTGTGTGTGTGTGTGTGTGTGTGTGTGTGTGTGTGTGTGTATGTGTGTGTGATGCGTATGAGGCATGTGTTGAGGCATGTGTGAGGCATGTGGTGTGTGCGTGTGTGTGTGTGAGGCTAGTGTGAGGCATGTAAGACATGTGTGAGGCGTGTGTGTGAGGCCTGTGAGGTATGTGTGTGAGGCGTGTGTGGTGTGTCTGTGAAGCTAGTGTGAGGCATGTGAGAGATGTGTGAGAGGCATGTGTGAGGCGTTGGAGGTATGTGTGTGTGTGTGAGGCTAGTGTGAGGCATGTGAAACATGTGTGAGACGTGTTTGTGAGGCTCGTGCGAGGAGCATGTGAGGCGTGTGTGTGAAAAGCACACAGGAGAAAGCAGAGAGCGCAGCCTTGAGCTGTGAGCAAGGCAGTGAGGAGTGCAGAGAGTGAGAGAGAAACTCTAAGCCTTGAAAAGCCGCCTGTCAGCTTGCATACAAAAAAAGCAGTCTGTGTCTGTTTATTACGTGCCTCCCAGATAGCCCCACTTCCAGGTGAGAACTCCGATCCCGAGCCGAGGCTAGACTCCTCCACTGTTCAGGATCACGAGTCTGGCTCCAGGTTAGAAATTCATTTCACAGCCTCTTAGAGATCCTCGGTCTTTGTTTTCTCTCTGTGGACACCGGAAGTCATTTATAAACCGAGGAAGAAACTTTATTTCCAGGTTTCCGCGAGACAGAGGTTGAACTTTATTAATTATCAACAACAATAATTAAAATAAAAGCTGTGACGCGGTTTCTGCTTCCGGCCTTCCACCACAGTTTGGCGCGGTGAATGGGGAGGAGTTTGGTGGGGGCTGCGGCGCTCACTCGCGGCTTCCCAGGAAACGTGGGTTTTCTTTCTCATCTCTTCTAAAGTTTAAGTAAAATCTTCATTTCTTCCAAAAAAGAAAAATACTTGAGACAGGACTTTAAACCCGCCTCCGGCGAGTGAGCATGCGCAGATTCCCTATCTGTTCCTGTCCCCTCAGGCGGCCATGACGCCAAAAGGTCAAATGTAAGAACTGAGAACAGGTAGCTTAGCGGTTAAGGGCACAAACGGTTCTCCCAAAGGTCATGAGTTTGAATTCCAGCAGGTGCTGTCATATTTTGTACCTTCTTTTGGTGGCTGGACAGATGACTCCGTGTCATAGAATCTGGCTCCCTCTTGTGGCCTTCAGGTGTAAAAGCAGGCAGTACTCTGTATACTTAATAAATAAATAAATCTTTAAAAGAAAGAAGAAAAGAAAATTCCTTATGGAAGTTTCTTATAGATTTGGGAGTGATGACTGGATGAGCGATCCTGCTTCCATTTCTCCTTCCAGGCGTCTTCAAGAGCTGAGGGTCTGCTCTCAGGGCCACTCAGAGGGAGACAGAGACGCTGCATTTATAGGATTGGAAGGGAAGCAAGGTCAGGAGCTGTAATGGGAAGAGCTCATCACTGGTGGGCAACCTTCCCGAGATGGGAACTGGAAGTAGCAGCGCCACACCAGCGCTGCCAGCACCTGCCGCAACTAGGATCATGGGGGTCCAGGTGCAGGGACAGAGCACTCATGTACGTTCGCGCGTGTGGCGGGGCGGGGGTCTGTGGGACAGGCAGGGAGGCGGGGCAGAACGGTGAGGGCGGCGACCCTGAGCGCTCAGCAGGATCCCAGCAAAAGGCATGGCCATTTGGAGAGCATAGGGGTCATGCGGGGTCACACCCATGTCTCTGTTTTCCCTCAGGTCTGTCCTGCCAGTGCCAGGGCTCTCCCCTCAACACCCTCCCACCTCTCTCTTCCCCCTGGGTCTTGGGTCACACAGCTGTCTTGGGGGCGGGGCGAGGGGGCAGGGCTGGAGGGTGGCCAGAGTTCACCCAAGGTCTCCTGAATGGCATGGTGATCCCAATCCCTGGCAGCTGTAACCAATAGCCACCTATGTGATCCCTTACCTATACTTGGACCCCAACTTTAGACCTGACCCTGACATCATATGTAAACCCCAACCTTTGACCCCATCATGACCTCTATATTGCTCTGTGACCAGGATGACACTCTCCTATAACCCTGACAAGACCCTGACACTATCCACCACACTCCAAACCAGCCTCTGCCCTGCCCACTAGGCACTCCAGGTTCTGACCCCTAGCCCCCACCACATGCATCAGTGATTCCCTGGTGACATTGGAATTCTGCCCCCCCCCCATGTCACATGGCTAGGCCCAGTCTTCCCGGGGAAGGAGGGGTGTCACTCACCACTCTGTGTCCCATCATCATCCCAAGGCCTTGCTAAGGTTGGGCGCTGCCTGGGGCGCAGAGGAGCAGCGCAGGGTTGGGGTGTCTTTGGGTCAGGAGTCACACGGTGGGGTGTCACTGTGGCACGTGGTAGTCATGGGTGACGGGATCAGGGCATGGGGGCTATTGGTGAAGGTTCAGCCTCAGTTTTAATTGACAGCTCAAGAATGGAGAGGTCATGAAAAAGAGTTGAGGCTTGGCGTGATGAGAGCCTATGAGAGGCTATTGGTGGGGCCTATTAGAAGCAGAAGACCCCACTTGTTAGAGATGCCAGTACCACGGTATGATCTCCAAGAATAGCAGCATCAGTGAAGTGGATCCACCTGAGCCTAGAGTGCTGCAAAGGGCAGAGCTGGAAACCTGAAACCAGCCCCTTGGAGGAGGCCAGAAGGTACTGCCTTTGAACAACCACCACTCCAAAATTTTAAAGCTCATTGTATCAGAGTCAAGGCTTGTAGTAAAACTCCTTCAGAGGGATCACCTGATAAAGTATCCATATAATGAACAATAGACACTGAAAGATTCAATGTCCTGACTTCTTGTATCGAAGCAGCAACAAAATTTTTTACATAATGGAAAGCTATTAGCCATTCCTTGGGGCGAAAGTTTCCAATGAAGTTGCTTCATGGGTACCTAAAAGGGAGTGAGGAAGGGGACATAATAAATGGGTGGGTAGAATCAGTTATGGGAAGAGACAAGAGAGAAGTACAGAGGATCAGGAAATATAAATACTTAGCACTAGAGGATGGGGAACTGGGGGTAGCCTCTAGAAAGTCCCAGATACCAGGGAAGTGAGAGGTTCCCAGGACCCAAGGGGAATGACATTAGCCAAAATATCCAACAAAGGGGAAATAGAACCTGTAGAGACCACTTCCAGTAGATAGGCACGGGCACCAGTTGAAGGATTGGGCCACCCATCCATATCAAAACTTTTAACCCAGAATCATTTCTGTCTAAAGACAGACAAGACCCTGTCAGAAGAGTTAGGGAAGGACTCAGAACTGAAGGGGATTGCAACCCCATAGGAAGAACAAATCAACCCACTGGACCACAAAGAGCATCCAGGGACTAAACCACCTACCAAAGAGTATACATGGAGAGATCCATGGCTCCAGCTCTATATGTAGCAGAGGATGGCTTCATCTGGCACCAGTGGGATGGGAGGCCCTTGGTCCTGTAGAGGCTTGATGCCCCAGTGTAGGGCGATTTTAGAGCAGTGTGAATCTGGAGTGGGTGGAGGCAAAGAGGAGAGGGGGATGGAATGGTGAGTGTGTGGAGGGGGAAGAGGGAAGGGGATTATCATTTGAATAGTAAACAAATAAAATGATTAATAAAAAGAAGAAAGATGTCTCCATTATATCAAATTAATATCTTTCTGATGACTACAACAGAACAGGAAGGTCATATAATGGTAATTGAGAGAAAATAGAAAAAAAAATGCAAAGTAAGGCAACTTTGGTAAGTGCAACAGTGGTGTATGTAATTCCAACTAAAATGTTAAATAAGACCAACTAAGGTGCATATGTAAAGAAAGCAGAAGATGGCATTTGACAGTAATCACTCCCTGGGACAGCGTTTTAATAATACTGTGTTATGTGATGAGCTTTTAATCTCCTTAGTCACTGCTATTTTAATTTCAGACTGATTTCTAGCTACTTAGCAGGAAACTTCAGGAATCTGTTAGGGAGAAAAACCTCACACGTGTGTTTTCCTTGCTCGATTAAGCATGGCCACGTTCTCTGTGACAATTATTTTTCTTTTCAAAGTTGCTATTGGTAGTTCAATCATAAATGTAAGTTTATAATCACAAAAGAGTTTCTTGTAAAACATACATGAAGGCAAGTCTGTTTAATCATTGATAATTTAGACGTGAACATTAATGTCTCATTTCTTCATCTGGTGGCCATTATGTTTTTAGAAAATGACTTCTACATACTGGGCGCCATCCTGCAGAACTTCATGAAGGTATGATGTCATCCTTAATGTCATAGAGCATTTTATTTGATTCATCACAGGAATGGAGCTGTACAATGTACATTGATGGTCTTCTCTCATTTTCTATTATTGAACATAGGTTGCCTCTCTCCTTACCCATCTCCTTCCAGATTTTCCTGCCCTGTGCCACACATTTGAATCCATACCCTTTTTTTCTTTTTGTTGTTATAGACTAAACATCAGAATTATTATTATTGTTATCATCATTTTTATTAATTATAAAAAACAAATAACTGGAATAAGACAAAATGAAAAATAAACAGATGAAAAGAAGATAAGGAAAAGTATAAGAAACCTATACACACAGACTCAAATTCACAAAAAGAATTTACATAAAAACGTAAACTATAAAACACAGTACACTTAAAAAGAAACTTTGGGATTAAAAACAAGAAACAAAACACAACAAAACAAATGAACACAGAAACCAAACAAATATAAAAGTCCTGGAAAAGCATTATGAGACAAAGAACCACCAACAATGTCTTTGAGTTTGTTTGGTGTTTCCCATCTGCTGCTGGGCATAAGGTTTGCCCTTAAGAGTAGTTTCAATACCCCGTGAATGTCCTACTATTGAGTACATCTCTTGAAAAAAGAGATTCTTGTAAATCATACCTGAAAGCAAGTCGTTTAGATCACTTTTAATATAAACAGGAACTTTAATGTCTCCTGCTTCATTCATCTTGTGACCACTATGTTTCTATAAAATGAATTCTACATATAGGATGCTATCTTCAGCAACTTCATGGGATAGATGCCCAGGTATAGTGTCATCCTCCATTTCATAGAGCATTTTATATCATAAAAAACAATTAATATTGCTTTTTTGTAAATGACTATCAACTGGATTGGAATGGTGATGTACTTCATTCCCCTCTGACTATTGAGAACCCATTTTCAACAGAACCATGCAGGCCCTGTGCATGCTGCCACATTCTCTGTAACTTCATATGTGCATCTATCTTTCATGTTTTAGAAGTCCTGTTTTCCATGGTGGGTGTTCTCAATCCCCTCTGGCACTGATATACTTCTACCTATACTGTCACCATATTTCCTGAGTCCTGATACAAGGGATTTTATGTAGACAGCCTATTTATGAATGTGTGTTCCAAAGTCTTTGACATTCTCAAAACTGACTGGCTAAGGGTGTTTGTATTTGTTTCTATCTATTACAGAAGGAAAGATCTCAGATGGTGGCTGATCAAGACCCTGATTTTTATCAATAGCAGAATGTCATTAAGAGTGATTTTACTGCTATGTGGCCTTTTAAAACATAAATATATGCAATTTTACACAGTCTTTACAATTTTTGTTTAAAAATATAAATGTATATGCAAATATGTGCACATTCAGTAAGAATTAATGAAATAAGAGGCCATGTGCATTTTAGGAGTGCAGGGAGTGGGACAAAGGGTGTTTTGGAGACAGCAAATATAAAAAAAGGAGCAATTGAATGACAATGTCAAAAATAAACTACCAAATAATATTTTAAAAATAACGCAGCAAACAGTATTTTGAGAGAAAAATGACACTGACCTTCAACGCCTGATGTAAAGAACAATGTGTATGTGTTTTCTGTGCATGTTTGTGTGTGTGATATTGAACTGAAATAATCTTTACTCATATTTTGATAAAATTTATGGTGAGACCCTTCATCTAGAGTGATTTATATGTCCATAGAATTCACTGACCTCACTGTGGTGAAGGTCTTGTGGGAGACATTTCCATTAGTGATTTTTCTCACATAATGAAACACAGTCATTTCATAATGAAACTGTCTTTTCACATACATTTACAAAGCCTTATATTGCAGGCACAATCTGAATCTCAATGTCCTTTTCATAGAATGTTCCCTTCTTTGTATGTTATCTGGTTTTCTTAACATCTCCCTAGTACACTGGAAAGCTATCCCAAAGTGCAGCGCTTCCGTGCTATCATATGCATTACTGTCAAGGTGCTTCTCACTCTGCTAACATTCATTCTTGTTTCTCTTTTCAAATCAGTGCCTTTTATTACATCAGGAATCTATGAGATTCCAAATCTCAACACAGGTAATTTACCATTTAGGTGATGTCTTAGATTCTGTTGCAGTAAAATCCACCATAGCCAAAGAAACATGTGAGAAAACTGTTTATTTACTTATGTACCTTGGGCACAGTATATTGAGTGAAGCCAAGGCTTTATACTCTACACAAAGGATAAACCGGATGAGAAAGAAATTAGGGAAACAACACCCTTCACAATAGGCACAAATAATATGAAATACCTTGGTGTGACTCTAACTAAGAAAGTGAAAGATCTGTATGATAAGAACTTCAAGTCTCTGAAGAAAGAAATCAAAGAAGATCTCAGAAGATGGAAAGATCTCCCATGCTCATGGATTGGCAGGATCCATATAGTAAAAATGGCTATCTTGCCAAAAGCAATCTACAGATTCAATGCAATCCCATCAAAATTCCAACTCAATTCTTCACCAAATTAGAAAGGGCAATTTACAAAATCATCTGGAATAACAAAAAAAATCTAGGATAGCAAAAGCTATTCCCAAAGAAAAAAGAAAGAACCTCTGGTGGAATCACCATGCCTGACCTCAAGCTGTACTACAGAGCAATTGTGATAAAACCTGCATGGTACTGGTACAACGACAGACAGGTAGACCAATGCAATATAATTGAAGACCCAGAAAGGAACCCAGGCACCTATGGTCACTTGATCTTTGACAAGGGAGCTAAAACCATGACAGCATATGCTGACGAGGATGTGGAGAAAGAGGAGCACTCCTCCTTTACTGGTAGGATTGCAAGCTTGTATAACCACTCTGGAAGTCAGTCTGGTGGTTCCTCAGAAAATTGGACATAGTACTACCTGAAGATCCAGCAACACCTCTCCTGGGCATATACCCAGAAGATGTTCCAACTTGTAATAAGGACACATGCTCCACTATTTTCATAGCAGCCTTACTTATAATAGCCAGAAGTGGAAAGAACCCAGATGTCCCTCAATACAGGAATGGATACAAAAAATGTGGTACTTTTACACAATGGAGTACTACTCAGCTATTAAAAGAATGAATTTATGAAATTCTTAGGCAATTGGGTATCTGGATGATATCATCCTGAGTGAGGTAACCCAATCACAAAACGAACACACATGATATGCACTCACTGATAAGTGGATATTAGCTCAGAAGCGTAGAATACCCAAGATACAGTTTGCAAAACACATGAAACTCAAGAAGAAAGTAGACCAAAGTGTAGATTCTTTGTTCCTTCTTAGAAGGGGAAACAAGCAGGGCAATGGTGGCGCACACCTTTAATCCCAGCACTTGAGAGGCAGAGGCAGGTGGATTTCTGAGTTTCGAGGCCATCTGGTCTACATTGTGAGTTCCAGGACAGCCAGGGCTATACAGAGGAACCCTGTCCAAAAAGAAAAGGGTGGGGACGGGGGCTGGTGAGATGGCTCAACAGGTAAGAGCACCTGACTGCTCTTCCAAAGGTCCGGAGTTCAAATCCCAGCAACCACATGATGGCTCACAACCATCTGTAACGAGATCTGACGCCCTCTTCTGGAGTGTCTGAAGACAGCTACAGTGTACTTATGTATAATAAATAAATAAATAAATAAATAAATAAATAAATAAATAAATAAATAAATAAAAAAGGGCGGGGACAAAATACCCATGGAAGGAGTTACAGAGACAAAGTTTGGAGCTGAGACTGAAGGATGGACCTAACAAAGACTGCCCCACTGGGGGATCCATCCCATAAACAACCACCAAACCCAGACACTACTGCATATGCCAGCAAGATTTTGCTGACAGGACCTGGCTATAGCTGTCTCTTGTGAGGCTATGCCAGTGCCTGGCAAGCACACAAGTGGATGCCCACAGTCATCTATTGAATGAAACACACGCCCCCTCCTCCAATGAAGGATCTAGAGAAACTACCCAAGGAGCTAAAGGGGTCTGCAACCCTATAGGAGGAACAACAATATCAACTAACCAGTAACCCCAGAGCTCATGTCTCTAGCTTCATATGTAGCAGAAGATGGCCTAGTTGACCATCAATGGGAGGAGAGGCCCTTTGTCTTGCAAAGATTATATGCCCTAGTACAGGGGAATGACAAGGCCAGGAAGCAGCAGTGGGTGGTTTGGGGAGCAGGGCTGAGGAGGGTATAGGGGACTTTCTCAGAGGAAACTAGGAAAGGGGATAGCATTTGAAATGTAAAGGAAGAAAATATCTAATAAATTTTTTTTAAAAAGAAAAAAAGAAGAAAGAATCCAACCCAAGGTTAATGATACACATGAAAACAGAGATAGTAAATAATAAGTAATAATAAATAGTAAATAATGTTGTATTAGCTGCAAAAAAGGGAAAGCACACACACACACACACACACACACACACACCTCAACACGACCACCAGCAGCAAAAACAATAACAACATACAAGGAGTTAGCCATCACTCCTCATTGATATTGATATCAATGACCTCAGTTCACCAATAAAACGACACAGGCGAACAGAATGGATGCTAACACATAATCTATCCTTCTATTGTATACAAATAATATAGCACAACATCAAGAATAGGCATTACTTCAAGGTAAAGGGTGGGAAAAAAGACATTCCAAGAAAATGGACCAAAGAAGCAAGCTGGTACAGCCATTTACAAATACAGCAAAATAGATTTTAACCAAAAAGTAACCAAAAGAATTGGAGAAAGACGCTATATATTCCTCAAAGGGGGAAAAAAAAAAACCACTTTAGGTACCCAGAACTCATATCAGGATCTGGTGGGCATGGTGGTCTTCCTGTAATTGCAGCCTAGGAAAGTAAAGACAGGTAATCCCCAAAGGAAGCTGATCAATAAAACAGGCAACTCTGGCCTGTTCTGGCTTTGACTAAGAGACCCTGACTCACTGAAGAAAGTACAAATGGGAGCAAGGATAATTCTTGACATCAACCTTAGGCCTCCACGTGCACATGAATCCATACCTATATATGCCCCCAAGTGCTCATATCTATGCAAACATGCACACCCATACACACATCTCACACACAATCACACAATCACACACACACACACACACACACACACACACACACACACACACACACACACAGGAGAAAGCTCTACTGTACCTTATGAATGACACCTGAGGTTATCCTCTGGCCTTCACATGTACATAACCTCAGCTGGGATACAGATAGTTAACATTCTTGAGGAAATAAGCAAGTATTGGACAGAGTAAGGAAGAAAGCACTGTTTTTCGTATGTTCCCTGGTGGTATACTTAATATTTAGCTGTTTCTAACAAATTATTTCAAATGCTATTTTCTGGTTAGCTCATTACTGTGAGGAAATACAAGAGAAAAATAACTTAGTGGAAGCAAGCATTGGTCTTGGAGGATTTCACCTGTGGTTAGTTGTCTTCATTGGTCATGAGGCAGAATAGCCTTGCAGGATCACGTTGGTGGAGCAAAACAGCTCACCTCGAGATTATCAGAGAGAGAAGTGATCAGGGTCCCAATGTCTACTCTGAGGGCGTGTTTCCAGTGACTTCTCTTTCTCTTTCTACATCCTAAAAATTCCACCACCACCCACTAGTACCACTGTCTGGCAACCAAGCATTTTGCAAATGGCCTTTGGGAGGCATTTGCTATGATGCTAACAAATATCTAAAAATGTGAGAAACAAGAGTATATGTTTGAGATACTCTAGAGACCTTGAGAGTGCTGCTCGTGTCCACTGCATACATAAGAAGCTTGTCCCAATCGATGAGCCCAGAGCAAAAGTCACACTTTGCCTATCACATACCAAGGACATACATCCCATCATCCCAGGTGAGAAAATGCCTGTCTATCAATCTGAACTCAAGGATTCTGACTCTGGCAGTTCTATGCTTTTTTTTTTCCCATCACCCTGCTCAAGCTTGTCTTTTCAGTGGGAACCTTCTATGAGCACCCACCTATGCTGAGATCCCTGGGCAGAAGGGATCTAAAACATCTCACCCCCGACACAGGATAGAATACTCACTCTTTACCTGTCATGCAGAAAAACGCTAGTCACAGGTAGAAGAACTGAGCAAGATGATTCTACCCTGCTAAACAAGAGAGAAGAAAGAAAAAAATGGGGAGGGAGACAAGGACTAACTGATAAAGGCTAACTAGATCACGTTTTTAATATATTTGAAAATCACATTTATTTGTCTGTGTGTGTGTGTCTGTGTGTGTAGAGTGAGAGAGAGTTTCTGTACTTTATTTTTCCTAAACCTAATGTATCCTGCAAGCAATGTTTTTCAACCTATACTGAATTTGTCACCTGATGATGTGTACCCACCCCTTTGCCTTGCTAAACTCCTGAACCCTGTGGTGACCCCCATTCCATATGAAGTATTCCTGCACTTATCTAAGACTTAGGCAGCCTTGAGGCCTGAGTCCCCTATTCTTCTGTTCAGGTGCTAACAGCCAACTATCTCAACAGCTGTTTTCTATCAACCCTAACCCACCCCCATAAAGGGGACCTCAAAAGCCAGTAAGGGGCTGTTCTTTGAAACTCCAACTTAGCAGGAGGCAATCAGTTGTCTGGTCAGTTCCTTGGGCACAGCTTGCATTTAAGCAGAAAGTTATGAGAATGTTTTTTTCCTCAGGTCTGACAGTACTCTACTCCCAGAGCTATCTCATTGGCCACATATCCTGTATGGCTGGTTGGTTGGTTGGCTGGTTTGGTTGGAGACAGGGCCTCCATATGCAGCTGTGGAACATACTATGTAACCAAGCTGGGCTTCAAACTCACAGAGATCTGCTTGCCCCTATCTCCCAAGCAATGGAATTAGAGGTTTGTGCCACCATGCCTGGCTTTCACTGGATCCTAATTTTCTTTTATTTTAAGTAAATTATTTATTTATTTACATTCCAAATGTTGCCCCCCTTTCTGGTTCCCTCCCCAAGTTCTTCACCCCATCCCTCCTGGGTCCTTTTTTTTTTTTTTTAAGATTTATTTATTGCTATATGTAAGTTCACTGTAGCTGTCTTCAGACACACCAGATGAGGTCGTCAGATCTCACTATGTATGGTTTTGAGCCACCATGTGGTTGCTGGGACTTGAACTCAGAATCTTCGGGAGAGCAGTCAGGTCTCTTAACCGCTGAGCCATCTCTCCAGCCCTGGGTCCTATTTTTTAAAGGTGAATTCTATGATATATGAATTCTACATCAATGAAATAGTTTCAATTATAAAGGCTTTACATGCTGTCTTAGTCAGGGTTTCTATTCCTGCACAAACATCATGACCAAGAAGCAAGTTGGGGAGGAAAGGGTTTATTCGGCTTACACTTCCATACTGCTGTTCATCACCAAAGGAAGTCAGGACTGGAACTCAAGCAGGTCATGAAGCAGGAGCTGATGCAGAGGCCATGGAGGGATGTTCTTTACTGGCTTGCCTCACCTGGCTTGCTCAGCCTGCTTTCTTATAGAACCAAGACTACCAGCCCAGAGTTGACACCACCCACAAGGGGCCTTTCCCCCTTGATCACTAATTGAGAAAATGCCTTACAGTTGGATCTCATGGAGGCATTTCCTCAACTGAAGCTCCTTTCTCTGTGATAACTCCAGCTGTGTCAAGTTGACACAAAACTAGCCAGTACACATGCCAATATGGAAATGCCTTGAGGATGTTATTATTTGACTAAAAATCAATATGCGACTCAACATTTGTATCTAATCTAAATATAAAAGGATCAAGTCCTGGGTTCTATAAGAAAGCAGACTGAAAAAGCCAAAGAATTCGCTGCAGTGAACCAGGCTCCTCCACCACCTCTGCATCAGCTGCTGCCTCCAGCTTCCTGCCCTACTTGAGTTCCTGCCCTCACTGCTTTTGATGGTGAACTCTTTTAAGGAACTTTAATGAAATAAACCCTTTCTTCTCCAAGGTGCTTTTGGTCATGGTGTTTCTTCACAGCAATAGTAACTCTAAGACACATATATTTTCCATCTTTTTTTTTTTTTAGAAAGTACTTTTCTGTGTAACAGAGCCCTGGCTGTCCTGGAAGCTCTGTAGACCAGGCTAGCCTTAAACTCATAGAAATCTGCCTGCCCCTACCTTATGAGTGCTGGGATTAAAGGCACGTGCACTACTACCCTGATATATTTTACATCTTAAATTACATATTGGGCATATGGAGGTTATAGAACAACTCTCTTCTGCTAACTTGTATGATCTACAGATCAAACTCGGGTTATCAGGCTTGCCTTTTAGCTCCTTTATCCACTAACTATCTTGCCAGACCACTCTATATTTCATAAAAACAGTGATAAAGGCCTAAACTAAAGTAATTATGATGGAGAAAAAACTCTAGGGGTCAAGACTCTCAGGATGTAGGCATAGTGGCATACACCCTTAATCCCAACACTCAGGAGGCAGAAGCAAGTGGATCTTTGTTAGTTCAAAACCAGCCAGGGCTACATAGAGAGATCGCTTATCAACACTTTTAGGAGGTAAAGTTCTACAAATCAGTTCCATTTTCTGATGTTTCCAAAATTTATGAGGGCTGAAGAAAATGCTTAGCCAGTAACAATACTTGTTACTATTTTAGAAGATCAGATTCAGTTCCTAGGACCCATGTAGTGACTCACCACCACCTACAACCACAGTTCTAAGAGATCTGACGTCTTCTTTGACCTCTGCAGGCACCAGACATGCACATATTACATATATATGCAGGCAAAACACATACAGACAATAAAACTAAAAAAAAAGAAGTATTTTATGATATCTATAATTTCTTACCCTTCTATTGATGGAGTTGGGAGAATCAATTGCATGTTTGTTTGTTTGTTTGTTTCTTTGATTGATTGATTGGTTGGTTGGATGTTTTATAATACAAGTTTTCTCTGTGTAGCTCTGGCTGTCCTGGAACTCACTCTGTAGTCCAGGCTGACTTCAAACTCAGAGATCCCACTTGCCTATGCCTCCTGAACTGGAATTAAAGGCATGCACCACCATTGTCCAGATACTAAATGATTCTGTTCTCTACTTCTTTACTGGTTGGTGCTTATTGAGAGCATCTGGGGACATTTTGGATAGAAGCAGTGAAAGAAAAATGGACCCCCAGTGAGGATTCTGTGTCCAAAATAATATACTCCAAGACTGACAGTTAATGCCAGCTGGGAGCTCAGTCATACTGTATGTCTCTAAAGAATTTTAGCCCTGTTTGGCTTGGTGGGTGGGCTCCAAAAGGAAGGATGACCCAATAATGAACATTCTAGAAAACTCCTGTAAATATACAAAGTGCATTACAACATAGCCTCAGAAGTAAAAAAATCAGTACTTCTGCTACATTTTGTTAATGGAATGGTCAGGGAAATCCCAGCATCAGGGGTTGGGTAATAAATTCTACCTCAGTAAGAGATGACGATTTGGAGCAATACTTAGATTTTTCACAGAGCTTCAACAACTGGAACAGAAGTGATAGAATTAGGACTTTAAGGTCACCCTCAATCTGCAATATAAAAACTCAATGGGCTGAAGAGACAGGAGAGTCCTGGTCTGAGGGACAAAAGCAATATGTGTGCTTTTCAGATAAGTTTAGACTCAGGACCACAGAGGTGAAGCTTCAGAGTTAAAAATACTTGTCAGGATCAGGGGAAATATCACACTAAAGGCATAAGCATGTTATTAGACCATTTACTAGCTCACCATTCACTGTCATTTCTGCCTAGGGCAATTTCCTCACAAACAATATCATGGTTTTCTGCCTGATTTCCTGCAAGCACCCTGTCATGTATTATTTTCTCTGATAGCAAAGATGGCCTAAATGGATTTTAAAAATAAAATAGTAGCCAGGCATGTTAGGCCACATCTGTATCCGCAGTGATTGGAAGACAGGATGAGCCGCATAGCAAGTTGTAGGCCAGTGTATTAGTCAGGGTTCTCTGGAGAAACAGAACTGATAGAGTGACTTGATAAATAAATGGAATCTATTAGAGTGCCTTACAGATTATAATGTCCAGCTAATCCAACAATGGTTGTCTCCCAATGAAAAGATAAAGAATCCAGTAATTGTTCAGTCCATGAGGCTGATGTCTCAGCTGGTATTCATTAGAAGCCAGAATTCCAAAGAAGCAGGCCATAATGTCAGTGGAAGAATGAACTTTCCAAGAAGAGTGAGGGCAAGCAGGCAAAGATCAAGTTTCCTTCTTCCACATTCTTTATAGGCTGCCACCAGAAGATGTGGCCCAGGTTTAAAGGTGGATCTTCTCAAAATGACCTGAATTTAGTGTGAGTCTTCACACTTCAACTGATTAATCAAGAAAAGTCTTTCACAGGTATACTCAGTCACTTAGGTTTTAGTTAATTCTAGATGTAGTCAACTTGACAATCAAAAATACCAGCCTGAGCTACATGACATTCTATCTCAAAATAAAGAATATAAAATAGAGACAGATGTATCTCTCAATGGGTAGAGGTGTTTGCTCCCAAGCCTGACAACCTGAACTTGACTCCCAGGACCCAGGAGATAGAAGGAAAAAAATCAACTAACATGAATTGTTCTCTGACCTCCATACATATGGACACATTAATTAATTAAAATGCACTAACATATTTAAAAAATTAAAAAGTAGAAATTACATCAGCACACAACTACCATATTTTAACAGAAAAAATTATAAATTAGTAATTAGAGGAAAATTCAACCTTAATATTTTGTACCATCATTCTAGACAACTGTTTAGTCAAAAAAGAGATTTAAAAGAAAAATCCTTGGGACTGGGTAGATAAGATAGCTCAGTGATAAACAGTGAGTATTGCTCTTTCAGAGGGCCCAAGTTCAGTTCCCAGCTTCCATATGAGGCAGTTCACAATCACCTGTAACTCCAGCCCTAGGGGATCTGACACCTTTATCCTCCATCAACACCTGCCTGCATATATGTGCACATAATTACACACACTATTAATAAGTATTTAAAATAAATATTTTAATAACAAAACTCATCTGCGTGTAGTAACACACCTCTTTAATCCCAGCCCTCAAGAGGCAGAGGTGGGCCAACCTGGTCTATATAGCACGTTCCCATCCAGAATTCCATAGAAAGATTCTATCTCCAAAAAGAAAAGGAACGAAAAGAAGAGAAGTGAAGGGGGGAAGGGGGAAGGGGGAAAAGACGGGAAAGGGAGAAGGGGGCAAAGAAGGGGAAAAGGAAGGGGGAGCTCTCTTGATGACTTAGAGCAAATGCCAAACAACAGGTGTTGAGGTTTGGTCGGTTGCTCTGTTTTATAATAGTAAATACTGCCCCCCAAGGTCTGGTTGCCCACAGGGACAAGGAAGTCTTAACATACACCAAGTGATGCTATGTAACCTTGCTCTTTAATTTAAACCTATTGGATGAATAAAGATGCCTGCAGCCTATAGTTGGGCACAAAAGAGAGGTAGCTGGAGTTTCAATTCCTGGGCTATGGGTCTGAGGAGGACCACAAGGAGAGAGAAGATGGATTGAGAAGATGCCATGGAGTAGGTGAATCATAGAAATGTGGCTGTAAGAGCCCAGATGTAACATGGCAAGTCAAATTTGAGGGCATTGATAGGGAAGTAGATTATAGTTTAGAGGGTAGATGTCTGCCCAGCTCTAGTGCTGTCTAAGGCTTATTATAAATACAGAGGTTTTGTATCTTAATCTGGGGACTGAATCACTTAAGGTAGGGTAGAAACCCCTGATTGGGATTAAGTAATAAGCCCAATAAATGGGCATAAATACTAAACTATCACCAAGGCCCCTGAGGCCTCTGGTCTGCTTACTATATCACTCTCCCAACAACCAATAGAAAATTGAACTAAATTTTGAGAACGTGAGAGTGAAAGAAAAAGCAAACTGAAACTTAGAGGAAGCTCTAAAGACCCCCAAATCATCATAGCAGTTCTCAGCCTTCCTAATGCCACAACCCTTTAATACAGTTCCTGGTGCTGTGGTGACTCCCAACCAGAAGATTACTTCATTGCTACTCCAAAACTGCAGTTTTGCTAGTTATGATTCATCATGTAAATATCTGATAAGCAGGACATCTGAGATGCACCCATAAAAGGGTCCCAGTCCACAGCTTGAGAACCACTGCACTAGAGGAGCCAGGAAACTTAAACGCACAGGGTTTGTTCCTTCAAACGATGGGATGCATAACCCCAGCCTGATGTTAAAGAGCATCTGGTTCTTTCCACGGATGAGTTTAGGATTTAACATATCCTTGAGGCTATGTTTCCTTTAGGGAAAATGCTTTTGAGCAACAGAAGCAGCACTATCCTTATAGAGTAAAGAAAACCAGGGCTGGAAAGATGGCTCAGCAGTTAAGGACACTGAATGCTCTTCCAGAGGAGCCAGACTCAAATCCCAGTGCCCCCAGGGCAACTCACAACTGTCTGTAACTCCAAGATCTTACATCCCCACACAAACATACATGAGGCAAAACACCAATGCACATAAAATGAAAGTTAATTAACTAGTTAATGTGAAAAATTAAAGTTAGCATAGTTAAATATAGCATGGTATGTGGGAATTTATGTGGTTGTATAAACCCCCATTTTTACTTTTAAATTTTGTGATTTAAGTATTTGAAATGTGTCATTCTGAAATAACTTTACCCTGTGGATTGTAAAGAATTCTAGTAATACAATCACTATTCCACAATTTGCAATATTCCTTTAAACTTTTGCTAGAATAAGCAGGACCCACTATCAGTTTTCAGTTGTAAGAAGAGTTCTAGAAAGAAAATAGAGTATAATAAATGACTAATGAGACCCAAGATTATTTTAGCCCTGAAGTCAAGAATCAACAATCTTTTGCTAGAATAAGCAGGACCCACTATCAGTTTTCAGTTGTAAGAAGAGTTCTAGAAAGAAAATAGAGTATAATAAATGACTAATGAGACCCAAGATTATTTTAGCCCTGAAGTCAAGAATCAACAATCATATTAGAAAAAAGTATTAACTATTATATGAACATATTTGAAATGTCCAATTTCTGACTGTTTTATTTTAACCCTTGAGAATTAATTCCACAAGAAGAGGGCAGTGGTGTGAAAGAACAAGAAGTGAAGAAGTTCATGAGATTTTTGAGTGGCCTGGAAAGTATTGGTGGTGAGGAAGCAAGCACATCAACTGGAGCATTAGTGGATGTTAAGGTACCTGCCAGATAAGAATGAACATACTGAGTTAGGAAAACTTGAGGTCATTGTCTTACAGACACCTGAAACTAGAGAAATCATTATGGAATAACATTAGTAGTGGGGTTGGGTTTAAGTCCTACAGTTTCTAAAACAACAGCTTGAGTACAATTTGCAGAACCAGCTAAAATATTCAGTGGCTGAGAAACAGCTAATAAAACCGGATTGTTTAGCTGGGTAGTGGTAGTGCATGTCGGTAATCCTAGCACTCAGGAGGCAGAGGAAGGGGGATCTCTGAGTTCCAGGCCAGCCAAGTCTACAGAATGAGACCCAGGACTGCCATAGCTACACAGAGAAACCTGTCTCAAAAAATTTTTTTTGACTGAATGGGCTGGAGAGATGGTTCAGTGGTTAAGAGTACTGACTGCTCTTCCAGAGGTCCTGAGTTCAATTCCCAGCAACCACATGGTTGATCACAACCATCTGTAATGGACATCTGATGCTCTCTTCTGCTGTGTCTGAAGATAGTGACAGTGTACTCACACTATATGAAATAAATATGGCTGGAGCGAGTGGGGCTGAAAAAAATTTTTTTAAAAATCTGGCTGACTACAGTTGGAACTGTTGAGCTATACACCAGGGGTGAATAGAATCTTTTTGGTGGAGGATATGAAATTTATATATAAAACATAAGCTTCTTGCCCTTTTTGAAGACACATCTGTAAAAGCATAGAAAGCAGTCTCTATAGAATTTTTAGATATAATTTTAGGCAATTCCCATGGGATATTTTAAGGTATCTTCAAAATACCTAAAAATGAGTTTTTTTAGGATAATGATTATTTATAGATCCCAAGTAACGTGCTAAAGCTACCTGCCAATGATTATCATCATGGAGCAAATAACCAACCTGCATTTTTTTTAATAGCACAACCATTTCTATAGGCTCTTTCCCTGTAAGTGGCTTAAGATATGCCCTGCCCATCATTATCAAATCTATAATTTCTTGTAATCAAGGACTTGTGGTTCAGTTCAGCGAATTATGACATTATAAATTTCTCTAACACCATTACCCTGTTGACATGTAATTCCTGTGATGAGGGGGAAAGATAAAAAAATGATGAAGAAGTAGGAGAGTAATTCTATGAGCTACCCCTTTAGCAGAAGCATTATTCAATATACCAATAATTTTCTCTGTTTCAAGGGATTTTTTATGGAGTATTGTGAGGAGCGGGTGTGGCAGCAGTCCCAAGATGGCACCCGGGACTGCAGCTAAGTCTTATGACTTGCACCTGACTTCCTCATACACCTGAAAATTAGCCATGACCATCATGAGAGCTGCGCAGGTGCACCATGATGCTGGCAGTGTAAACAAGTCCATATTTGGTGGAGATGTGCCCCTGCCGCCCTGATTGGCTAAAGCTGTGTGCCTGGTGAGATGGCGTGGCCTGCCGTGAGTGCATGGGGATTGAGAGTATATAAGAGTGAGAAGCCCGAGTGGTTTCCAGTGTGCCCTTGTCATAAACAACATCAGCACAGGCTTAAGCCTGAGTCTGGCGCCAACCCCTCCCCAGTGGGTGCATGCAAATTAGGTGCTGGCAGACTGACCAATCTCAGGAGGACACGAAGCCTTTCCCTGTGCTCAGGTGCATATAAGCAGACCTCCCTGGGTGCCCAGAGTCCCAGTAGCAGCATCAAGGCATTCCTGCAATAAAGGCTGTTGAGAAGAATCCGACCATGTTGTGTCTTCCTTGCCAGCCTAGGTGGGCGCAACAGAGTATAACCAAGTATATTTAGTTGGGTTTTACTGCTGTGAACAGAA
Organism: Mus musculus; assembly: GCF_000001635.26. Classification (NCBI taxonomy): domain Eukaryota; kingdom Metazoa; phylum Chordata; class Mammalia; order Rodentia; family Muridae; genus Mus; species Mus musculus. Next base: position 65,470,010 of record NC_000079.6, read on the forward strand.
ACCATGACCAAGGCAACTCTTATAAGAACAACTTTTAATTGGGGCTGTCTTACAGGTTCAGAGGCTGAGGGTTCAGGGTTAGCTGTTATGCCTTATAATAGGAGCAGAGTGACGGAGTCCTGCAGCATAAGTACCAAGCCTCTAAAGGCAGTGTTGTCCCTTTCCAGATGTTAGTGGCTTCTCTATCTAGTAATGGGGATTGGTTCTGAAGCAAATTAATACTGAAGTCAGAAGGCAAGAGAACTCTGAGTTCTATTATGTAAGGAGAACTAGTCTTAAAAGGAAATGTAATATTGAGTCAAAATGCATGACCATTTTAAAGCTCTTACTGTATTATATATATGTGTGTGTACATGTGTGCACACACACACAGAAGCCATAGCACATGTGTAAAGGTCTGGGGGACATCTTAAAGGAGTTGGTTCTGTCCTTTTACCATATGGGTCTTAGGGGTTGAATTTAGGTTGTCAAGCTTGGACAACCCAGAAGGGGCCCTCCCACCTTGATCACTGTAACCTCTAACAAGCCTGAAGCAGGCTGAGCCAGACCTTGACTTTGCTGCCACTAAGGAGATTATCTTGGGTGGAGCCTTCCTCCCTAGATTACTCTATAGTTCAGCCACTGTAGCTGTTTCTCTTCAAGATACTGCTACCTGCTGAGAGCCCCCCCTCCCCCCGGAGCTATTCATGAGACTATGCCCTATCCTGCATGTCATCACCTGCAGCTGGTTCCAGGCTCCATGAATGAATTGGTGAGAATAGGCCTCCTCCCTCCTTTATAAAGTGTGTCCACCATTAAACATGTGAACCTTGAGCAGACTAGCATGCCTTGGTTCCATTATTTCTCTACCTGCCTAGGTTCCCTCTTTTCTTTCAGCTCCAGGTTGCCTCCAGGCTAGAACCCAGACATATGAGCCACTGGCAAGCTCACAACAGATCACTAGTTGAGAAAATGCCTTACAGCTGGATCTCATGGAGGCATTTCCCCAACTGAAGCTCCTTTTTCTGTGGTAACTCCAGCTTGTGGCAAGTCGACACACAAAACTAGCCAGTACAATACTCAATGCAAATTTATCAAAACTTTCATTTATATATGTGTAGACAATAAGGTAAACTGAAGCTCCTTTACCTGTTTAGTTTATTTCTCTGCCCCCACCTTTTCATGGGACAAGCAATGGCTTGCTAGGCAGCTCACATAGTCTTCAAATCCTCCTGCTTCATCCTCCCAAGTGCTGGGATTAGAGTCATGTGTCAAAATGCCTGAACTGAAAAGCCCCTGATTCTCCTCTCATGGCTGCTGCAGCTGCTGTTCTTTCTTCTCTTTCTTCTTCTTCTTCTCTTTCTTCTTCTTCTTCTCTTTCTTCTTCTTCTTCTTCTTCTTCTTCTTCCTCCTCCTCTTCTTCTTCTTCTTCTTCTTCCTCCTCTTCCTCTTCCTCCTCCTCTTCCTCCTCCTCTTCCCTCTTCCTACTCCCCCTTCTCCCCCTCTTCTTCTTCCTCCTTCTCCCTCCTCCTCCTCCTCCCCCTCCCCCTTCTTCTTCTCTGTCTCTCTGCCTTTCTCTCAACTCTCTTCCCCATGCCCTAAATAAACTCTATTCTATACAAAAAAAAAAAAAGCCCCTACAATGAGGGAAGATGGATAATAAACAAGGAACAAAATACCCATGGAAGGACGTACAGAGACAAAGTATAGAGCAGAGACTGATGGAAAGGCCATCCAGAAACTGCCCCACATGGGGATCCATCCCATATACAGTCACCAAACCCAGACACTATTTTGGATGCCAACAAGTGCTTGCTGACAGAGGCCTGATATAGCTGTCTCCTGAGGAGCTCTACCAGTGCCTGACAAATAAAGAGGTGAATGCTCTCAGCCAACTATTGGACTGAGCACAGGGTCACCAATAGAGGAACTAGAGTAAGGATCCATGGAACCGAAGGAGTTTGCAGCCCCATAGGAGGAACAACAATATGAACCAACCAGAGCTCCCAGGGACTAAAGCAGCAACCAAAGAGTACACACGGCTCCAGATGCATATGTAGCAGATGACAGCCTTGTTGCTCATCAGTGGGAGAGGCCCTTAGTCCTGTAAAGGCTTGATGCCCCAGTGTAAGGGAATGCCAGAGCCAGGAAGTGGGACTGGTTGGGTTGGTGAGCAGGGAGAGGGGTGAGGGGAGGGGGGTGTGTTTGGAGGGCAAATCCGGAAAGGGGATAGCATTTGACATGTAAATAAAGAAAATATCTAATAAAAAATAAAAAGTTACACTTAATTAAAAAAATGTCATGATATTTTAAAGAATGCTGGTGGGCTGGAATCAGAAACTGTGTCATAGCTTTTTAAAATATTATTATTATTGATAATTAATAAATTTCAACCTCTGTCTCGCTGAAACATGGAAATAAAGTTTCTTCCTCGGTTTATAAATGACTTCTGGTGGGCACAGGGAGAAAACAAAGACCAAGGACCTCTCAGAGGCCCTGAAATGAATTTCTAACCTGGAGCCAGACTCGTGATCCTGAACAGCAGTGGAGTCTAGCCTCGGCTCGGGAAAGGAGTTCTCACCTGGAAGTGGGGCTATCTGGGAGGCACGTAATAAACAGACATAGACTGCTTTTTTGGGTGCAAGCTGACAGGTGGTTTTTCAAGGCTTAGAGTTTCTCTCTCACTCTCTGCACTCTTCGCTAGCTTGCTCACAGCTCACGACTGCGCGCTCTGCTTTTTCCTGTGTGCTTTTCACACATGTGCCTCACACATGCCTCACACACACGCCTCACACATGTCTCACATGCCTCACACTAGCCTCACACACACACCACACATTCCTCACACACACACCTCTCATGCCTCACACATGCCTCACACACAGGCCTCACATTAGCCTCAAACACACACCACACATGCCTCACACATGCCTCAACACACGCCTCACACATGCCTCAACACATGCCTCATACGCACCACACACACACACACACACTCCACATGCATTCTTCTTTCACTCACTCACTCTCCACCTGCTCTTCTCAGGCTCTCTTGCCTTCTTCTTGCCCCAGTCTTTTATTGACACTCCAAAAGCACGTAGAAAAAAAGACACTGTATATTCATTGGCAAATCAAATTCAAAAGAATAAGAGAATCCCACAAAGAATCAAGAATTACAATTGTTTCCCAATGTTTCCACCTTCCCTATTCCCAGGCTTCTGGCCAAAGTAATAATAATTGCAAACTTATCATTGTTGAAACTTTAAATTTTAACTTATTATACTTAAGAGCTCAAAGCTCTGAGGTCAGCTTCCATTTTCCTGTTAAGCTCTAATGATAAACGACGCAGGCAAATCTGCCTAGCATCAGCCAGAAAGAATGAAGTCAACCCTTAACTCAGTGGTTCCACTGGCTTTCCACCTCAGCACACTGCACACAGTGACTCTCTCTCGAGTCCCTGTGCTCTGACTTAGTTTTACAAGTATAAGATTTTAAATATTCTTTACTTGCTCATCCAGGGACCACTCTCAACTGCTGTGCAAAACTCATTTCATAAGTTATTTCCTTTCCCAGAGTTCTGATGTTGGCTCTAGTTCATTTTCTAATCATTCCTGTCAAACGTTCTCTGCAAGTCAAGCATTAATCCGGAGTTGCCACTGTGCAGTTATTGCATTGTCTCCAAGATGAGAGTGCAAGCATGCACCCGGGCCAGCAGGATTGCTCTGCACTGGGCCCCAGGCCTGTTTTTAATCTTTTAAGAATTTGTGACATCAGGGAACATCGAGTTTCACAGAACTCACATCGGGTATAATAGAATGATTATGCACATCAGGGGCAACTGAAAAACAGTCACACACAAATGAAATCTATACAGGCACTGTCCAGGACTAAGGTTGGAAGACATAGGAACAAATGATTTTTGAAGGGAACTACCACAGGCTCCTGAGATGTTTCCATCCTGGCCTGCTGCAGGCAGTCTCTGTCATGGCATGCTGTCCCCAGCAGGTCATTTTCTGCGCAGCCATTCCTCCCAACCATGCCCCCTCCCCACATGCCCCCATGCCCATAGCATCCTGTAGGTGACCTCTCTCCTCCGTGTCTCAGACTTCTCAGCTCTCTCTGTCTGAGTCACATCCTCATCTCTGTCCTTCCCCAGTGAGAATCCATCTCTGCTCAGACAGGCTCTGGCTATTTTACACAGACTGTGAGGCTACTCTAAGCCGTGAGTAGTTACCTACTCTGAGCCGAGTAGAGGACAGAGGTTACCACAAGTCATCTTCATCTTCTGAGTCATTGTTCACACTCATAGGGACACAGCCTGAGAATTCACCCTGTGGCTGAGCTCGGGGGATATCAGCAGCAGAGCAAGCAGGCAGCTGTGCTGTTGAAAGACCTCTGAAGGGAGCCCCTCATTCAACTCTCCGGATAATAGCAGAGCTCCAAGGACTCACGAGAGACCAAACTTGATGCAAACCACACGAGGCTTTATTCGGGGAAAGCCAGAGCTCTGGGGACAACTTGTATCCCACACAGGGGTAGAGGAGTCCACTCCAAGGGGAAAGGAGTTCCGGTTTTTATAGGCCCTCAGGGGAGAAAGGAGAAGGAGGGAATAGGGGATTTCTGATCTAAACAATATCTATTCTCAAAAAATGAATATGGTAGGGGTACAAGGAAAGAGTTTGGTGCAGGTGCAGCAACTCCGGATTGGCACCGGCTATGGTTGCTGGGGAGATTTTCCAACTCTATCCCAGCAACCAATATCACAAATACCTGGCAGTGAGGTGCAGCAGTGGGTCACACCTGGGTTCAAGGAACGGTCACAACATTGGCAGACACACAGGTTCGAGGTGTGGCCAGAGCATTGTGCACCTCTATTTTTCTAAATCAATGGAGGTACTTCTAATAAAAATGAAATCTGTTTTGCCAATTTCAGGTCTTTTGTGACCTTTTACAATCTGTCAGAATCTTTTACTGCCTTTTCATGTTTTTCAGGGGGTCCTGTGGACTGGCTCCTCTTTAAATGCACACAGCAAGCCCTTTATATTCACAATGTTATGTGAATTTATTTTCTGAGTCAGATTCCTCCTCTGAGGTTGGTTTCTATTCTTGAATCGCCAGGGTCCTGTCCTGAGCCACTTTTCTCAGGTTTTTCTGTGGAGAAATAAACATGTTTCTCAACCCTGACAGAGGTTGTGGCAGCACATGGGAGTCCCCTCAGTCCTGGGCACCTGTGGCTTCTCTGTCCCCTGCCTGTGCCTTCCTCAGCAAGTTCCACACAGCAGAGGCTGTAAGGGGCAGGTCTGGGCCTCCATTCTCTGTGAACAGGGTTTTAATATTTCACCCTGCTCTCTCTCACATGTCCACATCGAACATTCTGACAGAAGACAGTTACCAGTTCCCACCTCAGTGCCTATTACTTTAAGAATCTGCTCCATAATGTTCGTGAGGAACTCTGTCTGCAGACTCACTGTGTGCCATCCTGCAAGAGGCCCACTAAGTACACACAATCCAGAGCTGATGGCTCCTGACCTAAGACGGGTGCTCCTGGTGGATTTCAACAGAACAGTTAGGCCCTAAAGCCACTTACCGTGCCCCTCTGCTGATGGAAGCTGGCCATAAAAACCAGAGCTGACAGCTCCTGGCCTCACCTGGGCACTGATATGGCACCCAATATCCACCTGTGCTAATGGCAGTGAAAGACCCCCCCCCCCCATTTCTGGGGAGACCCTCGCTCAAGTCCTGGAATGAGCCGATGCCCAATAACTCCAGAGAAACCGTTCTTGATGCAACATCGCATGAGGTTTATTCGAGTATTATCAGCATGCTGAGACTGGGCTTGTAACCCACACAGGGGCAGAAGAGATAGACCCCAGCAGTTGCAGTCTAGGTTTTTAAAGAATGAACCATAAAGTTAGGGGAGGATAGGATAAGCATCATAATTATGGGGATGGTGAATTACAGCTCATCTCTCATGGAAAGTGAAGAGAAGGATAGATCACAGAGCCTGGGGAAGTTGAGTAAACATTCTGGGTCCCTTACACAATGGGTCAGATGCCTAGGTGGGTCACCCATCTCACCTTTCTTTCTGGCTGAAGGCAGAAAGAACAAAGAACTCCAAGCTGGGCTTCATTTCTAGGGAGTCTAAGAAACCCAATGAGTTGGGGTCTTACAGCAGCAGGCAACATCAACTGTTTCTCACTCACCAAGGGTCTGAGAAGCACAGTCCACCACAGCTGTCTGTGTGAATGACAGGCGATATTGGTGGAACAGGGGGAACTGAGAGTCAGACTCCATTTTTTAAAGGCTTTTAAATATAAGCCAGGGTGTTCGTTGTCTGATTTCAAGCCCTGGGTGTTCTAAACTCATGAGCCAAACACAGTGTCTCACCTCTGAAAGTTCTCCCAGGTCAGGTCTAGGCATAAATCACAGTGAGAATGAAGCCTGCCCCAGGGCATCAATGCTGACTTTCCAAAAGACAGGACACAGAGGTGACATTTGTGTGTTTAAAGCAGACAAAGGTTCCTGGGGGTGGGGGGGTGGGGGAGGCGGGGGTGGGGGTGGGGGGGTGGAGTGGGGGGTGGGTGTGGGGTGGGTGTGATCCCCAGGCTGATCTGAGAGCAGGAAGGCAGGCAAGGCTTTGTCATGTAAAACGTTGCTAGGTTACCTGTGTAAGAAGAGGAAGGAGCTGTTGTTAGGGAATTAAACTAAGTCTTATCTCTACTTCTAGGCTGAAAGCCTAGCTAGAACTTGAATGTGTGCAATAGGGAAAAGACAATTTCTAAGCTGAAGTCATGGCGAAAATCGTAAAATTGTAAAATTATTTCTGCATGAGAAGCAAGGAAAGCGAAACTTGAGAGCACAGGCTGTAGGGACCAGGGAGTCCCTAGACTTTAGAACCTCCGATGTCTCTGGGTAAAGGCCCTGCTACTCTCAGGGTCACAATCCCATGAAGACGTGGGAGTGGCTCATCAGAAGACTGGGCTAACCTTAGCTATGGTGTTTATTATTATTTATTATTATTATTTTTGAGAAAACAAACCTGGTGATATTTATCACACCCCTGTAGACCATATAAAGTTAGAGGAGAGAACCAGCTCAGAGTCGTCCCATGATTGACACATGAAAGTTCACTGAGAGCCAAGGCTAGCCCATTAAGATGGACCAGCAAGGTCCAGGGATTTGCCTGTCTCTGGCTCCCCAGGACTGAGTTTGCAAGCACAGGTCCTCAGGCTTTTGAAGCCATCATTGGCTGACCCTTATCTCCCAGCCCAGGTGTCTGGTCTTTAGCTAAGCTCTCCAAAAGAGAGGACACCCAAGTCTGTCTTCATTGAACCACCAGTCCCAGACCAGCTAGAGTTACTGTGGGATCTGGGACCTACGGGATCTGCACAGAGGAGTCAGCCAGTGTCCACAGGAGTCGGAGGGGTGGAAATGTAGCTGGTTTATGCCACCTGTAGTTTTTTTTTTTCTTTTTTTTTTTTTCAGAGTCTGCCATTTATTTATTTATTTATTTATTTATTTATTTATTTATTTATTTATTTATTTATTTATTTATTTATTTATTTATTCGAGACAGGGTTTCTCTGTGTAGCCCTGGCTGTCCTGGAACTCACTTTGTAGACCAGGCTGGCCTCGAACTCAGAAATCCGCCTGCCTCTGCCTCCCAAGTGCTGGGATTAAAGGTGTGCGCCACCACGCCCGGCCCACCTGTAGTTTCTTTAGATTCCCTGTGGGCTTCAATGGAGACAAGGGTTTGGTTTTATATAATCCAAAATAAATTCAAGACCACCTAGCCCCTTTTCCCTCTGAAGGGACTTTCCAAAAGATACTAGCAGGCCAAGTGCAGAGCCACATAAGTAAGCAGGCCGACTAAACAATGCTGAGAAAAACCATAGGGGCAGGTGGAATGAGGGACTAGGCCAAAGGTAGTCACTCTATTCAAACCAACCAATGCCTGAAAGGGTTACTTGCTATACCAATTAGAATAAGCCAGTTAGAGCTGTTGCCTAAACCTGCCCCTTCCAAGGTATAAAGTGTGTTCTTTGTTTGTTTGGGGCCTTTTCTCTTGCCTGTGTGTTGAAGGGTGTTCCCCAACGTGTTGGATCAATTAAAAAAACCTCTTGTGGTTTGCAACAATGTCTGTTTGTGGTCTTTGTGAATGAGGGTCTTTTGGTGGACTCCTACAGTTTCTGTTTTACTGTCACACACCCCATGCATCTCAAGAGCAAAATAAAACAATGTCCGATGGTGTGGACGGCTCTGGGTGACACAGGGACAAAGCTGCCCACCCAGCAAAAGATCCCGACCCTGAGATACAGATGCTCAGATCTGCTCCTTTATGTCTTTGGACACTAAAGGTTTCTCTAACTTTGTGTCCCTTTAAGTATGTGGTGAGTACAGTGACATGCAAAGGCTTTAACACATTTATTACAATCACAGGGTTTTTTCCCACTATGTGCTTATTCATGTATTTGGAGATGACTGTTCATATCCAAAGGCTTTGTCACTATTATTTTTTTATAAGGTTTCTCTTCTGTACATTTTCTTTTATGTATTGGGATATGACTGTGTTCTGGAAAGGGTTTACCTCATTCATAACATTCATGCAGTTTCTCTACAGTATGTGCTTGTATATGTGTAAAGAACTATGACATGCAATGACTTTACCATATTGATAACATTCATGAGGTATTTCTCTTGTATGTATTCTCTTATGTTGTTGCAGATAACTGCAACAGGAAAAGGGTTTATAGCACTGATTACATTCACAGGGTTTCTCTCCTGTATCTGCTATTTTTAAAAAAATTCTTTTTATAATACTGGAGACTACAAAGTTGTAAAAGGTCTTTACACATTGATTACATTCATGATATTTCTTTCCAGTATGGGATCGCTTATGTTTTGAAGACTACTGAGATATGCAAAAACTTTAGCACATTGATTACATTCATAAAGTTTCTCTCCTATATGGGTTCTTTTATGTTTTTAAAGACAAGAACTTTGTGAAAAGGCTTTTACCGCATTGGTTATACTCATAAGGTCTCTCTGCAGAATGTCTTCTTTTGTCTTTGGAGACGTCTCCCTTGTGAATAGGTTCTACACATTGATTGCGTTCTTAAGGTTTCTCTCCAGTATGTGTTGTTTGATGGCTTTGGAGCTCAGTGTGATCTGCAAAGGCTTTAGCACATTGATTACATTCATAAGGTTTCTCTCCAGAATGTCTTCTTTTATGACATTGGAGATGACTGGGAAATGAAAAGGCTTTACCACATTGAGTACATTCATAGGGTTTCTCTCCTCTGTGACTTCTTACATGCCTGCAATGATAGCCAGCACATGTGAAATCTTTACTACATTTATTACCCTATTCAATCGTTTTGTCAGTATGAATTAACTTTACAATTTGGTCTAATGGTAAAGAAGAATCAGATCATTGGGTTGTATCACTTCATAGGGTCATAGTTTTCTCCCTCATAATGGGTTGTTTTGCATCTTTCAAGATACCTGTGATGGTTATTACATGACTGACATTCATAACATCCTTTCTTTCTTTTCTTTTTTTTTGAGACAGGGTTTCTCTGTAGAGCCCTGGCTGTCTTGGAACTCATTCTGTAGACCAGGCTGACCTTGAACTCAGAAATCTGCCTACCTCTGCCTCCCAAGTGCTGGCATTACAGGCATGCGCCACCACTGCCCGGCTCAACATCCTTTCTTATATGGGATTTTTATATGATGTATTCTACCAATTTGAAGAAAAATGGAACAACTCAGAGATTTATAACACTAATTACATTCATAATTTTTCCTGTAATGTAAATTATACCACATGTGCCTGTTGCCTGTTAACCAGGACAAACAGAAGAATATCCAAATCCCTAGTACCCATAAATATCTTCTACAGTGTGAGTTTGGGGATGTTCCCAGTAAAATTAGAAAATCAATTAATTGCAAACTTCTATCATATTCAGAATGTCTCCAAAAGGCTGAATACTACATATTATCTCATTATTCTGTGATAGGAAAAAGGTACATTGCTTCTTTCAATATTCCTGTGCTCACATGGCTTTTATCGATTGGAACACATGATACACCTATTAAAAGAAGAATAAGAAATGAAAAGGTTCTACATTGCATTCACACTGTTTGACTTTTAGTTCCTCAGACATGTAGTATATGAATTAAGGTTTCTCCAATGACAACACTCTTGAATCTCATAAACTGCACTCTAAACAAACTTATCAGTATCACTACAAGAATATGATTATCACCAAGTTTACCATGGACTATTTGCTTATTAGAAGATTTTGGATACATATTCATCACTATTCAATGTGCAATATCTAAGTATTATGAGTGTATACACATTGGTAGATCCACAGTATAGCTCTAATGGAGCTACAAATCAAATAAAGTTTATCTGTTAAGGCAATGTTTTGTTGTCTTTTCTTTTTAAAGGAGGAATGCTTTGATAGAAAAACCAGATAACTGACATTGAGTTACAAGATTTTGTAAGAATACTACAATCATAGTTACACTTAAAGGACTGATATTTTATACTCCTTTTCTTTTCTTCTTTCTTTCTTTCTTTCTTTTTTTCTTTCTTTCTTTCTTTTTTTTTTTTTTTTTTTTTTGAGACAGGGTTTCTCTGTGTAGCCCTGGTTGTCCTGGAACTCACTGTGTAGACCAGGCTGGTCTTGAACTCAGAAATCTGTCATTTTAATCACCATGTCTTTTTAGAAGAAACATAAAGTTTAAGGTTTACCTGTGTTGCTTCTTCCTCCCAAGTGCTGGGATTAAAGGTGTCCGCCACTACTGCCCGGCACTCTTGCTTTTCTTTAGAGCTTCCAGAATATATTAAAATTTCCTCAGAGCCATATGCGTATCAGAGTGCACATGAAGATTACCTTTCATGTCTTCTCAAACTTTGACAATGTCCTTCAATATGATAGTCTTCCCAAGTGTGGCCTAAAAGACAGAACCAGAAAATAAATGATGCAGTATTAGAAATTAGGCAAAATTCAAGGTACTGTGAATTTTCACAGCACTGGACATGATTTATTCAGCTTAATCTTCCTTCTTCTCAATTGAAATATCAGATTATCATCCCTGGCCAAGAGACATTTGTTCCCAGTATTTTGAAAAGCAAAAGAAAATTCACAGTCATACCTATAACAGTGAGGTCCAAGTAGGTTTCCTGCATCACATCTTTGTAGAGACTCTTCTAGGAAGGATCCAGCAAATTCTACTCTTCCCTAGTAAAGTTCACATGCACAGCATCATAAGTCACTGCATCCTACAATATCCCATACATGTGTACATCACACAAAGCATGATACTGACATCACTGTAAAGTAGATGCATGCTTCCTAGGCAACATAATCACATAGTTCAGGTGTTACCTACACTCATTTCCTGACACAGAAGTTATATTGCAATCATCATGTCATTTTAGAAGAAACAAATTGTAAGGTTTACTTGTGTTGCTTCTGAAGCCTTTGAATAGGATATAGCGTTGCAAAAAAAAAAAAAAAAAAGCCAAATGAGAGGGAGATGCAGGGGAAACAGATCAACAGTATCAAGCACACATACTTGAAATTGTATGAACAACTACTAACTACAAAATTAATACACAAACTGAGTGTATTTGATCATGTCTTTAATCCTAGAGTCACAGACAGGTGTATGTCATTGAGCTGGATGCCAGTGTGGTCTATACAACTAGTTCCAACAGGAAAAGTTATATATTAAGATCCTCATTCCACTGCAAATATCAACCAAGGAAACAAAAGTGATAGAACTCACAGTTCTTTGCTGAAGCTAATACAAACAATTATAAATAAACTGCAGTCCTGTATTCAGCTTCCAGAAACATGAAGTATACCAGTTTAAACTACAACATTAATAACATTTTACTAAAAGGGAATGCATGCTTAAACAGTTACAAATGGACAGGTGAAAATAGGAGTAATACAAATATTGATCATAAATAAGCAACATAGGGCAGGAGAAATAGCTCAACAGTGGAAGACTCTTGCTGGTCTTCCTCATAATGGTGGTCAATTTCTAGCATATGCATTGGGATCAACAACTACCCATTACATGAAGATCAGGAGTTCTGAGGTCATCTTCTGACAATCCTAAAGATGAGGAACATATGATAATCATATCCATGCACACTGGCCAAATACTCCAATTTATTCAACAATTTTAGAACAAACAAAAGAATTAGGCACAATGCCATCCAATGACTCTGAAGCCTTGGGTAGCATTGATGTTATGAGCATATGCCATCCTTACAAATAGAATATAACCTATATATTTGGCCAAATTTCAAAATTAAAGATGTGGATGAAAAGCTGCACAAAACTATATGCTTATTGCACAAAACTATGTCAGCTGGCTTATGTGGTTTCTATACCTACTATCAGGACAGGAAGAGCTTCACAGAGAAATTTTGTTTTAAAAAACAAAAACAAAAATTTAATAAAATTAAAACTATAACACCAGCAGGCATGCAAAATGGCTTAGGATTGAATAGCAAATGTGGCTACTGTATCTTATGTGATTTTTTGAGTCCAAATGGTGAATGTATGGGAGCATGAGAAGAATGCTGAAGGATCAGTTTGAACCACGACACAGTAGACACACAGAACAAAATTTGTCCTGTCTAAAAGAAATGCACTGGCAAAGTTACAGGAGTGTCCCTTGGGGACACACAGAAATTGAGCCACTAAACAAATAGGATACACAGGCTGGACTAAGGCCCCTGACATGTATGTAGCAGATGTGCAGCTCAGTCTTCATGAGGGTCCTCCAATAATTGTAGCACTGGCTGGCCATAAAGCTGCTGCCTATCTTTGGAATCTGTTCCCTTAATGGACTGCCATGTCTGGCCTCAGTGGGAGAGGATGCTGTGTGTGGGAATGGAGATCCCCAGGTGGTCCACACACCCTGAAAGGAGAAACAAAGGAGATAAGGGGGAAGACAATACTCCTGTTCAACCATAAGCCATGCCTGGCAGTAGATTAAGTACTCTGCCCTAAGACCTACCCCACTATCTGTTACTGCAGATCCTAATATCAGTTGCCCTTACCACTGGAACAGAATACCAGTGGATGTTTCCTCCCCCCTGTACATGCCATCTATAAATAGATACCATAGACAGTCTGTATCTGCCCTTCCTTTCCTGCTTCATCCCTGTGTCTGGACCCCCCACTTGGCCAGACACCACCTGTTCAATCACATTCCATGCCTGACAAGAGACAAGGTAGGCTTTCCATAGATCTACCACACTATTTGTAAAGCCAGATGCAGTTTCCACAGTTGCCCCTAGCACTGTGCTAAACACCAGAGACAGCTTAACCTCTCTCCTGACTATGTCTCCTTGTGGATTGCTAAGATCATCTCTTCCTGCCTGCCTCTTCTCCCAGCTTTCAACATTAGCAAGCATTCCCTCTTGAACATACCCACCAAAGAGGTTAGTAAAAGAGGCAACACTCAGACAACACTCTCTACAAATCCAGATATCAAACAGTAACCCAGGAATAAACACCCTGCCCCCAAACAAGACGAACCCAGAAACCAATACCTAGACCAATAATTACCTCATATCAGCTACACACCAGCCTAAGTATATAATATATAACAGCCAGGAAAATATGTCACCAAGAAATCCAAGCTATCCTACCACAGCAGGTACTGAGAAATTAAAACATGCAACAGATATGGTGCAAAAGAGGTTGTTTAGGGGAAGGGGGAGGGGTGAGAACCTGGGGAAGGGATAGAGAAACACAAGAAACCTGCACACAGGTACACAGTCAGGGAGCAGAGAGAGAGCCAGGAGGTTAGAAAAAGAGAACAGAGAGGGGCCATGTGCAGAGAACAGACAGGGAACAAAAACATAGAGCTGCTGTAGCTGGTGGTCTATGTATATAAAGTACACCTGACAACAGACACAGGTGATGGGGGCAGGAAATGGTATTAGCAGTTGCTAAGTCCCTAAGAGCAGGCCATTGAAACTGCCTGTACACTGACAACTACAGAGGCAAGGCTCACCCACAGAATAGGAAAGGAAGAGAGGATCTTAGGCATTAAAAATGAACAGAAAAAACTGATATATCAGTAAAAAGTATGGTTTCTAAACGTTTAATGGTAATTAACAACAGGACTTCTGCAAAATATGAGATGGCAAGAACTACAAATGATTAAATAAAAGAATGATATCAGCTCAAAAGTCTAGAAAATATTTTCAATAAAATCATAAAGGAAAGATTTTTGAACTAACGAAGGGGATACCTATTAAGATACAAGAAGCACCCACAATACCAAATAGATTGGGAAAAAGTACCTTTGCCACATAATAATCAAAACACTAAATATAACAAGAATTATAAAAAACTGCAACGGAAAAAATTAATAAAAACTAAACAGACCAAAACCAAGTAACGCATGAGAGCAGACCTATTAGGTTTATACCTGTCTTCTCAATGTCTACTGTAAAAGACAAAAGGGTTTGAACACATGTGGTGCAGACTCAAAGAAACCAGCCTTGTTTCTACAAGCCTATGGTCAAAACGTTTGGGCAGATTCAGAATCAGCCATGATAGGGAAGTTATTCAGAGGTCACTGCCTGATCTAGCAAGTGAGGAGCAACACAAGGGACCTCACATATGGCTTATACTTGCCATCCCAGAGAGGACCCACCACCCAGCTCCCATTGCTACCTGCTCCTCTGAATTGTGGGCAGTGACCCTGTGTCTCAACTTCAGAACTTCGCTGAGGTCCCCTTACAGCACCCAACACCTGAGTTCAGAGCAGGACACAGAGAGCCATTCAAGTCTGCACTGCCATAGTGAACTTGCAGAAAGGCACCTGGAAGATCCCGCCTCCTTGTCTCACTGGCAGGTCTTCCAGGAGGCGTTTATTGGCCAATGAATCTTACCCTGCCTCAAGGTTAAAGTATGCTTCAGGTCCAGGGCCTGACCTTTTCCGGATTTGAGCCCTGGTTTGCACTCCATTAGCATTTGTCCTTGCCCTCCAAGGGAATACTCACCCACTCTACCCTGTGGGAAAACTCACCAGACCAGTTTAGGCTATTCAGCTGCCTGCTCCTCCCTCTGTGAGCAATGATCCTGCACTTACCAGGGCCTGACTTCAGACCTTACCTGAGCTTTCCTGAGCTTACTTGCCCTCTTCTTCCTGAAATCAAGGTGAATGGCTTACATAGCCCATTACTCCTGTGCAGTGTAGGTATCAATCTGACCCACTGAGTGGAAGGATGCCTAGGCAATTAACATTAAAGAGGGATTTTTAGGAAATGAGAGTTTAGATTTGTGGCTTCGTGCTGGGCTCAGGGAAACCACAGCACCCTTTCACCAATGATAGGCATTAAATAACCCTGGGAGAAAAGCCAGAAACATAAGGGAAACACTGTTGTGCCCTCTTAATAGACAGCACATCTTCATCAGTGGCGAAATAGAGAAAAACCACAGTTGGATTAGTACAGGTTCTCTAGATAAACATATCTCAAATATAGAATGAATCTCTCTATGTAGATAGAAAGGAAATTTAATAGAATGTCCCAATAAAGGCTCTCAGCCAACAGAAATTAGAAAAATCAAGGACTGGTTGATTTCCTGCTGCGGGTTATTATAGCTGATGTACCAGAATTCTAAAGAAATAAGTACTTTTTAATGCTAGTTAGAAAAATCACACAAGCAAATCACCTTTGTTTTATAAAAAAGAATGGCACGTATAAAAAAAGTGAAAGAACTACCCTGTTCAATGTCTTTCATATATGCGGGATGCCAAAAGAATCTATTGCCTAGATTAAAGGTGGATCTGAACATCTCAAAAGATCAAGATTAAGCAAGAGTTTCTCAATTCAAAGGTATAATTAAGAAATATTATATATTAAGAGATATCCCCCACAGTAAGCAGGACTGGAGTTAGGATTAGGCGATCAGAGGGTTATGGTTAGGATTAGGATAAGGGTGGTTAGGATTAGGGTTAGGGGAGTTAGGAAATTAAGGTGTGAGGTTTAAGATAGGGTTAAAGGTTTAGGATAAATCAGGGTTAGGCTCAGGGGTAGGCTTGTGGTGGCCACTATTATTCTTATATCCCATTGAATCTCTAGGATCTCTATTACATAAAGAAGAAATATCAGGGTTAGGGTTAGACTCAGAGTTAGGGCAAAGAATTTGCTGTGCTATGTAAAATTGGCTTCTCTCTTTTCTCTCATCTGCCTTCCTAGTCCTCTTTTTCATAGTATCAACATCTTCTTTCCTGCCACAACAAAAGTGGCAAGTGGGTTATCCAAGAACCTGGAATTCCCTGATGGGAAATATTTTTATTTTACCATGGGGCCCATAGAACAGAAAACCACTACTGCTTTGGTTGTTCTAAAGTTTAACCATGGCGATCCCCATAAGATGGAAGCAATTGTGGGACTTGGTGCCCCTCTTTGGTAATTATATCATAAATAAATATGATATGTCTTCACCAAAGCTTTTGTTAATATAACCACATGGTACAAGATAAAATGGTGGCCAACATTATTCTTGATGGACCCACTGAATCAATAGTATCCCTATTACACAAAGAAGAAATATCAGGCCTACAAGGTATTCATTTTATATCTTAATGATTTGTTTTGGTCTTATTCTGATAGCTTCTACCTTACATATTTAATGGCTTCCCATAAGAACCTAAAAGTTTTTCCACCTATATACCTCCAAAAGTATACAAAGTATAACAAAGGAAGGGAAGACTTTGATATTCACAGAACTGAATAGATAATCAAAGTATAAGTTGCCAAGAACCAGAGAGACAGCTGCCAGCAAAGAACATTTATGCCATCCTATGCTGTGTCTCACTGTCAGTTATTTCTCTAGACAATTTTCCTCTGAGGAAAAAAAAAAAATGCCCTCAGTACTCTTCTACTCTAGACTTGTCTGGTTTACTTTCTGCCCAAACTAAAACTATGCTTATTAAAGAACTCTATGTGAAGTTCTCACTTGACAATGAAAATTCTAAAAAAGGAATCCCAGACAAGCAATAAACACAAATTCATAGCTTATAAAAATGTGGCCTTTTATCAATTATGTATAACATATACACATGCAATCATAGTTTGTCATTCATACCATGTATGTAATAGCAAATTCATTACAAGTAAAGTTAGCGTAACCTAAATTTATTTTACTCATAATAAATTGAACGTAAAAATTACTGTGAAAAGGCAAATATAAATTTAATCAGTGAATATAAAATGATAATATGGGCGTAAATCTTTCTTTGGAATAGGTAACATGAGGATATATATTTAAATATTAACGTCTATTATTAAGGATGTGATCATACAAATCTGGTCACAATGTTATGTCATTGAACCCTATCCCAATTCTAGTATACAACATGGTCTCTATCCCTTAAGGTTCTGAGTTAATCTTTTTTTTTTTTTTTTTTTTTTTTTTGAGACAGGGTTTCTCTGTGTAGCCCTGGCTGGCCGTGAACTCAGAAATCTGCCTGCATCTGCCTCCCAAGTGCTGGGATTAAAGGAGTGTGCCACCACCACCGGCCTGAATTACTTTTAAAGAGTTTACCACAACTAGACCAGGAGATGTTATTCATAGTGGACATTGTCCTCACTTATATAAGAATAACATATCTATTCTTTTAAATATGATAAATACATATTTGAATTTTCATATGGACATGAACATGAAGATGATTTAAAAGATATTTTTATCCAGTAAAGCCTCATTAAAAACAAATAAATGCATAATGATTAAAAGGTCCAACACATCCCAGTGTGTGAATATACAGGAGAAGTCTTACAAAGGTCAAAGCATGGCAAAAATTATTCCTGAATACACCCAAAGTGTACTTTACCAAGCTAACTTCAGGAATACACGTGTTGAGTCATCAAACATAAACAGTCATCAAAATGGAAACACCAGAGGACCTTGCAAACATAAAAACTGTATAAACTGTTTAAATTTGTGTTCTATCACTGGTCTACATCAAGGAATCCACATAGGAAAGAAAGAGCACAATGGTATAGTGCTTGATAAAGTTTTTAACTCTACACAAATACTCAGGCTGAAACAAACCAATAGTGGAAAGAAACCTTACAAATGTAGTGAACGTGCCAGATGTTTCACCAAGAAATGCAAGCTTAGACAACATCAGAGAATCCATACAGGAGAGAAACCTTACAGATGTAGTGAATGTGACAAATGCTTTTTTCACAAATACAGTCTTAATATTCATCAGAGAATTCATACTGGAGAGAAACCTTATAAATGTAGTGAGTGTGACAAATGCTGTAACAACAAACACAGTCCTAGTAGTCATCAGATAATTCATACAAGAAAGAAGCCTTACAAATGTAGTAAATGTGACAAATGCTTCACTCACAAATATGATCTTATGATTCATTAGAGAATTCATACAGGAGAGAAACCTCATGAGAAAAGATTTTTACCTGAAAATTAGTTCTAAGAAAATATCTAGAAATTTATAGTGAGGAAAGGGTGGGGGTGGGGGGATGGGTAATTTCTACTGGAAAACATGTGGCATGTATTTTACTAAAGTGGAATTCTTTGCAACACTTGAGGCTCCACACTGGAGTTTATTATGAATATCAGGAACTTGTGAAAGCATTTAAGTAGTGTTCAAGTCTTAGAAACTAAGAAGCATTTATGCTCGAGAAACTCTGAAAATGTGACAATGAAGGGAAAATTTCAAATTGTTCACTGTCAAATATTTCATAATGAAGATAAAGTAGAAAAGCCAGAAGAATGTGTAACTCTTTGTTGGAGACTGAAAGAATCCATTGCAGAAGAAATCTGATTATGATGGATAATCCACCCCTCAAAATAGAGAGTGACACCAATAGCATTCTTTATGTTTAATTTAAATAAAGATACTCAGACAAATCATATTTTTTATTTATTTATTTATTTTTTTGGTTTTTCGAGACAGGGTTTCTCTGTATAGCCCTGGCTGTCCTGGAACTCACTTTGTAGACCAGGCTGGACTGGAACTCAGAAATCCATCTGCCTCTGCCTCCCTAAGTTCTGGGATTAAAGGCGTGCGCCACTACACCGGGCCCATATTTTTTAAAAGTGGGATTGATAAACTAAACCACCAAAATGGAATGCTCTTCATGCCAGTATCCTACAGATACACAGATTGCCCTGAGTGTCAAGTATTCATAATCTGTAGCATATGCTGGTTTCAAGTGTCAGGATAGGAACTGTCTTTGAGTCCCTTGGCATCTGGTAACCAACTCCTTCCTCATAGTCCTGGATGTAACTGCAATAAATTTCATTGGTTGAACAAGTTGTAATGGGTTGTTTTCATTTTCAACTTGGGACAGGTAGATGAATATGCGTGTTGCATCTCTGTAGAAAACGGCTCTCATACAACAAGCTGAACCCATTACTGATTTCTCCATACTTGTAACATAAAATTAATACTAGACCAGTATTTTTCAACCTGTCCATAGTAACTTGTTTGGAGGTATTCTGAATGTCTAACTGGTTACATAAGACCATAGGAAAACATGTATTTCTTAGGAGTGACACATTCCTTTGTCTCTAGGTGAATCCACCTACATTAGTATACTTTGAATTTTATGAGTGCTGTAGCATTAGGACTGTGAGACCCACTATACATGAATGCACTTGTGTTAACTAAAAGAAGGGAGACTGTGTTCAATGCTCCTGCCTTACTGCCATAGTCTGGGGGATAAGGTTGCTTTCTACCTTGAATTCCAAGAAGAGTGAGAGAAAGTTCTACCAAGAACAAATGAAACTATGGCATCAAGGTTGTCAGTGACAGACAAAATCCACTGGACTGTGTCATTATGTGGCTCTTAACTCATATAATACCAAGTGATTCAACTCAACTTAAGTAACCCTCAGAACAATGCTACCCATAGGCATATATTACAGACCAGTGTGGGAGCTTCCTGTTGTAGCTTAACACTCCACTTTATATACCACAAGGAATGCATTAGATTTTAGTTCGTTTTGTTAAATAATTTACAGAATGGTAATATAATATCACATACATCTGAGAACATGTCCTGAAACAAGATTAAATAACTTGCTTTACCTAGGTATTATATTAATCTTAACTTTAGGTTTTTCAATTAAGTGTAACTTTTTATTTTTTATTAGATATTTTCTTTATTTACATGTCAAATGCTTTCCCTTTTCCTCATTTGCCCTCCAAACACACCCCTATCCCCTCACCCCTCTCCCTGCTCACCAACCCAACCACTCCCACTTCCTGGCTCTGGCATTCCCCTACACTGGGGCATCAAGCCTTTACAGGACCAAGGGCCTCTCCCACTGATGTGCTACAAGGCCATCGTCTGCTACATATGCATCTGGAGCCATGTGTACTCTTTGGTTGGTGCTTTAGTCCCTGGGAGCTCTGAGGATACTGGTTGGTTCATATTGTTGTTCCTCCTGTGGGGCTGCAAACCCCTTTGGCTCCATGGGTCCTTACTCTAGTTCCTCTATTGGTGACCCTGTCCTCAGTCCAATGGTTGGCTGAGAGCATCCACCTCTTTATTTGTCAGACACTGGTAGAGCTCCACAGAAGACAGCTATATCAGGCCCCTGTCAGCAAGCACTTGTTGGCATCCAAAAATAGTGTCTGGATTTGGTGACTGTATATGGGATGGATCCCCATGTGGGGTAGTTTCTGGATGACCTTTCCATCAGTCTCTGCTCTACACTTTGTCTCTGTAAGTCCTTCCATGGGTATTTTGTTTCTTGTTTATTATCCATCTGTCCTCACTGTAGGGGCTTTTTTTTTTTTTAGTATAGAATGGAGTTTATTCAGAGCATGGGGAAGGGAGATGAAAGAAAGGCAGATGGACAGAGAAGAAGATTGAGGAGGTGGGGAGGAAAACGAGGAGGGAGGAGGAAGAAGAACAAGAATAAGAGGAAGAGCCAGGCGTGGTGGAACAGGCCTTTAATCCCAGCAGTCAGGAGGCAAGAGGCAGGAGGATTTCTGAGTTCGAGGCCATCCTGGTCTACAAAGTGAGTTCCAGGACAGCCAGGGATACACAGAGAAACCCTGTCTCAAAAAAAAAAAAAAAAAAGAATAAGAGGAGGAGAAGGGGGAGGAGGAGGGAGCAGGAGAAAGAAGAAGAGGAAGAAGAAGAGGAAGAAGAAGAAGAGGGAGAAGAGGAATAAGAGGAAGAAGGAGAAGGAGAAGGAGAAGGAGAAGGAGAAGGAGAAGGAGAAGGAGAAGAAAGAACAACAGCAGCCATGAGAGGAGAATCAGGGGCTTTTCAGTTCAGGCATTTTGACACATGACTCTAATCCCAGCACTTGGGAGGATGAAGCAGGAGGATTTGAAGACTATGTGAGCTGCCTAGCAAGCCATTGCTTGTCCCATGAAAAGGTGGGGGCAGAGAAATAAACTAAACAGTTAAAGGGGCTTCAGTTTACCTTATTGTCTATATATATAT
Organism: Mus musculus; assembly: GCF_000001635.26. Lineage (NCBI taxonomy): Eukaryota > Metazoa > Chordata > Mammalia > Rodentia > Muridae > Mus > Mus musculus. The sequence continues at coordinate 65,491,485 of NC_000079.6, forward strand.
ATATACATATATATATATATATATATATATATAAATAAATGAAAGTTTTCATAAATTTGCATTGAGTATTGTACTGGCTACTTTTGTGTGTCGACTTTCCACAAGCTGGAGTTACCACAGAAAAAGGAGCTTCAGTTGGGGAAATGCCTCCATGAGATCCAGCTATAAGGCATTTTCTCAACTAGTGATCTGTTGCGAGCTGGCCAGCGGCTCACATGTCTGGGTTCAAGCCTGGGAGGCAACCTGGAGCTGAAAGAAAAGAGGGAACCTAGGCGGGTAGAGAAATAATGGAACGAAGGCATGCTAGTCTGCTCAAAGTTCACATGTTTAATGGCAGATATGCTTTATAAAGGAGGGGGGAGGCCCATTCTTGCCAATTCATTCTTGGAGCCTGGAACCAGCTGCAGGAGATGGTCTGCAGGATAGGGCATAGTCTCTGGAATAGTTCAGGGGGGCCTCTCAGCAGGTAGCAGTATCTGGAAGAGGAACAGCTACAGTGACTGAACAATAGAGTAATCTTGGGAGGGAGGCTCCACCCTAATTAATCTCCTTAGTGGCAGCAAAGTCAAGACCTGGCTCAGCCTGCTTCAGGCTTGTTGAAGGTTATAGTAATCAAGGTGGGAGGGCCCCTTGTGGGTGGTCCAAGCTTGACAACCTAAATTCAACCCCTAAGACCCATATGGTAAAAGGACAGAACCAACTCCTTTAAGATGTCCCCCAGGCCTTTACACATGTGCTATGGCTTCTGTGTGTGTGTGCACACATGTACACACACATATATATAATACAGTAAGAGCTTTAAAATGGTCATGAATTTTGACTCAATATTACATTTCATTTTAAGACTAGCTCTCCTTACATAATAGAACTCAGAGTTCTCTTGCCTTCTGACTTCAGTATTAATTTGCTTCAGAATCAATCCCCATTACTAGATAGAGAAGCCACTAACATCTGGAAAGGGACAACACTGCTTTTAGAGGCTTGGTACTTATGCTGCAGGACTCCTTCACTCTGCTCCTATTATAAGGCATAACAGCTAACCCTGAACCCTCAGCCTCTGAACCTGTAAGCCAGCCCCAATTAAATGCTGTTCTTATAAGAGTTGCCTTGGTCATGGTTTCTGTTCACAGCAGTAAAACCCTAACTAAAGATACTTGGTTGTACTCCATAAAAAACCCCTTGAAACAGAGAAAATTATTGATATATTAAATAATGCTTCTGCTAAAGGGGGTAGCTCATAGAATTACTCCCCTACTTCTTCATCATTTGTTTATCTTTCCCCCTCATCACAGGAATTACATATCAACAGGGTAATGGTGTTATAGAAATTTATAATGTCATAATTCGCTGAACTGAACCACAACTCCTTATTTACAAGAAATTATAGATTTGATAATGATGGGCAGGGCATATCTTAAGCCACTTACTGGTAAAGAGCCTACAGAAATGGCTGTGCTATTAAATAAAATGCAGGTTGGTTATTTGCTCCATGATGATAATAATTGGCAGGTAGCATTAGCATGTTACTTGGGATCTATAAATAATCATTATCCTAAAAAATCCCCTTTTTGGGTATTTTGAAGATACCTTAAAATACCCCATGTGAATTGCCTAAAATTATATCTAAAAATCCTATAGAGACTTCTTTCTATGCTTTTACAGATGTCTCTTCAAAAATGGCAAGAAGCTTATGTTTTACATATAAATTTCATATCCTCCATCAAAAAGATTGTATTCACCCCTGGTTGTATAGCTCAACAGTTCCAACTGTAGTCAGCCAGATTTAAAAAAAAATTTTTTTCAGCTCTACTCGCTCCAGCCATATTTATTTCATATAGTGTGAGTACACTGTCACTATCTTCAGACACAGCAGAAGAGAGCATCAGATACCCATTACAGATGGTTGTGAACCACCATGTGGTTGCTGGGAATTGAACTAAGGGCCTCTGGAAGACCAGTCAGTACTCTTAACCGCTGAGCCATCTCTCCAGCCCATTCAGCCAGATTTTTTTTTTTTTTGAGACAAGTTTCTCTGTGTAGCTCTGGCAGTCCTGGGTCTCATTCTGTAGACTAGGCTGGCCTGGAACTCAGAGATCCCCCTTCCTCTGCCTCTTGAGTGCTAGGATTACCAACGTGCACCACCACTGCCCAGCTAACCAATCCAGTTTTATTAGCTGATTCTCAGCCACTGAATATTTTAGCTAGTTCTGCATATTGTACTCAAGCTGTTGTTTTAGAAACTGTAGGACTTAAACCCAACCCCACTACTAATGTTATTCCATAATGATTTATCTAGCTTCAGATGTCTGTAAGACAATGACCTCAGGTTTTCCTAACTCAGTATGTTCATTCTTATCTGGCAGGTACCTTAACATCCACTAATGCTCCAGTTGATGTGCTTGCCTCCTCACCACCAATACTTTCCAGGCCACTCAAAAATCTCATGAACTTCTTCACTTCTTGTTCTTTCACACCACTGCCCTCTTCTTGTGGAATTAATTCTCAAGGGTTAAATTGCAACAGTCAGAAATTGGACATTTCAAATATGTTCATGTAATGGTTAATACTTTTTCTAATATGATTGTTGCTTCTTGGCTTCAGGGCTAAAACACTCCTGGGTCTCATTAGTCATTTATTATACTCTATTTTCTTTCTAGAACTCTTCTTACAACTGATAACTGATAGTGGGTCCTGCTTATACTAGCAAAAGTTTGAAGGAGTTTTGCAAATTGTGGAATAGTGATTGTATTACTAGAATTCTTATAATCCACAGGGTAAAGTTATTCCAGAATGACACATTTCAAATACTTAAAACACAAAATTTAAAAGTAAAAATGGGGGTTTATACAGCCACCTAAATTCCCACATACCATGCTACATTTAACTATGCTAACTTTAATTTTTCACATTAACTAGTTAATTAACTTTCATTTTATGTGCATTGGTGTTTTGCCTCATGTATGTTTGTGTGAGGATGTAAGATCTTGGAGTTACAGACAGCTGTGAGTTGCCCTGGGGGTGCTGGGATTTGAGCCTGGCTCCTCTGGAAGAGCAGTTAGTGTCCTTAACTGCTGAGCCATCTTTCCAGCCCTGGTTTTCTTTACTCTATAAGGATAGTGCAGCTTCTGTTGCTCAAAAGCATTTTCCCTAAAGGAAACATAGCCTCAAGGATATGTTAAATCCTAAACTCATCCGTGGAAAGAACCAGATGCTCTTTAACATCAGGCTGGGGCTATGCATCCCATCGTTTGAAGGAACAAACCCTGTGCGTTTAAGTTTCCTGGCTCCTCTAGTGCAGTGGTTCTCAACCTGTGGATTGGGACCCTTTTATGGGTGCATCTCAGATGTCCTGCTTATCAGATATTTACATGATGATTCATAACTAGCAAAACTACAGTTTTGGAGTAGCAATGAAATAATCTTATGGTTGGGAGTCACCACAACACCAGGAACTGTATTAAAGGGTTGTGGCATTAGGAAGGCTGAGAACTGCTATGATGATTTGGGGGTCTTTACAGCATCCTCTAAGTTTCAGTTTGCTTTTTCTTTCACTCTCATGTTCTCAAAATACAGTGCAATTTTCTATTGGTTGTTGGACGAGTGATATAGTAAGCAGACCAGAGGCCTCAGGGGCCTTGGTGATAGTTTAGTATTTATGCCCATTTATTGGTCTTATTACTTAATCCCAATTAGGGTTTTCTACCCTACCTTAGGCGATTCAGTCCCCAGATTAAGATACAAAACCTTTGTATTTATAATAAGCCTTAGACAGCACTAGAGCTGGGCAGACATCTACCCTCTAAGCTATAATCTACTTCCCTATCAATGCCCTCGAGATTTGACTTGCCATGTTACATCTGGGCTCTTACAGCCACATTTCTATGATTCACCTACTCCATGGCATCTTCTCAATCCATCTTCTCTCTCCTTGTGGTCCTCCCCAGACACATAGCCCAGGAATTGAAACTCCACTTAACTCTCTTTTTTGCCCAACTATAGGCTATAGGCATCTTTATTCAACCAAGAGGTTTAAATTAAAGAGAAGGTTACATAGCATCACTTGGTGTATGTTAAGATTTCCTTGTCCCTGTGGGCAACCAGACCTTGGGGGGCAGTATTTACTATTATAAAACACAGCAACCGATGAAACCTCAACACCTGTTGTTTGCATTTGCTGTAAATCATCCAGGGAGCTAGGGTTGACCCCTAGGGTTTTTTCTCCATCATAATTACCTTAGTTTAGGCCTTTATCACTCTTTTTATGAAATATAGAGTGGTCTGGTTAGTGGATAAAGGTGCTAAAAGGCAGACCTGATAACCCGAGTTTGATCTGTAGATCATACAAGTTAGCAGAAGAGAGTTGTCCTATAACCTCCATATGCCCAATATGTAACTTAAAGATATAAAATGTATCAGGGTGGTGGTGCACCTGCCTTTAATCCCAGCACTCAGAAGGTAGGCACAGGCATATTTCTATGAGTTTGAGGCTAGCCTGGTCTACAGAGCTTCCAGGACAGCCAGGGCTCTGTTACACAGAAAAATGCTGTCTTAAAAAAAGATGGAAAATATATGTGTCTTAGAGTTACTATTGCTGTGAAGAAACACCATGACCAAAAGCACCTTGGAGAAGAAAGGGTTTATTTCATTAAAGTTCCTTAAAAGAGTTCACCATCAAAAGCAGTGAGGGCAGGAACTCAAGTAGGGCAGGAAGCTGGAGGCAGCAGCTGATGCAGAGGTGGTGGAGGAGCCTGGCTCACTGCAGCGATTTCTTTGGCTTCTCCAGTCTGCTTTCTTATAGAACCCAGGACCTGATCCTTTTATATTAAGATTAGATACAAATGTTGAGTTGGATATTGATTTTTAGTCAAATAATAACATCCTCAAGGCCTTTCTTATAGGCATGTAAAGCCTTTATAATTTTAAACTATTTCATTGATGTAGAATTCATATATCATAGACTTCATCTTTAAAGAATAGGACCCAGGAGGGATGGGGTGAAGAACTTGGGGAGGGGAACCAGAAAGGGGGGCAACATTTGGAATGTAAATAAATAAAATAATTTAATAAAAATAAAATAAAAATAGGATCCAGGGAAAGTCAGACATGGTAGCACAAACCTTTAATTCCATTGCTTGGGAGACAGGGGCAAGCAGATCTCTGTGGGTTTGAAGCCCAGGTTGGTTTACATAATATGTTCCACAGCTGCATATGGAGGCCCTGTCTCCAACCAAACTAGCGAACCAGCCAACCAACCATACAGGATATGTGGCCAATGAGATAGCTCTGGTAGTAGAGTACTGTCAGACCTGAGGAAAAATAAAACATTCTCATAACTTTCTGCTTAAAGCAAGCTGTGCCCAAGGAACTGACCAGACAACTGATTGCCTCCCGCTAAGTTGGAGTTTCAAAGAACAGCCCCTTACTGGCTTTTGAAGTCCCCTTTATGGGGATGGGTTAGGGTTGATAGAAAACAGCTGTTGAGATAGTTGGCTGTTAGCACCTGAACAGAATAGGGGACTTGGGCCTCAAGGCTGCCTAAGTGGTAGATAAGTGCAGGAATACATCATATGGAAGGGGGGTCACCACAGGGTTCAGGAGTTTAGCAAGGCAAAGGGGTGGGTACACATCATGAGGTGACAAATTCATTATAGGTTGAAAACATTGCTTGCAGGATACATTAGGTTTAGGAAACAGAAAGTACAGAAACTCTCTCTCTCTCTCTCTCTCTCTCCCCACACACACACACACACACACACACACACACACACACACACACACACAAATAAATGTGATTTTCAAATATATTAAAAACATGATCTAGTTAGGCTTTATCAGTTAGTCCTTGTCTCCCTCCCATTTTTTTTTTCTTTCTTTTCTCTTGTTTAGCAGGGTAGAATCATCTTGCTCAGTCCCTCTACCTGTGACTAGCATTTTCCTGCATGACAGGTAAGAGTGAGTATTCTATCCTGTGTCAGGGGTGAGATGTTTTAGATCCCTTCTGCCCAGGGATCTCAGCATAGGTGGGAGCTCATAGAAGGTTCCCACTGAAAAGACAAGCTTGAGCAGGGTGATGGGAAAAAAAAAGCATAGAATTGCCAGAGTCAGAATCCTTGAGTTCAGATTGATAGACAGGCATTTTCTCACCTGGGATGATGGGATGTATGGCCTTGGTATGTGATAGGCAAAGTGTGACTATTGCTCTGGGCTCATTGATTGGGACAAACTTCTTATGTATGCAGTGGACAGGAACAGCACTCTCAAGCTCTCTAGAATATCTCAAACATATACTCTTGTTTCTCACATTTTTAGGTATTTGTTAGCATCATAGCAAATGTCTCCCAAAGGCCATTTGCAAAATGCTTGGTTGCCAGACAGTGGTACTATTGGGTGGTGGTGGAATCTTTAGGATGTAGAAAGAGAAAGAGAAGTCACTGGAAACACGCCCTCAGAGTAGACATTGGGACCCTGATCACTTCTCTCTCTGATAATCTCGACGTGAGCTGTTTTGCTCCACCAACGTGATCCTGCAAGGCTATTCTGCCTCATGACCAATGAAGACAACTAACCACAGGTGAAATCCTCCAAGACCAATGCTTGCTTCCACTAAGTTATTTTTCTCTTGTATTTCCTCACAGTAATGAGCTAACCAGAAAATAGCATTTGAAATAATTTGTTAGAAACAGCTAAATATTAAGTGTACCACCAGGGAACATACGAAAAACAGTGCTTTCTTCCTTACTCTGTCCAATACTTGCTTATTTCCTCAGGAATGTTAACTATCTGTATCCCAGCTGAGGTTATGTACATGTGAAGGCCAGAGGATAACCTCAGGTGTCATTCATAAGGTACAGTAGAGCTTTCTCCTGTGTGTGTGTGTGTGTGTGTGTGTGTGTGTGTGATGTGTGTATGGGTGTGCATGTTTGCATAGATATGAGCACTTGGGGGCACACATAGGTATGGATTCATGTGCACCTGGAGGCCTAAGGTTGATGTCAAGAATTATCCTTGCTCCCATTTGTACTTTCTTCAGTGAGTCAGGGTCTCTTAGTCAAAGCCAGAACTGGCCAGAATGGCCTGTTTTACTGATCAGCTTCCTTTGTGTTTTACCTGTCTTTACTTTCCTAGGCTGCAATTACAGGAAGACCACCATGCCCACCAGATACTGATGTGAGTTCTGGGTACCTAAAGTCTGGTCCTCACACTAGTGCAGAAAGTGTCCACTCACCCCACTGAGTCACCTCCCCAGACCCTTTCATGCCCTACCCCTTCTCACTTCCTTTCTGAGACAGAAACTGTCATTGGCCTGAAACTAAATAGCCAGGCTGGTTGGACAGTAATCTTTAAGGATCTGTCTCTTTCTGCCTCTCCAGCACTTATATTACCACATACCCCTCCCCATCTAGTAGTTTTGTTGAGGTAGTTGTTGTTTAAAGCAAGAGTTCTGAGGATAAAAACTGCTGACTAAATCACCTATCAGCCCCTCAGTTTTTGATTAAATTAGTGGGTTATATTTAAAATAGCAGTGTATTTCACCACTCAGCATCAATTTCCCCAAGCAGAGGTTTTGTTAGTTTGGATATCCTGTGCTCTGTATGAAAATATCTTTCATCCTGTGGGAACAGGGATCCAGGAAGGGGTGCAGAAGGCAGAGTTGCTATCATGGGATACAGACTCAGGAGACAAACACTGAGGTGCATATCTGTTGTATTGTGTAGTAGCATCAGGCATTTTTATACAGCCTTTGGACCAATGGGGAATCCATAAGAGCTCTGGGGTAGCGAACCATTCCACTATCACCATAGGGAGGCTAACACCAGACAGGACTTCTGTGCAGATGGGGAAAGCAGCCACCGCTGTGTTCCAGGCCCAATCTGAGGCTCACTAATTTGCAAGGATCCTCTATCTTTTGTCAGGGACATGGGCACTCATACTGTCAGAGCAGTATGGAAGTCTCCTCTAACTGTCTACCAGGCCCTACCCAGGGGCCACAGCACCCACACCATCCATCCTACCACAATTTCTGACTTAATCTGTCCTCTGACTAAAAAGATTATCTAGCTGGGTGATAGTAGTGCATGCCTTTTATCCCAGCACTCAGGAGGCAGAGGCAAGCATGTCTGTGAGTTAGAGGTCAGCCTGGTCTGCAAAGCGAGTTCTAGGAAAGCTGGGGTTAAACAGAGAAACCCTGTCATGACAAAAAAAAAAACATCATTCCATAATGAATATCCTAACACTGATTATGAATTCTTAATGAATGCTTTTCATAGATATCCATGTCACAGCTTCTAAAATCACTTTTTTCCAGTTTTTTTTTTTTAAGACAGGATTTCTTGTCTAATGCTGGCTGCTGGCTGTCCTGGACTCATTTTGTACACCAGGCTACCTCAAACTCACAGAGGTCCTCTTGTCTCTGCCTCCCCAGGAATTAAAGGCATGTGTCATGACACCTGGCTTCAAATCACTTTTCCTGCTTGTAAAAGGGAAGGTTCTGAGTTTTCTAAGAGGATCCCTATGAAGTGGTAGAGGCAGAGGCAGGACTCACTTGAAAGGCCTGCCTGGACTATCTAATATGTTTTGGAACCATGTAGAGAGACTTTGCCTCTCATAAATGAATAAATAAATATAGAAAAACATATTCATCCATCTATACATGCATGTGCATGCGGTGGCTCAGAGGGCAAAGCTGCTGGCAGTTAAGGTCTAGGTCAAATAGTAAGACCTAGATGGAATGTGAAGGCCTAGGTCAGATTAGTTAAGGACTAGGTAACTCTTACCTGGTTACTCTGCCATTTTCTGTGGTTACTAATATTACAAGGACACTTTGTCATATGATGCTTCTGCAGTTATTCCCAGAGTTGATTACCTATTCTGTTGGGTTCTGCTTCCTCAGAAGACCAATCACAATAGAAGCTGGTCAAACTGCTTCCTTTGTTCTATAGTTACCCTGAATAAGCTTTGGACTGGAACAGACCACCCAGCAGCATTTCCTGCACCCACCTATGTATACGCTTTTATGGCTTATGCTCTTATAAGCTGCCCTGGAATGGATGCCAACATAAGAGAGAAACCTGCACCGATTTGATGGGTTCTAGTAAAGTGTAAGTTCCAAGACTTTCCCAGGAACTGACATCCTACTTGGCATGTGGGCATGTGCATGTGGAGATGTGCATGTGGGCAACTGACTTCCTGGTTGGCAAGTTGAGACATGAATGTTAGACAAGGCAAGTCCCCCTGTCACAGTCAAATACACCAACTAATGGGAGAAGCATAATACCATAAGTTACAATAGACTTAACATATAAACTCACAAAGTACTGTGAGAATATTGATTCAGGGGTTGGGAATAAGCAATATATATTCCCTCTTTCTAAGTTATCAATGGTACCACATTTTAAAATTGTCAAAGAACACCCTAGGATAAAAGTGAAATTACAGCAAATTGACAAAGTTTTTCTTATGAGACTGTAGATATCCTGCAATTGGTACATTAACAATGCTTTATTCAGTACATCTGAAGAAAAATTGCATTACCTAAGTAGTTATTCCCCTTCCAAATTGTACAAATATTGGCCAGCCATGTCCCTTATTTTGTAGAGTTTTAGTGAAGTTTAAAAGGTCTGCTGTGATTATTTTAATTCAACAGAGCTGAAAGTATGAAAATGGTTGTTGTTTAATTTAGATGATAAAACACCAGCCTTTTGCTGATCTTCCAATCTTTGCATATTCATTTGTTTTCAATGAGGCCTTACTGGATATAAATATTGTTTAAATTATTAAAGTGTTTATGTCTGAATAATCATTCATATGTGTATATTCCATCTTCAAAAGAACAGATATGTTATTCTTATATGAGTGAAGATAGTGTCCAGTATGAATATTATTTCCTGGTCTAACAGAACTAAACTCTTTAAAACTAATTTAGAATCTACAAGTAAGCTAGGATTGGGATAGGGTTAAAAAAATATCACTGTGACTAGATCTGAAAGCTTACAAATACCATGTCCTTAAAAGTAGACATTAAAATTTAAATATATATTCTCATGTTAGCTATTCCAAAGAAAGATTCAGACCAATATTATCACTTAAAATTTATTTTACCTTTGGGGATTTATTCATTAAATATATTTTGTTTATTCATATTACTTTTAAATTTAGTTTATTATGAGTTAAATTAACTTTGGCCAAGTTAACCAGTTACATTACTTGTAATTTGTTTGCTATTAATTACATGATGTGAATGACACACCATGAGTATATTCTAAAACATGTGAATATGTGTATATTAATAAAAAGCAAATAATAAACCATAATTTTGTGTGTATTGCTTGTCTGAGATTCCTTTGTCATAATTTTGATTGTCATGTGAAAACTTAACATGCAGATCTTTAAGAAGTATATTTTTTGTTTGGGTAGAAAGTAAATCAGACATGTCTAGAGCCAAAGAATACTGAAGGGCATTTTATTTCATAGGAAAATTAGCTCTGTAAATAACTGACAGTGAGTCCCAGAAGAGGGTAGCACAAATGGTCATTGCTGGTAGCAGTCTGACTGGCTTTTGAAACTTATTCTTTGATTATCTGTTTGGTTTTGTGATTATCAAAGTCTTTGCTTCCTTTGTTAGGATGCTAGTTTTGTAATTATATGGCTGGAAAAACCTTAAGGTTCATTTGAGAAGCCATTAAGTATGGAAGGTAGAATCTATAAGAATAAGAACAAAACAAAACATTAAGATATAGTAGGCCTAATATTTCTCCTTTGTATAATGGGGATACTACTGATTCAGTTGTACCATCAAGAATCATGTTGTCCACCATTTTGTCTTGAACCATATGGTTATATTAACTAAATCTGTGGTGAACACATGGCCTATGCTGTATTTATGAAATCATTATCAAAGAAGGGCTACAAGTTCCCTGATTGCTTCCATCTTATGAGGATCCCCAAGTGAAACTTAGATCAACCAATGCAGTAGTGGTTTTCTGTTCTATATGAATTGGGCCCCTTGGTAATGTAAAGAAATTTCCCATCAGGAAGTTTCAGATTCTTGGATAACCTACTTTCCACTTTCCTGTGGGCAGGAAAATAGATGATGATATTATGAAAAAGAGGACTAGGGAGGCAGATGAGAGAAGAGATAGAAGCTGATTTCACATAGCACAGCAAATCCATTGCCCTAACTTTGAGCCTAGTCCTAACCATGATATTTCTTCTTTGTGTAACAGGATACTATTGACTCAGTAGAACCATCAAGAATAATGGTGGCCACCTTAGCCCTAACCCTGAGCCTAACCCTGGGACTTACCCCCAACCTCTTACTCTATCTTAAACCTCAACCCTTATTTTCCTAACTACCCTAACCCTAATCCTAACAACCCTTATCCTAATCCTTACCATAACCCTGTAATCGCCTAATCCTGATTCTAACCCTGCTTACTGTGGGGGATATTTCTTAATTATACCTTTTGAGGTGAGAAACCCTTTCTTAATCTTGATCTTTTGAGATGTTCAGATCCATCTTTAATCTAGGCTATAATTATTCTTGGCAATCTACATACATAAAAAAAACATTGAATAGGGTAGTTGTTTTGTTTTTTGTACTTGCCCTACTTTTTTACAAAACAAAAGTGACTTGTTTGTTTGTATTTTTAAAACTGGCATTAGTCAGTACTTATTTCTTTAAAATCTGGTACATACAGAATATCAGCTGTAATATCCTATAACTTGAAATCAACCAGTCCTTGATTTTGTAATTTCCCTTGGCCAACAGCCTTTATTCAGACATTATATTAAATAATTTTTTGACATACATTGAGAGATCATTCTCTCTATGACTTGAGATGTTTACCTAGAGATCCTGTGATAATCCAACTTTGGCTTTTCTCCACATTGCCACTGATGAAGATGTTGGCTAATAGTAGTGCTCAACAGTGCTTCCCTTTTGTTTCCTGCTGTTCTCCCAGCATGCATTGATACTTATCATCTGGTGAAAAGGACCTGCAATTTCCCTGAGACAAGATGAAGTCATGAACAAGCCTGTTGCATTCTAAAATTCCTTTTTAATGTCAATAACCTGGGCACCCTTCCATTCCTGGGTCAGATTGATACCTACAATGCAACTAGAGTAATGGGCTATTCAAGCTACTCATCTTGATTTCAGGAAAAAGTAGGCAAGTGCTATGAGGAATGTTCAGGCAAGGTCTGAAGTCAGGATCATTGCTCACAGAGGGGAGAAGCTGGCAGCAGAATAGGCTGAGCTGGAATGGTGGATTCTTCCCCCAGGGAAAGCACGAATGCTAATGAGCTGAAAAGGGCTCCCGAGATCTGGAAAAAGTCCAGCCTTCGACAGGAAGCACACATTAACATTGAGGCGGGGTAAGACTCACTGGCCAATCAAGGTCTCCAGGGAGACATGCCAGTCAGACAAAGAGGCGGGATCTTCCGGGTGACTTTCTAAAAGATCGCTGTGGCTGTGCAGGCTTGAATGGTTCCCTGTGTCCTGTGCTGAGATCTGCTGTTGGGTGCATTGAGGGGACCTCAGGAAGCTCTGAGATTTAGACATGGTGAGCACAGGATCACTGCCCACAATGGGTAGGGGCAGGTTGTTGAGCCGTGGGAGATGGGGTGGTGGGTCCTCTCTGGGGCTGCATGGGAAGCATCATCCAAATATGACCACCTGTGAGGTCTCAGGCAGTGACCTCTGAATAACTTCATTATCATAGCTGATTCTGAATCTGTCCAAAACATTTGCACCAGTTGCTTTCTTGTAGAAACATGGGTGGTGTCTTTGACTCTGCAGCACAAAACGGTCCAAACACTGTTGTCTTTTCTAGTAGACATTGAGAAGACAGATATGAAGCTAATAGGTCTGCTTCCATACGTTACTTGTTTTTGTTTTGTTTAGCTTTTAGTTTCTTTCTGTTGCAGTTTTTCATATTTCTTTGCTTTATATGTTTAGAGTTTTGACAGTTTGTGGCACAAAGACTTTTTTGGTCCAATATGTTTGCTATTTTGGATGCTATTTTGTACTTTAATAGGTATTTTCTTCTTTAGAAAATTTTTCATTTATGATTTCACTGAAAATATTTTCTAGACCTTTGAGCTGATATTCTTCTTCTATTCCAATAATTTCTACTTTTCACCTTCTCATATGTTGCAGAATTCCTGGTTATTTAGTGCCAGGAAACATCTGGAATCCATATTTTTTGACCAATTTATCATTGTTTTCTATTCATCTTTAATGCCTGAGAGTCTCTCTTCCCTTCCTGGCCCATGGGTGAACCTTGCCTCTGTGGTTGTCAGTGTACAGCAAATTCAATGGCTTTCTCTTAGGGAATTAGCAAATGCTTAAGTCGTTACCTTTCTCCATCACCTGCTGCTTTTGTAAGGTGTGCTTTATATACATGAACCACAGCTACAGCAGCTCTGTGCTTTGTTCCCTGTCTCTGTTCTCTGCACATGCTCGCCACTCCCTCTATTTTCCTACCCTTGTGGCTGTCTCTCTCTGCTCTGTCTGTGTGCCTTTCTAAAGCTCTTTTGTGCACAGCTATACCTTCCCCCATGTTTTCACTCCTTTCCCTTCCCCCAAACAACCATTTCTCCACTGTATCTATTGCATGTTTTAATTTCTAGGGCCTGCTGTGTTAGGATAGCTTGGATTTCTTGGTGATATATTTTCCTGGCTATTATTCATTATATCCATTTGCTGGTGTCTAGGCCTCTGTATTTGAGGTGATTTGGTTTCTGGGTTTGTGCTGTTTGGGTGGTAGTTTTATACCTGGGTTACTGGTTGATATATAGATTTATTTATTTATTTATTTTTGGTTTTCAGAAACAGGGTTTCTCTGTGTAGCCCTGCCTGTCCTGTAATTCACTCTGTAGACCAGGTTGGCCTTGAACTCAGAATACCGCCTGCCTCTGCCTCCTAAGTGCTGGGAATAAATGTGTGCGCCACCATGCCCAGCTGATACCTGGATTCTCACAGTGTTGACTGAGGGTTGCTTCTTTGATGGACCTGTTTGGAGGTATGTTCAAGGGGGAATGCTTACTAATGTTGGAAGATGGAAAAAGAGGCAGGCAGAAAGAGATGATCTTAGCAACCCACAAGGAGACATAGTCAGGAGAGAGATTAAGCTGCCTTTGCTGTTTGGTAAAGTGCTAGGGACAACTGTGAAAATTACATCTGGGATGGCACATAGTGTGGTAGATCTATGGAAGCTTACCTGGTGTCCTTTCAGGCATGGCATGTGGTTGAGCAGTATGTGTCTGCCCAAGTGGGGGCTGAGACAGAAGGATGAGGCAGGAAAGGAAGGGTAGGTGGGGATTATCTGTGGTAGCTACAGGAGGCATGCACGGAGGAGAGGAAACTTGTACTGGTATTTTGTCCAGTGGTAAAGGCAACTGATATTAGGGTCTAGAGTAACAGATAGTGGGGTAGGTCTTTGGACAAATTACCTAGTCTACTGGCAGGCATGGCTTGCGGTTGAACAGGAGTATTTTCCAATAATAATGGGCTCAGGCACAAGGGTGAGTTGTAAAGCTCAACCAATTGTGTTTTTGAGAGTGCACAAAGAACACCTGAGCAAACATCCTATGAGCAACCAGTGAAGGTACAGCAGCAGGGTCAAGCTACATCTAGATAACTAATACACCTTGCAGGGAAAAAAATGTTAGCTTAGCCATCATAGTTGTCAGATAGTTTTTGCCTCATGTTTGGTTCCTGCAGATTATGCCAGATATACAGTTTTCAAAATACTAGGTTGCTGACCTGTATGGAAATTCCCCAGCCTTGCTGTAACTACAATATATATCCAGCACCTCTAGACTTGGTCTCTTATTTTGGACCTGATACCAGGTTGACTGGTGTCAGACCCTGTTACTGAGCCCATAATACAAAACCTTGTGTGTTTGCATTGCAATAAGATCCTTGGTTGTCATTGAGGTTCCTGTGACTTGGGTATAATATCTTGGTGCGTTGACTGAAACTCAAAGACCTCTAGGACTCAGAACAGAGGTGTTGAAAGGCCAGCTGTTAGAATGTTTCATTGTTGTTCTTTGTATCAATGGCTTGTCTGTCACATTTGCATCCGTGTGTCTTGTTTTTCCTATTTTTCTTGATTATTCTTGGAGGGAGATGACTAAAGTGAACTTGGAACCATGGTACAGTGGGTGCACTGGAGAGTTGTAGCCACAGGGCCTTGGAAGATGTTCCATAGTCTGGTATAGAGGATGGTGTGCCCTTGGTCTTAAGTGCTTGGAGAGTTAGAGCAGACTTGAAACCCTGCCTCATGACTCACAGCTGCCATCCTTTCTTCATCTTTTCTTCTGTACACATGTATGAATCTGCTGGATAGCCTTTACTGACACCTTGTGACTTTCCCTCATATGTGTGGTACTTTATTATTCTGTGACTGAGAGAGAGGAAATAAGATTTTTTTCCATCCTATTGATTTAGTGACTAAATCATCATCTGGGGTTAAATCCTTCTTCCTAAGAGGACCTACACCCACTAGATTGCCCATTATAGAGAGCTCTTCGAGACCCAATCCAGGGCAAAACCAGGCTCTCCCTATCCTGTTTTACAGGGTGGAAAGGACAAAGACCTCATTTTCCCCCTCCTGATCAACCCTGTTCCCAGTCCATATTTGACGGTAGTTTTGGACTCTGAACTGTTATTAGAGGGAAAGTTGTTCTTCATCCATTGCAACAAAGTTAACATATCTCATTAGACCAGCAGTGTTATTTCTAGGCTTGTGCAATGTGCTTCTCTGTTCACCTTCCAGCTGCTTTAGCCACGTCTTTGGTAGCACTAGTCAGGGAACGCGGGGTTAAAGATACCTCACACCAGAGCAGCAAAGCCTCTGAACTCCTCACTCCAGTGTCCTTCCCTGCTCTAATCCATTGACCTACCCATTTTTCCTCGCTCAGCCACAACTCCACCTCTGTCTTGTAGTGACAGGGGCTCCTGAAATTGATATGGGTAGCACATTTGTTTTGGGTTTTTACAATTTCCTCAGTTATTATTGTCTCCATGTCATAATTGTCTTCGGTTCTCAACATTTCAGAGCTACAGACATAGTAAGGAACCTCAATTGAAGGTGTGCCCTCATCAGAATGGCTGGTTGCTATGTCTGTGAGAGATAGTGTTGATGATATTTTGGGAAGGCTTTTCTACTTAGGGAGGCAATATTCTGAAGCAAGTGGGCCTGGGCTGGATGAGAGCTAGCTGAGCATGGGACAGTGACCAAGTAAGAGGACAAGCCAAGAAACAGTGTTTGTTCTTCATTATTTTCCTTCATATTCTATCTCCAGTTTCAATTCTAATTTTCCAGAATGGTGGACAGTGATCTGACTGAACCATGTACAACAACCATCTACTGCCTGAGATGCTTTTGCTTGCAGGAGTCTATTCAGCAGGAGAGTAGCAAGTTAGAACAACAACAACAAAAATTGGTATAAAAAGGTGATTTTGCTGCTGGACAGCATCTATGTTCTCTTTTGGAGGAATGTGGAAAATATCAAAAATTGAGATGTCAAAAGTCATAGAAAGCTGTAGATTGAGCTTAACGGTTGTAGTCATAGAACCTGAACGATTCCAGTGTTAGCAGTAATGCAACCAGAGGAAGTGGAGGTCACAGCATGTCAGTGGAAAATCGACTCTGTGAAAACTTTAGCTAGAGGTCATTTGTGTAACATTTTAGCCAAAAATATTTCTTACTAAGTTTTTTCTATGAGATATTGAGTAGGGAAAAGTTTAAAAATAATTGCCTGATTTGTATATTTTTATTCTATTTATATGTATTTGTTCACTTTTCCCATTTATATATTTATTCAAAATACATTCCAATTGCAACCCCCTCCCCTTTCAACATTACACAGTCCCTCATCCTTAACTCCTTTTCATCTACCCAGGGAGAGTGGGGACCACCTGAGTATCCCCGCAACATGACAAGTCAGGTCTCTGCTACTGAGGTCAGACAAGGCAGCCAAGTTAGACTGAAGAGACTAACAGGTTGGACAGACAGACAATACCATAAGGGACATCCCCCCACTCTATTTGTTCCAGGACCCATGTGAACACTGAAGCACATTTACTACATATATGGTGGGGCTTTGGCCCACCCTGTGTTTGCTCTTTGGCTGGTGGGTCACTCTCTGAGAATCTCCTAGTGTACCTGATAGTTGACTCGCTGGATCTTCTAATAGACTTCCTGTTCCTTTGCAGGCCCTCAATCCTTTCCCCCAACTCTTCCAAATGACTCCCTAAGACCTGTCCAATGATAGGCTGTGAGTCTCTGCATCTCTCAGTCAGGTGCTGGATGGAGACTCTCAGAGGACAGTTATGCTAAGCTACTGTCTGCAAGTATAACAAAGGACCATCACTAATGTCAGGATATGAGCTTGCCCATGGGATGGGTCTCAAGTTGGTCAGGGTTATCATTTGTCCATTCCCTCAGTCTCTGCTCCATCTTTGTGCCTGCATTTCTTTAGATAGGACCAATTTTGGGAGCAAATGTATTTGGTTCATATACTGTGCTTAATTCTCCACTAGGGGTCCTTCCTGGTAGCAAGAGGGTCCATAACTCTCTGCCATGCATCTCGACTAAGATCACCCCCATATTATCCTTGGTGACCTCTCATTCCTGGTCTCTGGCACAACCTAAAGATTCCCCACCCTTCCATATCCTTCCCCGTCAAGGTGCAGAATTCCATTCATATTCCTGACCCCCTGACCATCTCTTGTCTCTCACAACACCTGTTCCTGGCCACTCGCCCTTCCCCTTACTTATCCACTCTCCCATCCAGTTCTCTCTCTTTCTACCATCTGCCTCCTCTGACTGTTTTATTCCCCTTTTGAATGAGATTCAACAATGCTCATTAGGGCTTTTCTTCTTGTTTAGCTTCTTTGGTTCTATGGAATATAGTGTGGATATCCTGTACTTTATGATTAATGTTCACTTGTAAGTGAGTACATATATTCATGTCATTTTGTTTCTGGGTTGCCTCACTCAGGATGATAGTTTCTACCTGTATCCATTGGCCTGGAAAATTCATGATGTCCTTGTTTTTAATAGCTTATTAGTATTCCATTTTGTAAATAAACCACATTTTCTGTATACGTATTTCGGTTGAGGGACATCTGGATTCTTTGCAGTTTCTAGTTGTTACAAATAAAATGGGATATGTCTCTATTTGGGCATGTTTTCATTGGCCATTCCCTCAGTCTCTGATCCAGCTTTGCCTCTGCATTTCTCTTTGAGAGGAAAAATGCTGTTCTTTGTGTCTACAGCGTTGTGGTTTAAACTGATTCATAATTTTCATAATTCAAATTTTTTAGCAAAATTTTATTAATGTTACAGTTTAAACCGGTGTACCTCATGTTTCTGCAAGATGAATACAGAACTGCAGTTAATGTATAATTCTTTGTAGGAACTCCAGTGCAGAACTATGGGTTCTTTCTATCATTTCTGTTTCCTTGGGTGATATTTGCAGGGGGAGTGAGAGTCTTACTATGTAACTTTTGCTGTCCTGGAATCTGTTTCATAGATGATGCAGGCCTCCAGCTTGAGGAAATACACCTTCCTGTGCCTCTGGATTAAAGTCACGAGCAAATACCCCCATCTTGTCCAATATTTTTGTAGTTAGTAATTGTTCATACAGCTTCTCAGATGTGGGCTTGGTACTGTTGATCTGTATCCCCTTGCGTCTCCCTCTCAATTGGCATTTCCCTTGCAAGGCTATCTCCTAGGCAAAAGGTTCAACAGCAACAGAGGTGAACATTATAATTCAATTTCCTTCTAATAAGGCATGGTTATTAGACTACAACTTCTGTGTCAGGTAATAAGTAGTGATGTTATTATCATGCTTTGTGTTGTACACGTTTCTGGGATATTTTAGGATGCAGTGACTTTTGACGATGTGCATGTGAACTTCACTAAGGAAGAATGGAATTTGCTGGATCCTTCCCAGATGAATCTCTACAAAGATGTTATGTTGGACACCTACTGGAACCTTACTTCTATAGGTAAGACTGTGAATTTTCTTTTGCTTTTCAAATTAAGGGAACAAATGTGTTTTGGTTATTGATGATCTTCTGTTATTTAAATTGAGAACAAGTAAGATTGAGGTGAATAAATCAGGTTCACAGCTGTGAAAATTTACAGTAACTTCAATTATTCCTAATTTCTAATAATATATCATTCATTTTCTGTTGCTGTATTTTAGGCTACAAATGTGAAGACCATCATATTGAAGAACCATGTCAAAGTTCTCGAAGACATACAAGGTAATTTTCATGTGCAAGCTGATACAAATATGTCTGTGAGGAAATTGTAGTAAGTTCTGGAAGTTCTAAAGAAAAGCAAGAGTGTCAAATATCAATCCATTACCTGTAGCTATGATTATGATATTCTCGAAAGTGTGTGTACCTCAGAGTCTATTATCTGATTTGTGGTTCCAAGGCATTCGTCTAAGAATGGAAACAAGGAAACAATGCCTTCAGAGATCCCTTTATTTGATTTGTAGCTCCATTAAACCTATGCTATGGAACTACACTCTGTATAGTCTCATAATATTTAAATGTTGCACATTGAATAGTGATGTGTGGGTATATATATATATTACCTTCTAGGAAGCAAGTATTTCAAGGTAAAGTTGGTGATACTTATATTCTTGCAGACTCATTCCTAACTTTATAGAGGTCAGTTTATGAGAGTCAAGAATCTTGAGTGGAGAAACCTTAATCCATATATAGCATGTCTACAAAGAACAAAATGTCAACTGTTGTGAATACAATGTGGAAAACTTTCATTTGTTCTTCTTTTAATGGGTATATCAAGTGACAAATGGACAAAACCATGAGAGTCTATGAACATTGAAAATAGCAACACACCTCTTTCCAGAACAATGAGAAGATATGTAGTTTTCTGACTTTATTAGACTTTCTGAACGTGATAGGAGTTTTTGATTAATTGTTTTTCTTACTTTACTGAAAACATCTTCAAAGTCACACCGAGGAAAAAATGTGGAAATTCATCTGTTTGTCCTGCTTCACAGTGCTAATGTGCTGTGATTCACACTACAGGGAAATTATGAATGCTATCGCTTGTACAAAGCTCTGCATTGTTTCATTGTTCTTAAGGTATGGGAAATACGTCATATAGAAATGTCATATAGAAAAAGGTTGTTACATATATATATGAGCCATTTTATAAATGCTCTTACCATCACAGCTGTTTTCAAAGAGGCAAAACAACCTATAGAGAGGGAGAACACCATGAACATGCAAAGTGATAAAAACTTAAGATCTGATAATTCTTTATTATTAGACCAACCTGTAAAATTAATCAATATAGATGAAATGATCGATAAAGGTAATGAGTGTGTTAAAGCTTTCACATGTACCGATTATCATTCCAGGCATGTAAGAAGTCATAGTTGGAAGAAACTCTATGAATGTAATCAATGTGGTAAAGCCTTTTCCTCTCACAGTAGTCTCAGATATCATAAAAGAACCCATACTGGAGAGAAACCTCATGAATGTAATCATTGTGGTAAAGCCTTTGCAAGACCTGCTCATCTCCAAAGACATAAAAGAACCCATACTGGAGAGAAACCTTATGAATGTAATCAATGTGGTAAAGCCTTTGCAAGACCCGAATATCTCCAATGTCATAAAAGAACCCATACTGGAGAGAAACCTTATGAATGTAATCAATGTGGGAAAGCCTTTGCAAGACCCAGTCATCTCCAATGTCATGAAAGAACCCATACTGGAGAGAAACCTCATGAATGTAATCACTGTGGTAAAGCCTTTTCCTGTCACAATAGTCTCAGATATCATAAAAGAACCCATACTGGAGAGAAACCTTATGAATGTAATCAATGTGGTAAAGCCTTTGCAACACCCACTCATCTCCAATGTCATAAAAGAACCCATACTGGAGAGAAACCTTATGAATGTAATCAATGTGGTAAAGCCTTTGCAAGACCCGCTCCTCTCCGATGTCATAAAAGAACCCATACTGGAGAGAAACCTTATGAATGTAATCAATGTGGGAAAACCTTTGCAGCACCCAGTCATCTCCAATGTCATAAAAGAACCCATACTGGAGAGAAACCTTATGAATGTAATCAATGTGGTAAAGCCTTTTTCTGTCACAATAGTCTCAGATATCATAAAAGAACCCATACTGGAGAAAAACCTTATGAATGTAATCAATGTGGTAAAGCCTTTGCAACGCCCAGTCATCTCCAATGTCATAAAAGAACCCATACTGGAGAGAAACCTTATGAATGTAATCAATGTGGTAAAGCCTTTTCCTGTCACAATAGTCTCAGATATCATAAAAGAACCCATACTGGAGAAAAACCTTATGAATGTAATCAATGTGGTAAAGCCTTTGCAACGCCCAGTCATCTCCAATGTCATAAAAGAACCCATACTGGAGAGAAACCTTATGAATGTAATCAATGTAGTAAAGCCTTTGCAAGACCCGCTCATCTCCAACATCATAAAAGAACCCATACTGGAGAGAAACCTTATGAATGTAATCAATGTGGGAAAGGCTTTGCAAGGCTCAGTCATCTCCAATGTCATAAAAGAACCCATACCTGAGAGAAACCTTATGAATGTAATCATTGTGGTAAAGCCTTTGCAAGACCTGCTCATCTCCAACATCATAAAAGAACCCATACTGGAGAGAAACCTTATGAATAATCATTGTGGGAAAGCCTTTTCCTGTCACAATAGTCTTAGATATCATAAAAGAACCCATACTGGACAGAAACCTTATGAATGTAATCAATGTGGTAAAGCCTTTTCCTGTCACAGTGGTCTCAGATATCATAAAAGTACCCATACTGGAGAAAAACCTTATGAATGTAATCAGTGTGGTAAAGCCTTTGCTACATCCACTCATCTCCAATGTCATAAAAGAACCCATACTGGAGAGTAATCTTAGGATAATTATCAATGTGGAAAGACTATTCACAAGGGAGAAGTCAACAAAGACATAAAAAAACACATAGTGGAGAGAAATCTTAATGTAACCAATGTGGTAAAAGCCTTTTCACAAAGTAATTATCTCAAAAAGACAAAAGAACCAACCCATTTTGGAGAGTAACCTTATGAATGTAAGCAATGTGATAATGAAGTCTTTGCAGTTTTCACTAGTCTCCAAAAAATAAAAGATACCATACTGGAAAGAAACCTCATGAATATAATCAATGTGGGACACACTTCAGAACTTTGTAATCTCCATTATTTTAAAAGTACACATACAGGA